>NC_081267.1:10603654-10903654 GCF_030490865.1 Poecile atricapillus | reverse complement strand
ATGCAGCCTCCTGCTCCTGGCCCTGCCCCACAGCTGAGCAGCCCTACAGCTACACGGGGCACTGGCAGCAGCACAGCTCATTGCAGGGGGCACATGCAGGGCAGAACTGTTCCCTGGGGATGAGCACAGGCTCTCTAGGCTGGCACAAGACCCTTCCTCCTGACAGAGAGCAGCCCAGCTCCCACCTTACCTCATGGCTGAGGCATGCTCAAAAGGGAAGAAGTGAGTTAGGTGAACTCCCACCTTTGCAATCAATCTATCTAATGCATGAGCCATCCAGGAGGCTTTTGAATTATTCCGAAGATCGATTTGGTTGTTATTTTTCATGAAACTAGCTTCACTAGAATTCCTCTGAACTGTATGGAGCTGGCAAGCCAGGAGACACAGCTTCTACTACTTTGCTTATGTGTTGCTCATTGCCCATCCACTACTTTGGGATCTCTTTCCTTCCTCCAAAGAGTTGCCAGACACAGTGGTCTCCAGAATTTGACAACTACACCTAGGAAGTAATTGCTTTCCAAAGCTAGTTTTCAATGCTTTTGTTTCTGTAACTCCCACTCAGTTCAGGGTGGGGTTTTGTTGGTTGCTTTTATTTCTCTTCACAACTAAGGAAGTGCTGGCACATGAACAGTGGCATCCCATGTTAGAAGAGAATGGAGCTTTTTACTCCCCTTCACATGTCCTCAGTGTTCAAAGAGCCCAAATGTGTAGGGAACAAATTGGTATTCCAACATTGCAATTTGCTCAGATTCCCTGCCCCTGGTATTTATTCCCTGCTTGCTTTCCTGCCAAATACCAACACAAAGATCACCTGCAACAAAACATTTCTGATCATGGCAGTAAAAACCATTAAGAATTTCCTAAATGGAAACAGCAGAGTGTAGAGCATAAAAACAAGACTCTGCTTAAATCTGTGTTTCTTTATCCCAGTACAATGATGACGTCATTTACAAAAGAGCATCTGACAACCTTTGATGAGATAGGTAATTTCTAGGCCAGAATTAATCCAGCAAATGTCACCTGATCAATTCTGAGCAGTAATTCTGCCCAACTGCATTCAGCATCCCAGCTGCATATCAGCAATTAAGGAGTCTTTCCAAAGGGGCTGTAGCCAGGATTTGGCAGAACAAACCCTGAGCAAAGGGACCAGATCCTCTGATCCCTTTTCCTTGCAGCAGCAAAATTACGTCTTCAAGTCTCATCTCTCCTATCAGTAAATGCCCAGAGATGAAAAAGGAACAGCAACTGACTTTCATTGAGGCTTTCAACTGGAAAGCATTGGCTGACACAGATGTACCATAGACTGCATTTTGTCTGGCACAATTCTTCTTGTCAGGGATCAGGCAAGGCAGGCAGGGAGGGCCAAGGCAGAAGGCATCTCCTCCTGCAGCCTCAGCCTGCAGCACTGACCCAGGCAGAGAGAGTCGGGGAAGAGATTTGTCATGGTGAACCTGCCATAGGTGGCTTTGGGCTTGTGCTGTCAGAGGATGACAAACTCAGACCCTGCATAGGCTGCATCCATTCGGAAACGTTCTTTTCCTTAATTGGAAATTTCACAAGGACTTTCCCTCAGAGGAGGTTTTCCTATTTCTCCCAGTGCAGAACCAGGCAATGTCCATGAATCTCCTTCAGATCTCAAAGGGTTCAGCTCAGAAACTGCTGCAAGGAAAGGTTTTTCTCCTTTAAGGTTGAGACAAATGACTGGGCACATTTCCCATTTCATGCTCAATATCTGCTCATTCTCTATTAACTGTGACACTGGAAATGCTGCAGGGAGATAAAGGGCAAGTGCTGGATGGAGAGGAATGCTTCCTTTTCCTACGCTGCATTTCCAGGGCCCCAAGGTACCACTCCAGCTCCAGCCACACAACACTTCACACTGGAGGAATTTCACTGCACCGCCACAGCACACTCCCAGTGACTGGGCTCTTGAAGAGCCCATGAAGGAATTGAAAATAATTTAAAGACATTTTGAAAAGAATTATTTTTAAACCAAGCTTTCAAAATGTCACCTCTGAATGAAAATTCCAATGGTCATTTGAGGACGGACATGCCCTCTACCTACCTGTATGTTGATATTTCATGTCCTTGCTTCTGCTGCTGGATCCTGGCCTTGAGAAAATAGAGGAAAAAAAAAAAACATATGAGGAGGTGGAAAGAGAATGAAGGGAATGCATGTAGCATAAAAGGAGGCAACACTTCTTAGATTGGTCACTCTGATGAAGGTGGAAATGCAACACAGAAACTAAACAAGATGCAAAGCTGATTCATTGTCCTTAAGCTCTCAGTTGCTGGAGTCAGACAGAGCTGGCCAAGCTCCGGCTGAAACACAGCAGTCGTTCTTCAACTTGCATCATAACCCCCCAATTCTGCTGTCTCTCCTTTTGGAACCAAGTGGCTCCTACAGCCTCTCTGAAGCAGCAAGAGCTGCTGAGCTGAGACACGAGTCTCTATGGAGGGCAGTTCCTTTTGTACTGCTGCCGAAGCTTGACTTTGCCTGCTTGTGCCTTACACTGGTGACAGTCTCGTGCTCCATGTGGTCAGAGCACTGCTGTCTCCTGAGAATGATATAACACCTCCTTACTCTTTCAAGAAAAAATACGCTTTTTCACACACAGCGGCTATGCAAAGGATATTCAGATTGCACTTTAAAAGCCCTACAGAAGATTTTCAATGTGAGTGATACTTCTGTGACCCCTTTATTGTTATCATTCAGATAAGCTTGACAGCTACATTTTCTCACACTTCTCCAAGCCAATATCTTTCCATCAGTTATAGTCCTATTACTCTTCTCTAGCAACTTTCCTTCTCTGATCTTAAGCCCTCACCGAAATATTAAATGTTGATCGGATTATACATCTATACCCCAAAACTTCCCTGGGATCTCATTTCACAGTGAGGGTTTAGGCACACAAAAGTTATATCTGACATTTACAGAAGCAACACTCAAATTTGCAGACACCTCTAAAGTAGCCAATATTTGCCCAAACATGTTAATGTGGCTGCAGAAGTTGACAGTGAAGGATCAGAGTATTCAAAGATCTGCAGCATCCAAACCCATGCAATACAGTTCCTAAATGACACTGCAAACTCTACAGAAGAAATCAAAAGCCAGGTCCAGAAAGAGGACCTGTCTTGAGGAGCTTTTCAGTCCTGCCTCCTCTTCCCCACCAGCACCTCTGCTCTTGGGCCATATGGTGGTGGGTTTGACATTGGGCTGGATCATCACAAATAAGGCCAAATGCTGAATACACAGAGGTTTGCCTAAATACATGGGAGAGCTGACTGTGCAAAATAACCTCACAAGATGGGAAGAGTGAGGAGAACAGCACACTGGAGCAGCAGACACCTTGGCTTACCTCATCTCCTGGGACTCTTGGACATCCAGCTGCAGAGAGCTTTTCAGAGATCCTGCGGCACTGCTAACAGCAGAACGTGCTGCCTTCCGTAATTGGGGGATCAGAGATGGTCCCAGTGACCCTTTCTTCTTCTCCCCTTCAGTGGGATACAGCAGCAAGGAAGCCTGCAAAGAGTAGAAACGAGTGCTCACTTTACTCATCCAGTCTTGCCCCCACGCATGCCCCAAGACATTTAGCTATGGACTTCACTGGGACCTGGCAGGAAAAGACAAGTCAGACTGATGGAGCAGCTTGGCCCAGGATGGAGAATGGTGCCCTAGGACAGACAGGTGGTGAGGGAGAGATCGTGTCACACGTTTACCACCTCTCCCCTCATGCTCACTTCTGTACGAGTGTGACTGCATTCCCAGCTGGCATCCACATGTTTGACATCAAGATGTTCTCAGGTGACGATGCCTCCACTGGACTTCTGGATGTATGGGAAGGTGTTTATATCCCTATAAACTCCCTGTCCCTAAAGCACCTAACAACCACTGCTGATCTCCAGCCACGACCCCACAAAGCCATTCTGCAGGATGGCAAAACCTGCTTTTCTCAAGCCCCTCATTCCTTCTGCTGCTGCCCTTCCCTCCTACAGCTCCCCAGCAGCCTTTGAGGCCAGATGCTGCTGAGCTCTCAAGATGCTCAGAGCTCAGCAGCTCCCACACATCCAGCATCTCAGGCTCACTGGCATTTAGGAAGTTCAGCAGAGCTCCCTGATCTGCGGCTCTTTGGAAGGTCTCTGCCTGCCCAAGTTGCCCCAGGGCTCCCATGCCATGATCAGGGAGGTGGGTGGAGGCAGCGGGGACAGATGCACACTCTTCCTTAGTATCCCATCATTTCTGGCACAGCTAAAAAGCCAAATCAGGACCTGTTCAGAATTCAGTGAAAGCATCAGTTCCTGTCAGGGATACACGGGGCCCTTTCTCAGCAAGGCTGAGACCAAGTACCCAAGCCTTTGACTGGACATTCAGTCTGCCAAAGCTGTTGTCCATCTGCCTCCTCCTGCACCCCATGGCAAACCCAAAACAACTGCAGCTCCTGGCCCTGCTGCAAAGCTAATGGTGTGGCTGGGCTCTGGGCTGTTCTCCCCATGGCCACCTCCCACCCCTTCCCTATGGACAAAGCCACGCCAGAGCACACAGCTGCCCAGAAGCTGATGAAGTCTAGAAACAACATCAGAGACAACTGTGCAGAAGGCCATGGCTGTACAACTCAAAAGCTGAGACAACCTGGAACTGACTGTGCAGGACTGCCTGTTCCAGCAAACATCCAAACCAGACACAGCTGAGAGAAATCATCACCCAGACATAGAGATGCTTCACAGATACCCCTAGGTTACTAAAGGAATTGCTTTAGAAGGATTGCTTGACCAGAGTGGACAACTTTACATGCTCTGACTGCTTCTGGGTGTTCTCTCAGCCACAAGACAAAGGAGGAACCACGGCATAGCCCAGAAACCATTCAAAGGCCTCTCCTGCTCTTGAGAGACGCTGAGGACATGAAGTCTGCACCACACACCCATTGCAAAGACATGCTGACCTGCAGTGTCCTGTCGCCCTGAAAACTCAGCTTCTGAGCTTGCTGACATGGTTTTCTAAAGACTTTCCCAGGACAGTAACTGTAAACATAGATATGTGTACATTCTTTCTGTTACACGTCTTGTGATGGACATCTCTCATGGCCAGTGCAGTGAGAAAGTGTTATCCTGACCACCCAATCCCTGGCTGTGGTCAGGAGCCTATAAATCCTGGAGGGAAAAATAAACCTCTCCCTTCTCTTCACCACACCTCGACCTGTGTCCGTGTGATCTGTTCATCTTCAGCGGCAACATCTGGTGAACCCCTACGTGTCTTGCACGTGTGTTACAGGGTACTGTCTAGCCTGTGGCTATGGATGGTTTTGGGCTTCCTCTTACGGAGGGCCTGGTTTTGGAGATATGGCGTGCAGTGCATGATCAGAGAAGAATTGATGTTTCGTATGCTGACTTTCAGCAATTGTGTGAGTACGGGAAAACTGAGGGGTTTTTCCCTGTGGTTGAAGCGATTTTTTCTCAGTCGGCTTGGGACGCTGTAGGCGATTCCCTGATCGAGGCTCTGCTGGTCGGTTATGAGCCCCGGCTGCTCCGGCTGCTCGGGATCTGGCGAAGGTGCGGCTTTCTGAGGCCGGGTCCCGAGGTCGCCTCCCCCGGGATCGCCGGGGCCCCTGGCGGGTTGAACGGGGCCGCCGCGGGACCGGTGGGCGTGACCCCGCCTCGGCCCGTGCCCCGGCGCTGTAAGCCTGAGCCTTGCCAAAGGGCCATCGGGGACGCCGCGGACCCGGGGGGTGTAACGCCGCCTCGGCCCGTGCCCCAGCGGTGTAGGCCCGGGGCGGGGTTGGATCCCTGCCCGGGGGCTGCCGGGGACGCCGCGGATCCGGGGGGTGTAAGCCCTCCTCAGCCCGTGCCCCGGCGGTGTGGGCCTGAGGCGGGGTTGGATCCCTGCCGGCAGGCTGTCCGGGGAGCCGCGGACCCCGGGGGTGTAACCCCTCCTCGACCCGCGCCCCGGCGGTGGAAGCCCGGGGCGGGGTCGCCGCCTCCGTGTGCCCTCCCGGCACAGACCGATGAGGGGGTGCCTGAACGGGGGGCGGCGCCAGCCCTGGGGGATGCCTCGGGGTCCGTCCCATGTCCGTGCTGCGGCGGGGCCGTGCCCTGCCCCGCGGTGGGGGACGGGCCGGGCCCGGGCCCCATGCCGGAGTCGTGGGGCGGGGGCACGGGTGCTGCGGGTGCTGCGGACGCGGGGCTGGGTTCTGCCGGCCCCGTGCTGCCGGATTCCCGTCCTGCGAGCCCGGGTTGTCCCCTGGCAGCGGAGCGGGACGGTGCCGCGGCTCTGCCGGCTGTGCCTTTACCGGCGCCCCGGTTCCCCCCCGCGCCGGGAGCGGGCTGTGCTGAACTGCCTCCAAATCCCCCTGCCTCAGGTTCCCAGGCATCACCCGAGCCTGCGGCTGGAGCCAGGCCTCCCCCGCCGCCTCCTGTGGCTGTGGCAGACCAAGGTCCTGAGCTGTTTACCACTGGCTCCGGTGGTGCTGCCGCGGGGGAGAAGCCGGTGGCCTTGACGGGCCAGGGGCCCCAGGCTGCTGGAGCTTCTTCAGCTGGCCTGTGGACCTTGTCCTCTTGTAAAATGACTGTGCAGCTGAGCATATCAGGCATTCCATGTGCTTCCGAATGCTTTGGTCCAGTGGGTGAGGCCGTGAGTGCTCTTCTTGTGGCATGGTTGAACACCACTGCTCAAGGCACCATTGTTCACCTAGGGGACGTTGATTCAAATTTCCTGGGGTGCATTTCTGCCATGGGTTCCACACTCCTGCCTCCTGTTCCTATCCCTGCGGGACCTGGATTTGCTCACCTTGTGCCTTTTGAGTCTTGTGTTCGCAGAGCTGAGAACCAGCTGTGGGGAGATGGTGGCTTCGGGTTCCCTGGACCTCCCTGGGTCACTGGACTGCTGTTCTGACAGCCAGGGATCATCCTGAACGGGTCTGCATCCTGTCCATCCTTGGTGAGATGCTGTCAGAGATTAGCTTCTGTGGGTTTTGACACTGGCATGGACATCACGATTGTCTGGTTTGCTGATGGACCCTTGGACCCGATGCTGAGACATTCAACACAAGGAAGAACTAGAGACTGACTCTTTGTTCAGCAGATTCTGTTGTTCCTCTCTCATGATAGACTAGTCACCCTCCGTGACTGATGCAAGAACAGTTGGATCACAGTGATCTGGAGTTTCAACCAGTCCCTGGGACATTCCTGTTTTCTGTATCAAGAAGTCTGGGAAATGGAGGCTGCTACAACACCTCCAGAAAGTTACTGCTATGATGGAAAGCATATGGATGTTGCAGGCTAGCATACCTTCACCTGCCATGTTTCCTGTTGATTTGCTAGTCCTCATTGTGGATCTGAAGGATTGTTCTTTGCAATTCCTTTGCATCCCGATGACAGACCGAAATTTGTCTTTTGGTGCCAGCTATCATTAATGCTGAGCCCACACAGAGATATCAATGGAGATTTTGCTATAAGGCATGCAAAATTTGCCGGCATTTGCCGATAATATGGGGCTCTAGCCCTCTCTGGAGTTTGCAAGCAGTTTCCTGTTGCTCGTCTCTACAACCTCCCTGAAATTATTTGAGGGGTCAAAATAATTTTGGGACAAACAGTCCCGCATTTGGAGGTGCAATTATTTATTTTTTAATTCAGTGCAGACACTGCATGAATGATGTCCAAATATTAATGGACTTTTACATGGTTGTGTCCTTATATGGGACTGACCACGACACAACTGTCTCCCTTGTTTGGTCTATTAAAGGGGGACTCTGATTTAAAGTCACCTCTGACACTGACCCCAGAGGCACAGTAGGTGCTGAAGGAGGTTCTGTGAGCAGTTTCTGCTCCTCAAGTTTATTACATTAATCTTTGCTCCTCAAGTTTATTACATTAATCTTTCCATTGATGTCGCTGTTTGTTTTTAGGTTTTTTGTTTTTTTTTAGAGAGTAATGAGGCTGGATCAGCCCAATTGATGGAATTACAGGCTGCTGTCATAGCATTTCATACATTTTCCCAGGCACCTTTCAGTTTGGCCATGGATTCTGCCTCTGTGACCAAGCTGAGAGCCATCCACAAGCAGGTGTTGATGTTGGACATTTGTTTAATTTAATTTTTTTGAGTTTTGTTGTTTTTCTGTTTTTTTTAAAAAAAAAAAAAAAAAAGTTTTTTTTTTTTGTAATAACGAAAGGGTGAGATATCACCCTGAAATTACAGCCTTCTGATTGTATGGAGTATTGTATTTTTCTATTATTTATTATTTTGATTGTTTATAATGTTGCTAGTTTCTTTGTTCATTTTTCTTTTTCTTTTCTTTTTATTAAACCGAAAAGGGTGAGATGTCGCCCTGAAAACTCAGCTTCTGAGCTTGCTGACATGGTTTTCTAAAGACTTTCCCAGGACAGTAACTGTAAACATAGATATGTGTACATTCTTTCTGTTACACGTCTTGTGATGGACATCTCTCATGGCCAGTGCAGTGAGAAAGTGTTATCCTGACCACCCAATCCCTGGCTGTGGTCAGGAGCCTATAAATCCTGGAGGGAAAAATAAACCTCTCCCTTCTCTTCACCACACCTCGACCTGTGTCCGTGTGATCTGTTCATCTTCAGCGGCAACAGTGTCCAGCTGAGCTCTTCCTTGGCTCAGCAGCTTCCCTGGGATCACACCACAGGCAAAGCTCTCCGAGCTCTGTCTACAGCACAGAAACTGAAAATCTCCCACACATGACTTAGCTTGGTCTCCTTACCTTACGTCTTTTTCCCTCTGAACGTGACTCCTGTTCTTTTCTTGTGTCATTGTCGTTGCCGGTGCCACTTTTCCCAGTCCCCTGCTCTCCGCTGCAGCTCTTGATTTGCTTGGAAGAGCTCTTTGGGATGAGGGGCATTGGCTTGGATGGAAGGAGCATAGAGGGATTTGCCAAAGAAATCCTCTTGGCAAGAGGGTAGCCAGTCAGGCCTGCAAAGTGGAGACACAAAATATAACACAGGTTGCAATGAAAACCTAATGCATCTGGAGCTCCATATTTCATGGGACAGACTTCCTGAAAACTCCTGGAAAGCTGCACAGGAAAATGTGCTCCTGACTGCAGTCACTTGAGGCAGGCCAAGGGACACCCTGCCCCACTTGCACAGAGCTACCACAGGAACAGCCTGGCCTCTGGGCTGGCCTGGGACAGCAGGGAGCCCAGAGCCCTGGGCTGTGCAGCCATGGCTCAGCTGCACATGCAGCCTCCTGCTCCTGGCCCTGCCCCACAGCTGAGCAGCCCTACAGCTACACGGGGCACTGGCAGCAGCACAGCTCATTGCAGGGGGCACATGCAGGGCAGAACTGTTCCCTGGGGATGAGCACAGGCTCTCTAGGCTGGCACAAGACCCTTCCTCCTGACAGAGAGCAGCCCAGATCCCACCTCATTTTTTGTGTGAGGCTGAGGAATGCTCAAAAGTCTTTGAAGAAGTGAGTTAGGTGAACTTCCACCATTATCATCAACATATTTCTTTGATGAGATGCTAGAGAGATTTTTTTAACTATTGAGAAATTTTCTTCAATGTTTTATTTCTCATGTAACTAACCTGCATGTAATTCTGAGTATTATTGACTTATCAAGTCAGATGGGAAATGTGGAAGGGTACAAAAATGAGAGGTGAAAAAGATCCCTTCTTGAGGTTTGGCCTTCTGCGAGTACCCATTAAAGCCCTACACAACTGTGTCTGCAGTTTCTGCAAACCACAAAACTTCTCCGCATGAGCCCTTGCTGGTGTTGTTACAACACAGTAATAGCATCCTCAGGGTTAGACCCAATCAGCAAGCAGAGCAAGGACAGGAAATTGATCTGTAGTGAGACCCGACATTGATGGCAAAGAATGAAACAGGACTTGCATCTCATGGCCATGTCCAATTTGTGGTCAGCTGTGGCCACCATCCGTCCCTGTCCTGGCTGGCAGGATGAATAATTTGGCTACTGTCAAAAAGCAGAAAGCATAGTAAACTAATGATAGAATTTTGTGATGCCATTGGCGTCCTTGCGTGATCATCTGTAGCTGTCAGCCACCTACACTGACACAGAGCCAGCACTAACCACCATGGACCAGTTTTCCCTGAAATCTGGTGGGACTTTCTTCCATTTCACTCAGACCTTTCAGCTCCTTTCTGTCCTCACCTTTTCCTTCCATGCTCTTTCCTTTTCCAGTGAAGTTCATGTTGGAACCCGTGCTTCTGCCTCGCAGAAGTATCTGGGTTTGAATTTGAGAACGGTCTCCGAGTAGACAGCAAATGGAGCTTGGTATCCAGCTGTAGAGCAAGGTCTCGTGACTCCAATCGCCAGCAGTCGGCACAGAGAGGCAGAGCCAGACGCGTCTCCTGCCGCTGTGTCCGTGTCAACCACAACCGTCACAACCCCAGCTCGTGGCTGCCCCTTTGTGATGCGCTCGCCCACGGTTCTGTTTCCATGGCTACAAAACCCCCACCCCAACCCCATCCCTTTCCCTTCCCTTCCCTGGGCCCAGCCAGGCCAGGCTGGAGGGCTTCACACTGTCTAGGAAGTAAATGCTTTCCTAAGCTACTTTCCAAGGCCTTTATTTCTGTAATTCCCACGCAGTTCTGGGTTGCAGCTTGCTGGTGTGGGATTTTGTTTATTTCTCTTCACGTCAAACAAAGTGCTGGGACACAAACAGTGGCACCAGGAGTTGCAAGTAAAAGAAACTTTGCACTCCCCAGCAGATGAGCCCAGAATTCAAGTGGCCAATATCTGGAGGGAGGAATATCACCACCCAAATGTTCCACTTTTGCTCTGCTTCACTATTCCAGGGGTTTATTCTCTGCTTTCCATATTGCAGAGACACCCAAACCCAACAAAAATATGATCTGCCTCAAAACTTTTCTGATCTTGGCAGTTCCTGACAATTCAAAATCTCCTTAATGGAAATATCATGGGGCAGGTCATTCTGAAATACTCTCTCACAGAGCAGTTAAAACTAATCATGCTTGATTTGGCAGAATTAAGCCAGAGCCAAGGGTCCAGTGGGTCTCATCCCTTTTTCTCCATCAGCAGAATTATTTCTTCAAGTCTCATGTCTCCAATATGTTCAAAGAAGCTTTGCAGTCTGCATTAGATGCCCCCAGTATTCAGTTGGCCAATATGATCATTGCATCTGTAGGGTATAAATTGGCCATGCAAAGTTCTCCTTCATTGTGGCTGCGCTTTATTCCTGCTTTCTTTCCTGCAGACACACCCAAACCAAACATTACAAAACCGGCCTCAAAACAATTCGCACTTTGACTGTCCCTGAAAATTCAAAGCTATACTAAGAGCATTTTTTTATTTTTTCCTTTATTCTTGGATCTGTTCAAACATGCTGTAGACTGAAAAAAACCCAGCCAAACCCCGGGAGCTCACGCCCTTGGCCCACCGGGGCCTGGGCCTTGACATTTTCCAGTGCTGGAGAGACTGAGAAGAACCTGAGCAAGCTGAGCTACACCACATGAAAAGGACTTGTTTTCCTGGATTTGCCATCTCATCAAACAGCGAGAGGTTTTTTTGTTTAGTATTATTCCATTTCTGTTAAATAAACAGTTTTTTCCACTTCTCTCCAAGGAAATGTCTTTTCCTGAACCAGTTGGGGGGAGGGGCTGTTTGAATTTACTTTTCTAGGGGAACCCCTTTTGGAGGTTCTCTCCCAATTTTGCCCTAAAACAGGACAAATACAGTTCTTGGCCTGTCCCCAGGGACAGGCTCCAAGGCTGGGCTCTCACCTGCATGGGATGAAGAAGAGCTGCTGCACATGCCAGCAGCACCAGGGGCTCGCCATCAGCGCTTTGAATGCGGCTTTTGTACACACTCTGCCTCCCTCAGCCGAGCAGCATTCCTGGGCATCTGCACTGCCTCTGTGGGCCAACATCCTCCAGGCACAGCTGCAGGAACGAGATTGCAACAAGTCCTGGCTGAAGGAGTCTCCTGTCTGCTGCAGCCCTTCACCTGCGGCAGAATCACCTTGCGCTGCCATGGGGGGAGTAAAGGGGTGGAGGACTCTTGGCAGATGAGGGTCTCCTCCATGTGCTGCTGCTCGCTGGGCCTGAAACAGCTGCTGGTGCCTTCCCCCACAGCTGTATCAGGAGCCTGCCTGGAAAAGTAACACTGCCAGTGCAAGTGACAGCCACCCATCCTGGCCGTGGCCCTGCCCACAGGGCATCCTGCCTACCAAACTGCTCCAGTCAGGTGATGGTGGCCAACATCAAAATACATTCAAACGATGCCTTTTCCACATTCTGACAAAATCATGGCCATACAGTGCACATGGTGGAGGCAGACTGCTCTTGGCAGAATGGGGGAAGCCCCAGCAGCTGCTCTCCCCACGGCTGGATGGCCACGGCAGCAGAGGCAAGTCTCTCACCGTGCCCACTGCTTTGGAGTTGCTCCCGCTCAACTCAGGCTGCTGCTACAGCAGCAACATCACTTCACACATTTGATAACAGGGAGTTGGAATGGCACACAGGACTTGCCCCAAGAGCTACATAAAAAAAACAAAAAAAAAAAGGGGGGGGGAGGGGTCAGGGGAGTTAGAAAAGTTTACTCCTTCTTAATACAAGCATAACTGGACTTTAGCAGGGACATTGGGCTGATCATATTGGGGACTGGTTTGTAAGCCTTGTCTCTAGCAAGTCCCACCAGTCTGCAAGATTTTTTACGTACAAACATGTAGATAAATTTTACAGAACTTTAACGAGCAAGCCTGTGCCAGAACTCAAAGCACAAGCCAAATACTCCCAAATCTGCCCCCCATGAGGAAAGGAAGCAGAAAAGCAGATGAAAAAAGTGCCATTGAAGCTAAATGGCCTGTGTTTATCCCATGGTCCTACCTTTCTATACAAAAGCACCTCAATTCAAATACACAGCTTTAGATCAAGGAATAAAGGTGCTTCAAGAGCATTTAAAGTCTGGTTCCTATTACTTTCAAGGAAAGGTGGATGCTAAATTCCTTAAAAACACAAATGTGGGTCTATTTGGGACTGCATCCTGAAAAAAAAACAAGAAGTGGAGGTTTAGAATTGCAGAACTGCTTCCACTGGAAAAGACTTGTAAGATCATAATGAGTCTCCCCCCAATAACCTGAGACCACTAACCCTGCCAAGGCCACCACTGCAGCATATCCCAGGAAGGGATGCTATTGGCCTTCTTGGCCACCTGGGCACACACAGGCTCACCCTCAGCCACTGCCAACCAGCACCCCCAGGTCCTTGTCTGCTGGGCGGCTTTCCAGCCATGCAGCTGCACAGACTGTAGCCTTCCATGGGGTTGTTGTGGCCCAAAATCAGGACGGGGCACTTCAGCTTGTTGAACCTCAAACAAGTGGCCTCAGCCCATGATCCAGCCTGTCCAGATCTCTCTGCAGAGACTTCCTACACTCCAGCAGATCAACAACCCTACCCAGCTTGGTGTCGTCTGCAAACTGCCTGAGGTGCCCTTGATCCTCTCCTCCACATCACCGATAAAGATATGAACACAACTGGCCCCAGTGCTGAGCCCTGGAGAATACCACTTGTGACCAGGCACCAGCTGGATTTAATTCCATTGAATTCCACCACTCCCTGGGCCTGCCCATACTGACCGTTTTTACCCAGGAAAGAGTGCATTAAGTACTTCAGTCTTTTCCTCATCCTTTATTCTGTTTCCCCCCTCATCCAACAGAAGACAGAAATTCTCCTTAGCCCTCCTTTTGTTGCTGATGCAGAAATAGTCTTACTCTAAGTTGCAAGTTTCTAGGAAGAAATTCTTTTCTGTGAGGCTGGTGAGGCACTGAGAACAGGTTACCCAGAGAAGCTGTGGATGCCCCAAGCTCGGAAGCATTCAAGGCCAGTTTGGATGCAGTCCTGAGCAACCTGGCCTAGTGGAAGGTGCCCCTGCCCACATCCAGGGGTTTGGAAGTCGACAATCTTTCATGTCCTTTCCAAACTAAATCATCCTGGGATTCTATGATTTCACTGCTGTAGCCAGATTAAACTTGGGCTTTGTCCCTTCGAATTTTGTTGTCCCTGCAAATCCTCGCAACATCCTTAGAGTCCTCCCGAGTTGCCTGCCCCTTTCTCCAAAGACGATAAACTCTCCCGTTCTCCTGTGTTCCCACCAGAGCTCCCTGTGGGACCCATTGCCAGTGGTGTTGCAGTCCGCAACCTCAGGATCTCGTCCAGGGAAGCAGCAGGATTCTGGGGACCAGCATGAAACACCAACGAGACTGGATCCCGGTTCATGAAACCATTTATTCAACGTGGGAACAAACTCAGGTCCAGAACAGAGAACTCTGAACAGAGGCACAGCAGGGGTTTTTGAGGGACAGAACCCATGAGGGTCTCCACCTTTGAGGGTGGAGTTCAGGGTCAGGGACCACTAGAAACACACCAAGGGAGAACCCCCCAAGGACTCAAACCCAGTCAGAGCACCTGTGCCTCCCTTCACAAGGGGTTTGAGGTGGGACAATGTAACACTTTCCCCTGAGGCACACTGCCACACCGTGGGACTCGTACAGAAAGCACGGAATCAGGTCATACTTCATAGGAACAATAGCTAGGAAATATCTCAATGGCAATTCTTGGCTGGTTAAGTTCATCTCCTACATGAGGAGAACCATGCCCTCTTGCCTAAGGACTTAAAAATGACCAAGTGAAAGTTAAATACCAGAAATTAGTGCATCCTGTAGCTGCCTCTGCCACTGGCTTACCTGTAACACAAAGCCAGCTTCCACATGCCTCCAGTTTTTTCCTCTCCCAGGTAGTTCTACCTCCAAACTAGCCTGTTGTACAGTGGCACCAGGAAGGGCATTACTTATGGAACCTCCCCTCATGGTGCCTAAAGGCTTAGCTGCCTAAATTCAGCACACAGAACCTAATGGAGCCCAGCTAAGTGATACGGAAAACACCAAAAGTAAAGCTATGTACCCCTTTCTCACTTGCAATGAAACCCCTGCAGCTGGAATGACCACAGCAAAGCAATATGCCTGCAGCCTGGGGGAGCCCTGGATGTGCAGAAAACCTGCTGGTGTCATCAAATGGAAATGAATCCTCTGGAATTCCCAGCTTCTTAGGATCATTAGCACCCAGTAAATCAAAACAGAGGCCTCAGGCCTGCGGGCGAATCACTGTGCAGATCTCTTGCTACTGATTCCATCTCTCCCCATTTTTCTAAGTTCTTGGAGGCAAGGTCACTTAGGTTAGATACACAGCTCACAAGAAGTGTTCCTCTATTTTTCTGCACTACTAATACATGTAAGATTACATATGCTAAATCTGTGTTGCCCTACTGTCAAACTGTCTGATTCAAGGAATTTCTGAAGCACCAAACTTTCTTCCTCAAATATTATTCTGTGAGGTAACGAGCATAAAGATTTAATTTTGAAAGCAACTTTAATTATGTCTATGAAAAACATTTCAGCTATACACCATGCTTTGAGATGCTGCAACACATCATAAGCTTCAAAGTCCATATCAACAACCAAGATGAAGAATGCAAGGGGTTCACGAAGTGCAACAAACCCTGAGCAGCCTCCACAGCATCTTCTGAGCGTACAACACTAACCCAGATGAAAAAGTGCAAGACCTTGTGTAGGGAGGGACTTGTGCAGCCTCCCCATCCAGGCAGCTTCTCTCCCTGCCTGGCTGCAAGGCTGATGTGTGGAAGCCCGGCCTTGCCAATGGAGACTCCGTTCCCGGTCTGCTCAGGGGCCTTGGCCCAGGAGCCCTGGCAGAGGCGGCTGAGCAGTGCTGTCCCCAGGGTCACTGACAGGAAAGAGGACAAGGTGAAGGCCAAGCACGGCTCAGCCTCACAAAGAAGTGAGGCAGGAGCTGGGCTGCTCTGTGGTGTTGAATGCCTCACCCAGTAGATGGGTTGATTGTCAAGGTGTGCATTTACCCCACTCACTTTGTCCCTTTTACCTGATCTGTATCTCCTGAATACCTGTCAATAACTCAGAAGAAGGCAAGGAGTTCATTGAGTGTGACATGCTCTGTGCACGCTCTACAGCTTCATCTGACACAGCATCAACAACCCAGAGAAAGATGATAAGGGCTTCAGGGTGTGCCACTGCTCCTGGACAGCCTCCACAGCTTCCCCAAGTCCATATCAACATTATTTTTGTCCTGAGATTTGGTGATACTCATAAGAAAGTGAAGCAGAAGGCACCGGACCTGTTGGCCTGAGATCATAGGCATCCTAAAAGATGGGTTAAACCCAGGGAAAAGCCCTGGGAAGCCTCTACACCATCTTCTGAGTCTGAAACAATACAGAGGAAGAAGGCAAGGGGTTCATGGAGTGTGACAAATACCGAGCAGCCTCCACACCTTCCTCTGAATCTGCATCAACAAGCCACAGAAAGGAGGCAAGTGTTTCAAGGAGTGCAACAAGCCGTGGACAACCTCTACACCTTCCTCTGAGTCCATATGAACATTATTACTGTCCTGAGAATATCTGACAGCCATAAGAAAGTGAAGCAGAAAGCACTGGACGTGCTGGCAGAAATAACAGGCATCCTGGAAGATGCCTTGAGCCCAGTGATCATCCATTTGGTGGAAGGAATTACAAACAACTTGAACTCAAAGGATCCCGGGGTTCATTCTGCAGCTGTGAAAGCGCTGGAAGAAGCCATTTCTCATTTAGGTAAGGCTGACCCCTGACATGGAATCTCCTCAGCTGTGTCTCTGCCTCTCCCACACAAGAGAATGCTGAGAGCCTTGATAGCTCTTGTTGTCTGTGGAACGCTGCAGCTGACATCCACCAGAAGCTGTGGAGCTGCAGTCCTTACACACCAGTCCCCCAACAGGCTTGAATGTGCATCAGCATTTCCCAAAGGTCCCAGGAGCCCTTGGCTCTGTGCTGCTTGTCTGAAGAGGAAGTCCTGGACTACAGCTTTGCTAGAATTCAGGACCAAGGGGATTTTGGAATTTGCTTGGTCCCCATTTGACTTCCCAAGTGAATAGCTTTGCTGTTGGCATGGAGGGGCACAGGCCCATCAGAGCTATGGCAGAACAGCCTCCTGGAAGGCTCTGCATTATAGGCATTAGCTGCCCATTTCCCACCTTTCTTCTTTGGCTTCTTTTTTCAAAGGAGAACTTTTGATTCACCAAGTTCATTTCCTTATAACAAACAGGTAGACATCCAGGTGTCAATGATGCCTTGTTCCACATGTTGTTTTGCATACTGCAAGCAAAAACCTAGGCAAGGGCTGCTGCAAATTCCTTTGCCACACAGATTTATGTCAGCTCTGAAAATGCCGCACTGGGGAATATGCAGGAGAAATGAAGTGTTAAAAAGAAGGAACAAACCAAAATTAGACTTGATCTGGAAGAAGAGGAATTAGAAGTGTTAAAAAGGCAGGTCTTCCAGGGCAGTTTCCACTTTCTCCACCTCAGCTGCTCTGTGAGCTCATGAACTGCCTGACTCAGTGCCTTTCTGTGTTCCAAGTATGGGGTTATTCATTTATGCTCTGGGATGCAAACCCTTTTCACAGCGTACATGTGATTGAACTCTTGAGGTCCCTGATGTGAAATGTTTAACGTAGCTCCTGGTAGAGCAGACAAGTTTGGATCTACAGTTGTGCAAGGAGAGCTTTTTTCTTGGAATTAAAAACCATCCCTAGGAGGCTGGAAGGAAAGAAGAAATGCATTCAAAAATCAGCAGAAATTGACTTTATTTTATAAAATATGGGCTTGCCCCTGCCCTTTCCCACCTCACTGTCCTTTCTCTTATGACCTCCAAAGAGTGAGCAGAAACGTGTGTTTCTCTTGTAGATAAAGTATCACTGATGAAAGAGTTTGGCCACAGATGGAGTCAACTGAGTGGCCAAGCTCTGCTGGATGTCACAGAGCGTATCACAGGTATGGCCAACCCTTCTAAGCCAAGAGGTCTTCCAAGGAAGAATGTACAGGGAATGCCTGTGAATAGACAGTAGAGTAGCTCCTCCAAATCAGGACCTGCTGAGCTTGTCCCTCCTGCCCAACACCCATGGCAGGTGTATTGGGCAGGTTTTCCTGGCTGCTGCCGTGGTGTGCAGCATCTGAGACGGGGGCAGTGCTGGGCCTCGTGGCTGAGCTCTCACTGGGGCATCTCAGAAGCCACCTTCAGGAAAGGGAAGGGCTAAAAATACCCTAGCTGGCTCCTCTCTTGGAAGTTCATGGGCATCTGTGACCCTTGAGGGAAAGTGGTGGCAAATGCTGTTTCAGGGGATCAGTTTGTTTTGTCCTCACAGAATCCTTGTTTTGCTCTTAGAAGGTTTTGAGGCTGAACCCTGCAGGGCCTGGGGCTCTCAGCTTAGCTCAAAACTCAACACACATATTAGAGGCACAGATTTAGTGCAAGGGTAGCCTTTGTGGGCAGAGGGGCAGAAGCAGAGTGCTGAGGCTCCCTGCCTGTGCTGTCAAAGTGGCCTTGGGCTGAGCATTTCAGGGAGTGCAAACAGTGTCTTCCTATGTCAGCGCTGTCCAAAATGCTACAAATGCAGCTGCTAATTGATTCCTCAGAGGAGCTTGCTATGGCAGCAACAGACAAGGAATGGAAGCATGATCATCTCAATATATAGTAGAGAAGATGATTTATGGCCTTGCTTTAACTGGGACTAAATCCACCACTAATTCTGCCAGCATCTTTAAATGCAAGGTTTAATACACTTTGTGTCTTCATTGTGGATCTCAAACGGGCATGTTCAGCGATTGGGATTGTCAAAGGCGTGTTAAAGAGCAGTTGAATAAAGTAGATCTCCAGGAATAGGGAGTTTAGTTTTGCATTTATTTTGATCTCTTTTTCAAATGAAGGAATTAAACATAAATTAGGGCTACTTTAGAAAGAGCAGATGCGCTCTCTGAGATTAAGTAGGAACACACAGCTCTTTCCCTTCACAACTTCCATACTGACCAATGTCTTTAATTGCATTTAAACTCAAATGAACCTCTGTTTTTAAATGGATACCATAAACCTTTTCTTGCTTAGAAGCATTGGTTTTGGGTACTTCCAAGAGCTGTTGAAATGTTGATGATTGCTGGTGAATTAACACCATAGAGAAAATGAAGTCTCTTCCACCACAGAGTAATAAATGTCTCCTACACAACATTTTGCCTGCTTAGAAAATGGGAATGGTCCCAAGGCCATTTCAGCTTTTGATCTCTCAGCCAAATCTGCTGTGCAAGGAACCTGTTGATAGTCAGTTTTCTTCTGTGTTTGATATAGTTCAGTTCAGAAAACAAGTAGAGAGGATGCTTCAGATTTCTCACATTTCTCACAATGTGAGGAAACACTCAGAATCTGAATAAGAAGATTCACTGCTCTCATCTCCTAGTGGAGATGGGGGGTGCTTGGTGGCAGCGCGGTGCCGGCTCAGGTGTCTAGAGCTGGCCCTTTTGTGGCTGCGTGGGGAAGCGGGGGTGGCCCCGCTCCGGCCGGAGCCGTCCCGACCTCCGGGGCACAGGGACCCTGGAGCGGGCGCGCCGCTGGGGACGGGGCCCCGGCACAAAGGGACAGGAGCGGGGCCCGCGACGGGGAGGGGTTTCCCGATGGATGGGGGAGGGCCCGACGCGGTTACACCCAACGACGCAGTGGGGGGGGAGGAGCCGCAGGACGCGGCAGGAAGAGAAGGGGTGAAGGTGGGAAAGTGGCCATTTTGGGCATCGAGGGCGGGAAAACTGGGGTGGGAGTGGGACAAAATGGCGCGGCTGGCCACACTGCCGGCGCCATCTGTGCTAACGCTAGGAACTGGGGGGGACACAACCGGGTGTGAGGGCATAGGAGAGAGGGTAGGGGAAAGACCCAGAGCGGCATGGCCATTGCCACCCTGGTGCGGGTAGAGAGACGGTAGGAGGGTGTCAGGGAGACGGCAGCAGCCCTGTGCCCGGGGGCAATGTCCACCCGCCGACTGGCTCTCAGGCAGGGAAAGGGGTTCAGGGACACCTGGAGGGTCTGACGGGGTTGGGGGATTTAACTGGGGACCCAAAACTCCCTCTTCTTTTTTTCCCTCTTTTTCCAATGAGAAAATAATATTTTGAAACACGGGAAAAAACTTTGCAACAGAAAAATCCCCTTTAGCTTGAACTGTATATAACTTTCTCCCCACATTATCCCAAAAAATTCCTGATTTAGCAGAGTCCGAATTAATCTTAAAATGTTTAAAAACCCAATGAATAAATCTTTTTAAATCCCCTTTAGAAAACTTAAAATTTCCCGCTTTTAAGGTAGTTACAACTTGGATATAAAAGTCCCTCTCAGGTGGGGTCAGCCTCAATACAGAGGACTCATTCCCCATCCTTTTTCACTCCCCACCCAGCAGTAAAACAGCAAAAAAAAGAAAAAAAGCCCGAAGAAAAAAACCTTTCACGGGATACACTTACAATTTCTCTTCAGCAGATGCCGGCGGGCGAAAACAAAGCTGCTGGGTGGGTGGTCACCTGGGCGGCCGGTCCTCAGGGGCTTTCCCTTGCCCCAGATGGTCAGCGAGGGTCCCGGTCGCAGCCTCTTGGATCGCTTCTTGCTAGAACGCAAGCAAGCTTCCTCGAGGGGTGGCGGCTCCAACAGCGGCTCGCCTCGCAGCTGAAGGTGCGGGCGGACGCTTCTTCAGGGCTTCTTCAAAGCCCCACGTTGGGCGCCACTTGCCGCGGCGGCGGAAAGCCCGGAGCACCGCGACTTCTCCAGAAGCAGCCTTGAGAAAGGCTGGCCCGAAGCGCATGCGAGCAGCTTCGAGCAGTTGAGTGATTCCAGCTCAGCTCAGTAATAGTATAGTGATTCCAGCTCAGCTCAGTAGTAGTATAGTGATTTCAGCTCAGCTCAGCTCAGCTCGGCAGCGGCGGCGGCGGCAGGCAACACAGGAAGCAGGGACGAGACAGCTGGTCCAGCGTTCCACCGAGGCACAAGCCTTTATTCAGGCAAAGCTTCGGCAAAGGGTGCCGGTAACAGCGAATCTCCCGAACAGAGGAAAACCCGGGATATTTATGGGGAAGGAGAGGGGCGGGGGGAAGCCCGAGATACCTGTATTGGGGTGGGACAGCAGGGGGGAACACCAATGAAACACAACAGTTTAACATAACTAACTCAAAGACCCCTGGGAGCGACATCGTGTCGCTCTTACAGAGAAGTATCTCCTCTCCAGGGGAGGGCCAGTATCTCGGGCCCAGCGGGCTCCTCCGTACCCACAGACACCTACTGACACAGAGCTGGGAAAAATAATACCCTGGCCGTGGCTTACAAAGTGAGTTATGCCAAAGTTAGAGCTCTGTGGGAAATCTCTATCTGTCCTTATCCTTTTAATATATCTGTACGTGGGGGTGTGCATGGATGTGTCTTGTATGGAAAGGAAGGAGTGTGCAAACAACGTGACTGACACTTTCACTCTCTGTGTTCATTCCATACTCATGGGTACAAAGATATTATGGAAACCTTTGCAAGGACAGACCTTCTGTCCATGGATACAGAGACATCCAAGAGCCCCTGGCACAGACAGACCCTTCTGTCCATGGATACAGAGACATCCAAGAGCCCTTGGCACAGACAGACATTGCTGTTCTTCAGCCACTGACAGGATGAGTCCCTGAGACTGGGGCTTGGCCTTCCTCGTGGTGAGGGGCATCAAGGAAGGCTGCAGTGTGATGGAGACTGTGATGGGCTGGGAACTCACTGGGGGAAAGGAAGAGCACTTGTGCAGTAAAAGGCAGGTGTGGGGACAGAACTGTTCAGAGAAGGGCTGAGCTACAGCTTGAGCAAGATGAAAAATGTCATTTGGGGTCATCCCAGATGGATTTCATTTCAGAAGTTATGGAACAAGTTTAATTTTTGGGAGGTGTCATGTTTTCCCTTGGAGGTGGACACTCTGCAGACTTGAGCTGCATTGCCAAAATGCTCCAGTCTCTGCTGCAGGTCACACCGTTTCTTCTTTGGCTGATCCCGGCGCGGTGCTGAGCCCAGCAGAGCCCTGGCAGAGCCCAGAGCAGCCTCAGCATCCGCAGAGCCCGGCTGCAAGGAGAGAAAGCAGAAACCGCCCGTCAGCTGAAGGCTCCTGTCCCCTTGTCCCAGCCAGCCGCGGTGCCCAGGCCATGCTGGCCGTGCTCAGAGCTGGGCCCAAAGCTGCCCATCACTGCTGCCTTTGGGAGCAGAGCAGGAGGGCAGGACATGTGCCCAGCCTGCAGCCAGCCACGGCAGATCCAGCCCCTCAGCAGCTGCCCAGAGCGGGATGCTCCTGTGCCCGCTGCCATCTCCCAAAAGCTCTTGTCCCACCCATGCCAAGGAGACGAGGACCCACCTCACACCATCCGCTGCCAGAAGAAAAGCTGGTCCCAAACGATGTCCTCAGTCTTCTCCAAGGGCACGGCCCATCCACGCCACAGCTGGTCCCAAGCACTTCCCGATCCAGACTGGATCCCACCTAGAACGCTTCCTTTAGAAAAACAAACAACAAATTAATGAAAATAGGTTACAGACAAAAAGGGGAAACAACAAAAATGGTAAAAAATCTTATCTCTGTCAGAAGCTTGAGCAAGGCCCAACCCCTACATTGTGGGGAAAAACCCACCCATGGGTGAGGGAAGCCCATGCTTGCTCCCTTTCCCCCTGCACTGTCCCCCAAAATCACGGTGACCCCAAAGCAAAGCAGGGGAGTGGAGCAGCCCAAGCCCTTCCTTGCCTGCACAGCAAAGCAGCCGTGCTCAGGTTCTGGAGTCCCACCTGTGCTCCTGCCATGGGGGTTTGTTTGTGTCGGGCTGGCTGCCCCAGCCCCAGCCCGGGGCACGGTGGGTGGTGGGGGCTGTTGGCAGGGCCAGGATCCCACTCCCATTTCGTAACCACCCCAGCCCATGTCCCCAGCCCTGCCAAAAACCAGCTGGGCAGCCACTGAGGAATCAGTTGCATCTGCCCCAGCAAAGGGGAAACCTTTGGTTCCCGGCCAATGCTCAAATCTGGGAGCATCACCCTGGGACTGGACTTACCTGAAAATTCACTGTGGGGCCTGGCTTTGAAGAAGGTGCCAGAATCAAAGTCCATCATCGCCAGCTGCCGCTGGCCAGGTGGAGGAAGAGGATGTCATCCTTGCTGTTGTCCTCCATGTCTCCAGCAGCAGCAGCAGCCCCACCTGGTCCAGTTTCTCCAGGGGCTCCTTCTTCCCTGGGGGGACACCAGGCTGTCAGGGTTCTGCCCAGGGCCCGGCTGTCAGTGAACCAGGACAAGCAAAACCAGCTCAGATGGTGCCCACCAGTGCTGGGCAGAGCAGCTCAGCTCCAGCACAAGGGCTGTGTGTTCCCATTTGATGAGCCCAGTGCAGTGACACAGGCAGGACAAAAAAGTCTGGGTTTCTCTGCTGCTGATTGCCAGGGCATGTGTGGAGCTGTAACTTACCAGGTCCCTGCATCACTGTGCCTGTGGCTCTCTCCCTTCTTCTAGGGCTGATGAATATCCTGCATCCAGGGATCATGGAACAGGTCTTCTAATGAGGGCCTGTCCAAGGAGTTCAGGGATAAACACCACCTGATCAGAGCTTGGCAGTCTGGGGAGAGAAACCACAAACCACTGGTCAGTTGGAGAAGGCTCCTGTCTGCTTTGCCCCATGCCCAGGCCATGCTGGATGTGCTCAGAGCTGGGCCTAAACTTTCCCATTAATTTTTTTGTTTTGGAGGAGAGCAGCAGAGCAGGACATGTGCCACCTCCTCAGCAGCTGCCAGAGCGGGATGCTCACGAGCCCGCTGCTGTCTCCCAACACTGGTGTTCCCCCTGTGCCCAGAGATGAGGATTCACCTTGGGAGAGCCGTTGTGGCAGCGGGAGCTGGCCCCATCTGATGTTCCTGCCCCTCCTGAAAGGGTGCTCCCCGCAGACCATCTCGTGCAGCAGGATGCCCAGGGTCCAGACGGTCGCTGCCTCGCCATGGTACCACCCAAAGTCGTTCCATTCCGGGGGGCTGTATGATGGTGTTCCTATGGAATATGGATGGAGCTCATCAGGGGGATGCTGCTGCTCCCAGAGCCTGACCCCAGCATCCCTGGGCATGTGGGGGCTGCCCCAGTGGCCCATGGGGTGACCTGCTGCCCTCTCACCAGCACCTGGGACTTGGGTACAAATCCGTGGCTGGAAACGAAGTCACTGGTGCTGGAAGAGGGCAGCAGAAACCCTGGCAAGGCCCGACCATGACACACAAAGGGAAATACCCACTCAGTGCTGGGGAAAAACCATACCCACATCCTGCCTGCTGGCATTGCCCAAAACATATTTTGAACCAAAGCAAACCAGGGAAGCACAGCAGTCCAAGCCCATTCTCAACTGCACACGAAACCAGCTGGTGCACAGGTTCTGCCTCCCCCTCTCTGCCACCCCGACCCATGGAGGATTTTGTCAGGCTGGCTGCCCCAGCCCCAGTCCTGGGAGAATCCCTCCTGCCACACCCTTGTTGCGCCAGGAGATGTTGGGCCAGGAGATGCTGGGACCAGAAGCCTACCCCTGTATGGGCTCACCTGCAAATTGAGTGTAGGCTGTCTCCTGAAGGTAGGTGCCACAGCCGAAGTCTATCAGTTTTGCCTCGCCGGTGTCCAGGTCTACCAGGATATTCTCCGGTTTTATATCTCGGTGCAGGACCCCGCAGCTGGTGCAGTGCCGCACGGCTGCCAGGACCTGCCGGAACAGCTCCCGCGCCTCTTCCTCGGACAGGAACTTCCGTGCCCGAATGAAGTGCCGCAGGTCCTGACACCGCTCCGGGCGCTCCAGCACCATAACAATGTAGCTGGGGAGCTCAAGCCACTCCAGCAGCTGCACCACGCCGGGGAAGCCTGTGGACACCTTGTCCAGCAGCACTATCTCCAGTGGTGCGCTGGTGCCGTCGGGCTGCGGGAGGAGCACGGTGCCGTCAGTGGGGCTGAGGCCGTGCCAGGGCTCGGGAAGCCCTCAGCCAGCCCGGGATGCTCTGTGCCCTCCGCTGGCCCCATGCCCGCTCTCCCTCCAGGTGTCCTGGCAGCTCCCACCCTGCCGGGTCCCGGCTCATCCCCGCCCGGCACGCCCCGGCTTCTGCCGCTGGCCCCGCTCACTCACCAGCTCGCCCCAGTGCCGGACGCGGTTCCGTGGCACCTTTTTGATGGCCACCTGTAAGCCAAAGGGAACAGCGGATTCAGCTCAGCGCCTGCCGTGTCCAGCCCCATCCTACTCCTCCGCCCGCTCCTCCTCCTCCGCCCCCTCCGCCCGTTCCTCCTCCTCCGCCCGCCGCTGGCCCCACCGCTCACCGGGAGTCCGTCCGAGAGCCGAGTGGCTGCGAAAACTCTGCCAAAGCCGCCGCGTCCCAGCAGTGAACCCACTCGGTACCGCTGCTGCAGGGCCTCCTGCGCCTTCCCTGGGGAAGAGACGCGGCCGTCAGTGCTCGGCCCGGGGCCAGGAACGGCCCCCGAGCGCTCCCCGACCTCCCCGGGCCGGGCATCCGCAGGCGTTCGCTCTTTGGAACGCGACAGCGGCGGCTCGGGGCCGGCGGCCGCGCTGCTGAGTGGCGGAGCTCGGGCCGGGGAAGCCGCAGCGGAGGCGGCGGCAGCGGCCGCGCCGCCTGCGTCCTCCGCGGGCCCCGGGAGGAGCCGGAGCCGGGGCCGGGGCCGGGGCCGGGGCCGGGGCCAGGCCTGGCGGAGCCAAAGGGCAGCGATGCCGCCCCAGCCCCAGGCAATGATGCCCGCCCAGCAGCGCCAGCGCCAGCACAGCCAGAGCTGGGCGGAGGCGAGACCGCGGAGGGATGCTCGGGGCCGGGGCCGGGGCTGGGGGCGGACCGGGGGCATGGCCCGGGTGGGCACGGGGAGAGGGAACCTGGAAGAGGAGGGGGACACTGGGAAAGGGAGACGGGGATTGGGTGCGGGACCACGGGAGAGGGACAAGGGACTCAAGGGAGTCGAAGAATTCGACTAGGAGATGAGGGGACGCAGGGGAAGGGAGACCGAGAGAGGGAGAGGAGAAGGAGAATCGAAGAAGTCTCTAAAGCTGCTGCTTCCACTGCTGCTGCCGCTGCTGCTGCTGCCGCTGCTTTCGCTGCTGCCGCTGCAACTGAAGCACCGGGACCGTTTGTCCCCGTGTCCGTTTGTCCGTTGCCCGCTCGGCCCCGCCCCGAGCCCCGCGCTCCCCGGGCAGCCCCTGAGCCTGGCCAAACACGGGAACTTTGCCCTGGTGAGCCAAGAGCCAGAGTCTTGACTCCTGCACAGGGGCACAGCAATGCCCTTGGCTGCTGCTGTGCCTTGTCCCTGCTGAGGGTCAGACACTGTCTGAGCACATTCCCTGCATGCAGAATTTGTACCTGAGCCAAGCACTGCACTTGTGTCTCCAGCATTGCTTTCCAAGTAAAACAGGGGGAGTCAAACTGGGTATAGCTCATGGTATTTTACAGTGTCTAAAACTTGCCGAGTCTCAGATCTTAGAGGTGAGATCCATTTGGAATGAATGGGATGGAGAAACAGTGCAAGATGGAGAAGGGAAACATAAAAATCAATAGAGAAAAATAGAAAAAAACATATTGGTTGTTTCTTTGAATTTTATTTTCATTTCTTAAAAAAGTTGTTTCAATTTTCCCAGAATCTCCTCCACAGTCCTGTCCTTTCCAAATTCCTGTCCTGGAGAACAAGGTGCAGCTCCTGTCACAAGATGTGCCCCCAGCTGCAGCTTCTCTTGGCTTCCCACACTGTGAATGCAGCACAACTCTTGCAGCAAAGCAGGACGAATATCTGAAGAACTTGACAACTTGTTCTTTCTTTTCCTTGTGGACAGGGGAGTTGTGCCATTGGCAAGGTTTTCATTGTTCCTCTTCTAGCCAAAGAAAACATGATGGGCTACCAGGAATTGTTGGGGAATACAAGCCTGGCTGAATGTGGAGAAAGAATCTCCAGAGCCTGCAGCCAGCAGTGGAGAGCTCATCATTCCAAATGCCCCATGGACATCTTGAAAGTGATCTGGAATGTGAAGATGGGCTGACAGAGGGAGTTTGTTTCTGTGTTCAGTTTAGATGATTCTACATGTCTTGCAGTGGTAGAAATCTAGAGCACAATCAGTTGATGATAAGCACCAGAACATGATAAGCTGGACCTCTGAGTGGATGAGAGAAAGAATGTGAAAAGGAGAAATGCAGGGAATGATTTGGTGAACTTTGTGTGTAAGAAGGGTCATTTTTTCTTATTTTGTGGGATTTTTCTTGATTTTTGTGGGATATTCTAGAGATTTGGTGGAATGTTTCTGGAATTTGATAGGGTTTTGGGAATATTTAGGGATTTTTTTTTAAATTTTTTGCAATTTCGTTGGATGTTTTTCCAATTTTGTGGGATTTTGCAAAAGTTTAAATATTTTGTGTGATTTT
The DNA here is from genome assembly GCF_030490865.1 of Poecile atricapillus. Taxonomy (NCBI): domain Eukaryota; kingdom Metazoa; phylum Chordata; class Aves; order Passeriformes; family Paridae; genus Poecile; species Poecile atricapillus. Next base: position 10,876,377 of record NC_081267.1, on the reverse strand, counting down.
TATGAGATCTTGAAGGATTTTGAGTAGAGCTGAAGGATTTTGAGGAATTTTTCTTGATTTTGTGGAATTTTGTGGAGATTTGGTGGGATGATTCTGGAACTTGCTAGGGTTTTCAGAACATTTAGGCAATTGTGTGGGATTTTTCTGCAATTTTCAGGGATTTTGTAGAGACTTGAAGAATTTTGAGGTATTTTCTTAGATTTCGTGGAAATTTGTAGGGATTTGGTGGGGTGTTACTGGAATTTGGTGAGGTTTTGAGAAGATTTCTGCAATTTTGTGGAACTTTTCTGCAATTATGCAGGATTTTGTGAAGACTTGAAAAAGTATGAGGGATTTTTCTTAGCTGTTTTGGAAATTTGTGGAGATTTTGTGGGATGTTTCTGGAATTTGGTAGTGATTTCAAAACATTTAGGGAATCGTGTGGGATTTTTCTGCAATTTTTGGGGATTTTTCTTGAATTTTGGAGGATATTGAGGAGATTTTGTGGGAGTTTTGTGGAATTTTGAGGGATTTTGAGCAGACATGAAGGATTTTGAGGTATTTTCTTAGGTTTTGTGGAAATTTGTGGGGGTTTTGTGGGATGTGACTGGAATTGGGTGGGGTTTTGAGAAGCTTTCTGCAATTTTGTTGGAGTTTTTTCTGTAATTTTGTGGGATTTTGTGGAGACTTGAAGAATTATGAGGGATTTTTCTTAGATTTTGTTTTATTTTGTGGAGATTTGGTGGGATGTTTCTGGAATTTTGTGGCATTTTATTGTACAGCTGTGGAATGTTCTCATATTTTGTGGGATTTTGAAGAGACTTCAAGAATTGTGAGGGATTTTTGTTAGCTTCTTTGGAATTTTCTGGTGATTTGGTGGGATGTTTCTGGAATTTGGTAGGGTTTTGGGAAGATTTAGGGAATTTTGTGAGATTTTTTCCTGGAATCTTGAAGGACTTTGAGGAGACTTGAAGAATTGTGAGGGATTTTTCTGATATTTTGTGGAAATTTGTGGCCATTTGTTGGGATATTTCTGGAATTTGGTGGGATTTTTTTGTACTGTTGTTGGAATTTTCTGGTATTTTGTGGGATTTTGAGGAGACATGAAAAATTGTGAGGGATTTCTCTTAGATTTTGTGGAAATCTGTGGGGATTTCGTGGGATGTGACTGGAATTTGGTGGGGTTTTGAGAAGCTTTCTGCAAATTTGTTGGAGTTTTTTCTGCAATTTTGTGGGGTTTTGTAAAGCCTTGAAGAATGTTGAGGGATTTTTCTTAGATTTTGTGGTATTTTGTGGAGATTTGGTGAGATGTTTCTGGATTTTCCTGGGGTTTTCAGAACATTTATGAAATTGTATGGGATTTTTCTGCAATTTTGTGTGATTTTTCTTGGATTTTGTAGGATATTAATGAGATTTTGTGGCAGTTTTCTGCATTTTTGAGGGATTTTGAGTAGACATGAAGAGTTTTGAGGGATTTTTCTTAGATTTCGTGGAAATTTATTTAGATTTTCAGGGATGTTTCTGGACTTTAGTTGGGTTTTGAGAACATTTAATGAATTATGTGATATTTTTCTGCATATTTGTGGGATTTTTCCTGGATTTTGTAAAATATTGAGGAGATTTTGTGGGAATTTTTTAGAATTTTGTGGGAGTTTGAGGAGACATGAAGAATTATGAGTGATTTTTCTTAGCTTCTTTGGAATTCTGTGGAGATTTGGTGGGATGTTTCTGGAATTTGGTAGTGATTTCAAAACATTTAGGGAATCGTGTGGGATTTTTCTGCAATTTTTTGGGATTTTTCTTGAATTTTGTAGGATATTGAGGAGATTTTATGGGTGTTTTGTGGAATTCTGAGGAGACATGAAGAATTGTTAGGGATTTGCGTAGATCTTGTGGAAATTAGTGGGGATTTTTTGGGATGTTTCGGGAATATGGTAGGGTTTGGGGAAGATTTCTGCAATTTTGTGGCATTTTTCTGCAATTTTGAGGGATTTTTCTTGATTTTATGTAATTTTTTGGAGATTTGGTGGGTTGTTTCTGGAATTTGGTAGGGTTTTGTGAAGATTTAGAGAATTTTGTGAGATATTTTTCCTGGAATCTTGAGGAATTTTGAGGAGACTTGAAGAACTTTGTGGGATTTTTCTTACATTTTGTGTAATTTTCTGGAGATTTGGTGGGATGTTTCTGGAATTTGATAGGGTTTTGAAAACAATGAATTGCATTGGATTTTTCTTGAATTTTGCAGGATATTGGGGAGATTTTGTGGGAGTTCTGTGGAATTTTAAGGGATTTTGAGGGGACATGAAGGATTTTGAGGTATTTTCTTAGATTTTGTGGAAATTAGTGGGGTTTTGTGGGATGTTTCTGGAATTTGGTAGGGTTTTGAGAACATGTAGGGAACTGTATGGGATTTTTCTGCAATTTTGTGGGATTTTTCTTGAATTATGTGGGATTTTGTGGGGACTTGAAGAATTTTGAGAGATTTTTCTTAGATTTTGTGGTATTTTGTGGAGATCAGGTTGGATGCTTCTGGAATTTGCTGGGGTTTTCAAAACATTTAATGAACTGTGTGGGATTTTTCTGCAATTTGTTGTGATTTTTCTTGAATTTTGTAGGATATTGAGAAGATTTTGTGGGAGTTTTGTGGAATTTTGTGGGATTTTGAGGCGGCATGAAGGATTTTGAGGTATTTTCTTAGATTTTGTGGAAATTAGCAGGGATTTGGTGGGATGTTACTGGAATTTGTTGGGGTTTTGAGAAGCTTTCTGCAATTTTGTTGGATTTTGTGGAATGTTGTGTGATTTTTCTTGATTTTTGTAGGATATTCAGGGGATTTTTGGAGATGTTTCTGGAATTTGGTAGGGTTTTCAGAAAATGTAGGCAATTGTGTGGGATTTTTTTCTGGAATGTTGTGGGATTTTGAGGAGACTTGAAGAATTTTGTGGGATTTATCTTAGATTTTTTGGAAATTTGTGGCGATTTGGTGGGATGTTACTGGAATTTGGTGAGGTTTTGAGAAGATTGCTGCAATTTTGTGGGACTTTTCTGCAATTCTGCGGGATTTTGTGGAGACTGGAAAAATTGAGAGGGATTTTTCTTAGCTGTTTTGGAAATTTGTGGAGATTTTGTGGGATGTTTCTGGAATTTGGTAGTGATTTCAAAACATTTAGGGAATCGTGTGGGATTTTTCTGCAATTTTTTGGGATTTTTCTTGAATTTTGTAGGATATTGAGGAGATTTTATGGGTGTTTTGTGGAATTCTGAGGAGACATGAAGAATTGTGAGGGATTTGCGTAGATCTTGTGGAAATTAGTGGGGATTTTTTGGGATGTTTCTGGAATATGGTAAGGTTTGGAGAAGATTTCTGCAATTTTGTGGCATTTTTCTGCAATTTTGAGAGATTTTTCTTGATTTTGTGTAATTTTTTGGAGATTTGGTGGGTTGTTTCTGGAATTTGGTAGGGTTTTGTGAAGATTTAGAGAATTTTGTGAGATTTTTTTCCTGGAATCTTGAGGAATTTTGAGGAGACTTGAAGAACTTTGTGGGATTTTTCTTACATTTTGTGTAATTTTCTGGAGATTTGGTGGGATGTTTCTGGAATTTGATAGGGTTTTGAAAACATTTAATGAATTGCGTTGGATTTTTCTTGAATTTTGCAGGATATTGGGGAGATTTTGTGGGAGTTTTGTGGAATTTTGAGATTTTGAGGGGACATGAAAGATTTTGAGGTATTTTCTTAGATTTTGTGGAAATTAGTGGGGTTTTGTGGGATGTTTCTGGAATTTGGTAGGGTTTTGAGAACATTTAGGGAACTGTATGGGATTTTTCTGCAGTTTTGTGGGATTTTTCTTGAATTATGTGGGATTTTGTGGGGACTTGAAGAATTTTGAGAGATTTTTCTTAGATTTTGTGGTATTTTGTGGAGATCAGGTTGGATGCTTCTGGAATTTGCTGGGGTTTTCAAAACATTTAATGAACTGTGTGGGATTTTTCTGCAATTTGTTGTGATTTTTCTTGAATTTTGTAGGATATTGAGAAGATTTTATGGGTGTTTTGTGGAATTCTGAGGAGACATGAAGAATTGTTAGGGATTTGCGTAGATCTTGTGGAAATTAGTGGGGATTTTTTGGGATGTTTCGGGAATATGGTAGGGTTTGGGGAAGATTTCTGCAATTTTGTGGCATTTTTCTGCAATTTTGAGGGATTTTTCTTGATTTTGTGTAATTTTTTGGAGATTTGGTGGGTTGTTTCTGGAATTTGGTAGGGTTTTGTGAAGATTTAGAGAATTTTGTGAGATATTTTTCCTGGAATCTTGAGGAATTTTGAGGAGACTTGAAGAACTTTGTGGGATTTTTCTTACATTTTGTGTAATTTTCTGGAGATTTGGTGGGATGTTTCTGGAATTTGATAGGGTTTTGAGAAGTTTTCTGCAATTTTGTTGGATTTTGTGGAATGTTGTGTGATTTTTCTTGATTTTTGTAGGATATTCAGGGGATTTTTGGAGATGTTTCTGGAATTTGGTAGGGTTTTCAGAAAATGTAGGCAATTGTGTGGGATTTTTTTCTGGAATGTTGTGGGATTTTGAGGAGACTTGAAGAATTTTGTGGGATTTATCTTAGATTTTTTGGAAATTTGTGGCGATTTGGTGGGATGTTACTGGAATTTGGTGAGGTTTTGAGAAGATTGCTGCAATTTTGTGGGACTTTTCTGCAATTCTGCGGGATTTTGTGGAGACTTGAAAAATTGAGAGGGATTTTTCTTAGCTGTTTTGGAAATTTGTGGAGATTTTGTGGGATGTTTCTGGAATTTGATAGGGTTTTGAAAACATTTAATGAATTGCGTTGGATTTTTCTTGAATTTTGGAGGATATTGGGGAGATTTTGTGGGAGTTTTGTGGAATTTTGAGATTTTGAGGGGACATGAAGTATTTTGAGGTATTTTCTTAGATTTTGTGGAAATTAGTGGGGGTTTTGTGAGATGTTTCTGGAATTTGGTAGGGTTTTGAGAACATTTAGGGAACTGTATGGGATTTTTCTGCAATTTTGTGGGATTTTTCTTGAATTATGTGGGATTTTGTGGGGACTTGAAGAATTTTGAGAGATTTTTCTTAGATTTTGTGGTATTTTGTGGAGATCAGGTTGGATGCTTCTGGAATTTGCTGGGGTTTTCAAAACATTTAATGAACTGTGTGGGATTTTTCTGCAATTTGTTGTGATTTTTCTTGAATTTTGTAGGATATTGAGAAGATTTTGTGGGAGTTTTGTGGAATTTTGTGGGATTTTGAGGCGGCATGAAGGATTTTGAGGTATTTTCTTAGATTTTGTGGAAATTAGCAGGGATTTGGTGGGATGTTACTGGAATTTGTTGGGGTTTTGAGAAGCTTTCTGCAATTTTGTTGGATTTTGTGGAATGTTGTGTGATTTTTCTTGATTTTTGTAGGATATTCAGGGGATTTTTGGAGATGTTTCTGGAATTTGGTAGGGTTTTCAGAAAATGTAGGCAATTGTGTGGGATTTTTTTCTGGAATGTTGTGGGATTTTGAGGAGACTTGAAGAATTTTGTGGGATTTATCTTAGATTTTTTGGAAATTTGTGGCGATTTGGTGGGATGTTACTGGAATTTGGTGAGGTTTTGAGAAGATTGCTGCAATTTTGTGGGACTTTTCTGCAATTCTGCGGGATTTTGTGGAGACTGGAAAAATTGAGAAGGATTTTTCTTAGCTGTTTTGGAAATTTGTGGAGATTTTGTGGGATGTTTCTGGAATTTGGTAGAGATTTCAAAACATTTAGGGAATCGTGTGGGATTTTTCTGCAATTTTTTGGGATTTTTCTTGAATTTTGTGTGATATTGAGGAGATTTTGTGGGAGTTTTGAGGGATTTTGAGCAGACATGAAGGATTTGGAGGTATTTTCTTGGGTTTTGTGGAAATTTGTGGGGGTTTTGTGGGATGTGACTGGAAGTTGTTGGGGTTTTGAGAAGCTTTCTGCAATTTTGTTGGAGTTTTTTCTGGAATTTGGTGGGATTTTGTGGAGACTTGAAGCATGTTGAGGGATTTTTCTTAGATTTTGTGGTATTTTGTGGAGATTTGGTGGGATGTTTCTGGAATTTGCTGGGGTTTTCCGAACATTTAATGAATTGTATGGTATTTTTCTGAAATTTTGAGGGATTTTGTGGAGACTTGAAGCATGTTGAGGCATTTTTCTTAGATTTTGTGGTATTTTGTGGAGACTTGGTAGGATGTTTCTGGAATTTTGTGACATTTTATTGTACAGGTGTGGAATGTTCTCATATTTTGTGGGATTTTGAAGAGACTTCAAGAATTGTGAGGGATTTTTCTTAGCTTCTTTGGAATTTTGTGGCGATTTGATGGGATGTTTCTGGAATTTGGTAGGGTTTTGGGAAGATTTAGGGAATTTTGTGAGATTTTTTCCTGGAATGTTTAGGGATTTTGAAGAGACTGGAAGAATTGTGGGGAATTTTTCTGCTATTTTGTGGAAATTTGTGGCAATTTGGTGGGATGTTTCTGGAATTTGGTAGTGATTTCAGAACATTTAGGGAATCGTGTGGGATTTTTCTGCAATTTTGGGGGATTTTTCTTGAATTTTGTAGGATATTGAGGAGATTTTATGGGTGTTTTGTGGAATTCTGAATGATTTTGAGGAGAGATGAAGAATTGTGAGGGATTTGCGTAGATCTTGTGGAAATGAGTGGGGATTTTTTGGGATGTTTCTGGAATATGGTAAGGTTTGGGGAAGATTTCTGCAATTTTGTGGCATTTTTCTGCAATTTTGAGGGATTTTTCTTGATTTTGTGGAAATTTTTGGAGATTTGGTGGGATGTTTCTGGAATTTGGTAGGGTTTGGGGAAGGTTTAGAGAATTTTGTGAGATTTTTTTCCTGGAATCTTGAGGAATTTTGAGGAGACTTGAAGAACTTTGTAGGATTTTTCTTACATTTTGTGTAATTTTCTGGAGATTTGGTGGGATGTTTCTGGAATTTGATAGGGTTTTGAAAACATTTAATGAATTGTGTTGGATTTTTCTTGAATTTTGCAGGATATTAGAGAGATTTTGTGGGAGTTTTTTGGAATTTTGAGGGATTTTGAGGGGACATGAAAGATTTTGAGGTATTTTCTTAGATTTTGTGCAAATTAGTGGGGGTTTTGTTGGATGTTTCTGGAATTTGGTAGGGTTTTGAGAACATGTAGGGAACTGTGTGGGATTTTTCTGCAATTTGTTGGGATTTTTCTTGATTTTTGTAGGATATTGAGAAGATTTTGTGGGAGTTTTGTGGAATTTTGTGGGACTTTGAGGCAGCATGAAGGATTTTGAGGTATTTTCTTAGATTTTGTGGAAATTAGTGGGGGTTTTGTTGGATGTTTCTGGAATTTGGTAGGGTTTTGAGAACGTTTAGGGAACTGTATGGGATTTTTCTGCAATTTCGTGGGATTTTTCTTGAATTATGTGGGATTTTGTGGGGACTTGAAGAATTTTGCGAGATTTTTCTTAGATTTTGTGGTATTTTGTGGAGATTAGGTTGGATGCTTCTGGAATTTGCTGGGGTTTTCAAAACATTTAATGAACTGTGTGGGATTTTTCTGCAATTTGTTGTGATTTTTCTTGAATTTTGTAGGATATTGAGAAGATTTTGTGGGAGTTTTGTGGAATTTTGTGGGATTTTGAGGCGGCATGAAGGATTTTGAGGTATTTTCTTAGATCTTGTGGAAATGTGTGGGGATTTGGTGGGATGTTACTGGAATTTGTTGGGGTTTTGAGAAGCTTTCTGCAATTTTGTTGGATTTTGTGGAATGTTGTGTGATTTTTCTTGATTTTTGTAGGATATTCAGGGGATTTTTGGAGATGTTTCTGGAATTTGGTAGGGTTTTCAGAAAATGTAGGCAATTGTGTGGGATTTTTTTCTGGAATGTTGTGGGATTTTGAGGAGACTTGAAGAATTTTGTGGGATTTATCTTAGATTTTTTGGAAATTTGTGGCGATTTGGTGGGATGTTACTGGAATTTGGTGAGGTTTTGAGAAGATTGCTGCAATTTTGTGGGACTTTTCTGCAATTCTGCGGGATTTTGTGGAGACTGGAAAAATTGAGAGGGATTTTTCTTAGCTGTTTTGGAAATTTGTGGAGATTTTGTGGGATGTTTCTGGAATTTGGTAGTGATTTCAAAACATTTAGGGAATCGTGTGGGATTTTTCTGCAATTTTTTGGGATTTTTCTTGAATTTTGTAGGATATTGAGGAGATTTTATGGGTGTTTTGTGGAATTCTGAGGAGACATGAAGAATTGTTAGGGATTTGCGTAGATCTTGTGGAAATTAGTGGGGATTTTTTGGGATGTTTCTGGAATATGGTAAGGTTTGGAGAAGATTTCTGCAATTTTGTGGCATTTTTCTGCAATTTTGAGGGATTTTTCTTGATTTTGTGTAATTTTTTGGAGATTTGGTGGGTTGTTTCTGGAATTTGGTAGGGTTTTGTGAAGATTTAGAGAATTTTGTGAGATTTTTTTCCTGGAATCTTGAGGAATTTTGAGGAGACTTGAAGAACTTTGTGGGATTTTTCTTACATTTTGTGTAATTTTCTGGAGATTTGGTGGGATGTTTCTGGAATTTGATAGGGTTTTGAAAACATTTAATGAATTGCGTTGGATTTTTCTTGAATTTTGCAGGATATTGGGGAGATTTTGTGGGAGTTTTGTGGAATTTTGAGATTTTGAGGGGACATGAAAGATTTTGAGGTATTTTCTTAGATTTTGTGGAAATTAGTGGGGTTTTGTGGGATGTTTCTGGAATTTGGTAGGGTTTTGAGAACGTTTAGGGAACTGTATGGGATTTTTCTGCAATTTCGTGGGATTTTTCTTGAATTATGTGGGATTTTGTGGGGACTTGAAGAATTTTGCGAGATTTTTCTTAGATTTTGTGGTATTTTGTGGAGATTAGGTTGGATGCTTCTGGAATTTGCTGGGGTTTTCAAAACATTTAATGAACTGTGTGGGATTTTTCTGCAATTTGTTGTGATTTTTCTTGAATTTTGTAGGATATTGAGAAGATTTTGTGGGAGTTTTGTGGAATTTTGTGGGATTTTGAGGCGGCATGAAGGATTTTGAGGTATTTTCTTAGATCTTGTGGAAATGTGTGGGGATTTGGTGGGATGTTACTGGAATTTGTTGGGGTTTTGAGAAGCTTTCTGCAATTTTGTTGGATTTTGTGGAATGTTGTGTGATTTTTCTTGATTTTTGTAGGATATTCAGGGGATTTTTGGAGATGTTTCTGGAATTTGGTAGGGTTTTCAGAAAATGTAGGCAATTGTGTGGGATTTTTTTCTGGAATGTTGTGGGATTTTGAGGAGACTTGAAGAATTTTGTGGGATTTATCTTAGATTTTTTGGAAATTTGTGGCGATTTGGTGGGATGTTACTGGAATTTGGTGAGGTTTTGAGAAGATTGCTGCAATTTTGTGGGACTTTTCTGCAATTCTGCGGGATTTTGTGGAGACTGGAAAAATTGAGAGGGATTTTTCTTAGCTGTTTTGGAAATTTGTGGAGATTTTGTGGGATGTTTCTGGAATTTGGTAGTGATTTCAAAACATTTAGGGAATCGTGTGGCATTTTTCTGCAATTTTTTGGGATTTTTCTTGAATTTTGGAGGATATTGAGGAGATTTTGTGGGAGTTTTGAGGGATTTTGAGCAGACATGAAGGATTTGGAGGTATTTTCTTAGGTTTTGTGGAAATTTGTGGGGGTTTTGTGGGATGTGACTGGAATTTGGTGGGGTTTTGAGAACATTTAGGGAATTGTATGGGATTTTTCTGCAATTTTGTGGGATTTTTCTTGAATTTTATGGGATATTGAGGAGATTTTGTGGGAATTTTGAGGGATTTTGAGGAGACTTGAAGCATTTTGAGGTAGTTTCTTGGGTTCTGTGGAAATTTGTGGGGGTTTTGTGCGATGTGACTGGAATTTGGTGGGGTTTTGAGAAGCTTTCTGCAATTTTGTTGGAGATTTTTCTGGAATTTGGTGGGATTTTGTGGAGACTTGAAGAATTATGAGGGATTTTTCTTAGATTTTGTTTTATTTTGTGGAGATTTGGTGGGATATTTCTGGAATTTTGTGACATTTTATTGTACAGGTGTGGAATGTTCTCATATTTTGTGGAATTTTGAAGAGACTTCAAGAATTGTGAGGGATTTTTGTTAGCTTCTTTGGAATTTTGTGGCGAATTGATGGGATGTTTCTGGAATTTGGTAGTGATTTCAGAACATTTAGGGAATCGTGTGGGATTTTTCTGCAATTTTTGGGGATTTTTCTTGAATTTTGTAGGATATTGAGGAGATTTTATGGGTGTTTTGTGGAATTCTGAATGATTTTGAGGAGAGATGAAGAATTGTGAGGGATTTGCGTAGATCTTGTGGAAATGAGTGGGGAATTTTTGGGATGTTTCTGGAATATGGTAAGGTTTGGGGAAGATTTCTGCAATTTTGTGGCATTTTTCTGCAATTTTGAGGGATTTTTCTTGATTTTGTGGAATTTTTTGGAGATTTGGTGGGTTGTTTCTGGAATTTGGTAGGGTTTTGTGAAGATTTAGAGAATTTTGTGAGATATTTTTCCTGGAATCTTGAGGAATTTTGAGGAGACTTGAAGAACTTTGTGGGATTTTTCTTACATTTTGTGTAATTTTCTGGAGATTTGGTGGGATGTTTCTGGAATTTGATAGGGTTTTGAAAACATTTAATGAATTGAGTTGGATTTTTCTTGAATTTTGCAGGATATTGGGGAGATTTTGTGGGAGTTTTGTGGAATTTTGAGGGATTTTGAGGGGACATGAAAGATTTTGAGGTATTTTCTTAGATTTTGTGCAAATTAGTGGGGGTTTTGTTGGATGTTTCTGGAATTTGGTAGGGTTTTGAGAACTTTTAGGGAACTGTGTGGGATTTTTCTGCAATTTGTTGGGATTTTTCTTGAATTTTGTAGGATATTGAGAAGATTTTGTGGGAGTTTTGTGGAATTTTGTGGGATTTTGAGGCAGCATGAAGGATTTTGAGGTATTTTCTTAGATTTTGTGGAAATTAGCGGGGATTTGGTGGGATGTTACTGGAATTTGTTGGGGTTTTGAGAAGATTTCTGCAATTTTGTGGGACTTTTCTGCAATTCTGCGGGATTTTGTGGAGACTGGAAAAATTGAGAAGGATTTTTCTTAGCTGTTTTGGAAATTTGTGGAGATTTTGTGGGATGTTTCTGGAATTTGGTAGAGATTTCAAAACATTTAGGGAATCGTGTGGGATTTTTCTGCAATTTTTTGGGATTTTTCTTGAATTTTGTGTGATATTGAGGAGATTTTGTGGGAGTTTTGAGGGATTTTGAGCAGACATGAAGGATTTGGAGGTATTTTCTTGGGTTTTGTGGAAATTTGTGGGGGTTTTGTGGGATGTGACTGGAAGTTGTTGGGGTTTTGAGAAGCTTTCTGCAATTTTGTTGGAGTTTTTTCTGGAATTTGGTGGGATTTTGTGGAGACTTGAAGCATGTTGAGGGATTTTTCTTAGATTTTGTGGTATTTTGTGGAGATTTGGTGGGATGTTTCTGGAATTTGCTGGGGTTTTCCGAACATTTAATGAATTGTATGGTATTTTTCTGAAATTTTGAGGGATTTTGTGGAGACTTGAAGCATGTTGAGGCATTTTTCTTAGATTTTGTGGTATTTTGTGGAGACTTGGTAGGATGTTTCTGGAATTTTGTGACATTTTATTGTACAGGTGTGGAATGTTCTCATATTTTGTGGGATTTTGAAGAGACTTCAAGAATTGTGAGGGATTTTTCTTAGCTTCTTTGGAATTTTGTGGCGATTTGATGGGATGTTTCTGGAATTTGGTAGGGTTTTGGGAAGATTTAGGGAATTTTGTGAGATTTTTTCCTGGAATGTTTAGGGATTTTGAAGAGACTGGAAGAATTGTGGGGAATTTTTCTGCTATTTTGTGGAAATTTGTGGCAATTTGGTGGGATGTTTCTGGAATTTGGTAGTGATTTCAGAACATTTAGGGAATCGTGTGGGATTTTTCTGCAATTTTGGGGGATTTTTCTTGAATTTTGTAGGATATTGAGGAGATTTTATGGGTGTTTTGTGGAATTCTGAATGATTTTGAGGAGACATGAAGAATTGTGAGGGATTTGCGTAGATCTTGTGGAAATGAGTGGGGATTTTTTGGGATGTTTCTGGAATATGGTAAGGTTTGGGGAAGATTTCTGCAATTTTGTGGCATTTTTCTGCAATTTTGAGGGATTTTTCTTGATTTTGTGGAAATTTTTGGAGATTTGGTGGGATGTTTCTGGAATTTGGTAGGGTTTGGGGAAGGTTTAGAGAATTTTGTGAGATTTTTTTCCTGGAATCTTGAGGAATTTTGAGGAGACTTGAAGAACTTTGTAGGATTTTTCTTACATTTTGTGTAATTTTCTGGAGATTTGGTGGGATGTTTCTGGAATTTGATAGGGTTTTGAAAACATTTAATGAATTGTGTTGGATTTTTCTTGAATTTTGCAGGATATTAGAGAGATTTTGTGGGAGTTTTTTGGAATTTTGAGGGATTTTGAGGGGACATGAAAGATTTTGAGGTATTTTCTTAGATTTTGTGCAAATTAGTGGGGGTTTTGTTGGATGTTTCTGGAATTTGGTAGGGTTTTGAGAACATGTAGGGAACTGTGTGGGATTTTTCTGCAATTTGTTGGGATTTTTCTTGATTTTTATAGGATATTGAGAAGATTTTGTGGGAGTTTTGTGGAATTTTGTGGGACTTTGAGGCAGCATGAAGGATTTTGAGGTATTTTCTTAGATTTTGTGGAAATTAGTGGGGGTTTTGTTGGATGTTTCTGGAATTTGGTAGGGTTTTGAGAACGTTTAGGGAACTGTATGGGATTTTTCTGCAATTTCGTGGGATTTTTCTTGAATTATGTGGGATTTTGTGGGGACTTGAAGAATTTTGCGAGATTTTTCTTAGATTTTGTGGTATTTTGTGAAGATTTGGTTGGATGCTTCTGGAATTTGCTGGGGTTTTCAAAACATTTAATGAACTGTGTGGGATTTTTCTGCAATTTGTTGGGATTTTTCTTGAATTTTGTAGGATATTGAGGGGATTTTATGGGTGTTTTGTGGAATTCTGAGGAGACATGAAGAATTGTGAGGGATTTGCTTAGATCTTGTGGAAATGAGTGGGGATTTTTTGGGATGTTTCTGGAATATGGTAAGGTTTGGGGAAGATTTCTGCAATTTTGTGGCATTTTTCTGCAATTTTGAGGGATTTTTCTTGATTTTGTGGAATTTTTTGGAGATTTGGTGGGTTGTTTCTGGAATTTGGTAGGGTTTTGTGAAGATTTAGAGAATTTTGTGAGATTTTTTTCCTGGAATCTTGAGGAATTTTGAGGAGACTTGAAGAACTTTGTGGGATTTTTCTTACATTTTGTGTAATTTTCTGGAGATTTGGTGGGATGTTTCTGGAATTTGATAGGGTTTTGAAAACATTTAATGAATTGTGTTGGATTTTTCTTGAAGTTTGCAGGATATTGGAGAGATTTTGTGGGAGTTTTGTGGAATTTTGAGGGATTTTGAGGGGACATGAAGGATTTTGAGGTATTTTCTTAGATTTTGTGCAAATTAGTGGGGGTTTTGTTGGATGTTTCTGGAATTTGGTAGGGTTTTGAGAACATTTAGGGAACTGTGTGGGATTTTTCTGCAATTTGTTGGGATTTTTCTTGAATTTTGTAGGATATTGAGAAGATTTTGTGGGAGTTTTGTGGAATTTTGTGGGATTTTGAGGCAGCATGAAGGATTTTGAGGTATTTTCTTAGATTTTGTGGAAATTAGCGGGGATTTGGTGGGATGTTACTGGAATTTGGTGAGGTTTTGAGAAGATTTCTGCAATTTTGTGGGACTTTTCTGCAATTCTGCGGGATTTTGTGGAGACTGGAAAAATTGAGAGGGATTTTTCTTAGCTGTTTTGGAAATTTGTGGAGATTTTGTGGGATGTTTCTGGAATTTGGTAGTGATTTCAAAACATTTAGGGAATCGTGTGGGATTTTTCTGCAATTTTTTGGGATTTTTCTTGAATTTTGGAGGATATTGAGGAGATTTTGTGGGAGTTTTGTGGAATTTTGAGGGATTTTGAGCAGACATGAAGCATTTTGAGGTATTTTCTTAGGTTTTGTGGAAATTGGTGGGGGTTTTGTGGGATGTGACTGGAATTTGGTGGGGTTTTGAGAACATTTAGGGAATTGTATGGGATTTTTCTGCAATTTTGTGGGATTTTTCTTGAATTTTGTGGGATATTGAGGAGATTTTGTGGGAATTTTGAGGGATTTTGGGGAGACATGAAGCATTTTGAGGTAGTTTCTTGGGTTTTGTGGAAATTTGTGGGGGTTTTGTGGGATGTGACTGGAATTTGGTGGGGTTTTGAGAAGCTTTCTGCAATTTTGTTGGAGTTTTTTCTGGAATTTGGTGGGATTTTGTGGAGACTTGAAGCATGTTGAGGGATTTTTCTTAGATTTTGTGGTATATTGTGGAGATTTGGTGGGATGTTTCTGGAATTTGCTGGGGTTTTCCGAACATTTAATGAATTGTATGGTATTTTTCTGAAATTTTGAGGGATTTTGTGGAGACTTGAAGCATGTTGAGGCATTTTTCTTAGATTTTGTGGTATTTTGTGGAGACTTGGTAGGATGTTTCTGGAATTTTGTGACATTTTATTGTACAGGTGTGGAATGTTCTCATATTTTGTGGGATTTTGAAGAGACTTCAAGAATTGTGAGGGATTTTTCTTAGCTTCTTTGGAATTTTGTGGCGATTTGATGGGATGTTTCTGGAATTTGGTAGGGTTTTGGGAAGATTTAGGGAATTTTGTGAGATTTTTTCCTGGAATGTTTAGGGATTTTGAGGAGACTGGAAGAATTGTGAGGAATTTTTCTGCTATTTTGTGGAAATTTGTGGCAATTTGGTGGGATGTTTCTGGAATTTGGTAGTGATTTCAGAACATTTAGGGAATCGTGTGGGATTTTTCTGCAATTTTGGGGGATTTTTCTTGAATTTTGTAGGATATTGAGGAGATTTTGTGGGAATTTTGAGGGATTTTGAGGAGACTTGAAGCATGTTGAGGCATTTTTCTTAGATTTTGTGGAAATTTGTGGGGGTTTTGTGCGATGTGACTGGAATTTGGTGGGGTTTTGAGAAGCTTTCTGCAATTTTGTTGGAGATTTTTCTGGAATTTGTTGGGATTTTGTGGAGACTTGAAGAATTATGAGGGATTTTTCTTAGATTTTGTTTTATTTTGTGGAGATTTGGTGGGATATTTCTGGAATTTTGTGACATTTTATTGTACAGGTGTGGAATGTTCTCATATTTTGTGGAATTTTGAAGAGACTTCAAGAATTGTGAGGGATTTTTGTTAGCTTCTTTGGAATTTTGTGGCGAATTGATGGGATGTTTCTGGAATTTGGTAGTGATTTCAGAACATTTAGGGAATCGTGTGGGATTTTTCTGCAATTTTGGGGGATTTTTCTTGAATTTTGTAGGATATTGAGGAGATTTTATGGGTGTTTTGTGGAATTCTGAATGATTTTGAGGAGACATGAAGAATTGTGAGGGATTTGCGTAGATCTTGTGGAAATGAGTGGGGAATTTTTGGGATGTTTCTGGAATATGGTAAGGTTTGGGGAAGATTTCTGCAATTTTGTGGCATTTTTCTGCAATTTTGAGGGATTTTTCTTGATTTTGTGGAATTTTTTGGAGATTTGGTGGGTTGTTTCTGGAATTTGGTAGGGTTTTGTGAAGATTTAGAGAATTTTGTGAGATATTTTTCCTGGAATCTTGAGGAATTTTGAGGAGACTTGAAGAACTTTGTGGGATTTTTCTTACATTTTGTGTAATTTTCTGGAGATTTGGTGGGATGTTTCTGGAATTTGATAGGGTTTTGAAAACATTTAATGAATTGTGTTGGATTTTTCTTGAAGTTTGCAGGATATTGGAGAGATTTTGTGGGAGTTTTGTGGAATTTTGAGGGATTTTGAGGGGACATGAAAGATTTTGAGGTATTTTCTTAGATTTTGTGCAAATTAGTGGGGGTTTTGTTGGATGTTTCTGGAATTTGGTAGGGTTTTGAGAACATTTAGGGAACTGTGTGGGATTTTTCTGCAATTTGTTGGGATTTTTCTTGAATTTTGTAGGATATTGAGAAGATTTTGTGGGAGTTTTGTGGAATTTTGTGGGATTTTGAGGCAGCATGAAGGATTTTGAGGTATTTTCTTAGATTTTGTGGAAATTAGCGGGGATTTGGTGGGATGTTACTGGAATTTGGTGAGGTTTTGAGAAGACTTCTGCAATTTTGTGGGACTTTTCTGCAATTCTGCGGGATTTTGTGGAGACTGGAAAAATTGAGAGGGATTTTTCTTAGCTGTTTTGGAAATTTGTGGAGATTTTGTGGGATGTTTCTGGAATTTGGTAGTGATTTCAAAACATTTAGGGAATCATGTGGGATTTTTCTGCAATTTTTTGGGATTTTTCTTGAATTTTGGAGGATATTGAGGAGATTTTGTGGGAGTTTTGTGGAATTTTGAGGGATTTTGAGCAGACATGAAGCATTTTGAGGTATTTTCTTAGGTTTTGTGGAAATTGGTGGGGGTTTTGTGGGATGTGACTGGAATTTGGTGGGGTTTTGAGAACATTTAGGGAATTGTATGGGATTTTTCTGCAATTTTGTGGGATTTTTCTTGAATTTTGTGGGATATTGAGGAGATTTTGTGGGAATTTTGAGGGATTTTGGGGAGACATGAAGCATTTTGAGGTAGTTTCTTGGGTTTTGTGGAAATTTGTGGGGGTTTTGTGGAATGTGACTGGAATTTGGTGGGGTTTTGAGAAGCTTTCTGCAATTTTGTTGGAGTTTTTTCTGGAATTTGGTGGGATTTTGTGGAGACTTGAAGCATGTTGAGGGATTTTTCTTAGATTTTGTGGTATATTGTGGAGATTTGGTGGGATGTTTCTGGAATTTGCTGGGGTTTTCCGAACATTTAATGAATTGTATGGTATTTTTCTGAAATTTTGAGGGATTTTGTGGAGACTTGAAGCATGTTGAGGCATTTTTCTTAGATTTTGTGGTATTTTGTGGAGACTTGGTAGGATGTTTCTGGAATTTTGTGACATTTTATTGTACAGGTGTGGAATGTTCTCATATTTTGTGGGATTTTGAAGAGACTTCAAGAATTGTGAGGGATTTTTCTTAGCTTCTTTGGAATTTTGTGGCGATTTGATGGGATGTTTCTGGAATTTGGTAGGGTTTTGGGAAGATTTAGGGAATTTTGTGAGATTTTTTCCTGGAATGTTTAGGGATTTTGAGGAGACTGGAAGAATTGTGAGGAATTTTTCTGCTATTTTGTGGAAATTTGTGGCAATTTGGTGGGATGTTTCTGGAATTTGGTAGTGATTTCAGAACATTTAGGGAATCGTGTGGGATTTTTCTGCAATTTTGGGGGATTTTTCTTGAATTTTGTAGGATATTGAGGAGATTTTGTGGGAATTTTGAGGGATTTTGAGGAGACTTGAAGCATGTTGAGGCATTTTTCTTAGATTTTGTGGAAATTTGTGGGGGTTTTGTGCGATGTGACTGGAATTTGGTGGGGTTTTGAGAAGCTTTCTGCAATTTTGTTGGAGATTTTTCTGGAATTTGTTGGGATTTTGTGGAGACTTGAAGAATTATGAGGGATTTTTCTTAGATTTTGTTTTATTTTGTGGAGATTTGGTGGGATATTTCTGGAATTTTGTGACATTTTATTGTCCAGGTGTGGAATGTTCTCATATTTTGTGGAATTTTGAAGAGACTTCAAGAATTGTGAGGGATTTTGTTAGCTTCTTTGGAATTTTGTGGCGAATTGATGGGATGTTTCTGGAATTTGGTAGTGATTTCAGAACATTTAGGGAATCGTGTGGGATTTTTCTGCAATTTTGGGGGATTTTTCTTGAATTTTGTAGGATATTGAGGAGATTTTATGGGTGTTTTGTGGAATTCTGAATGATTTTGAGGAGACATGAAGAATTGTGAGGGATTTGCGTAGATCTTGTGGAAATGAGTGGGGAATTTTTGGGATGTTTCTGGAATATGGTAAGGTTTGGGGAAGATTTCTGCAATTTTGTGGCATTTTTCTGCAATTTTGAGGGATTTTTCTTGATTTTGTGGAATTTTTTGGAGATTTGGTGGGTTGTTTCTGGAATTTGGTAGGGTTTTGTGAAGATTTAGAGAATTTTGTGAGATATTTTTCCTGGAATCTTGAGGAATTTTGAGGAGACTTGAAGAACTTTGTGGGATTTTTCTTACATTTTGTGTAATTTTCTGGAGATTTGGTGGGATGTTTCTGGAATTTGATAGGGTTTTGAAAACATTTAATGAATTGTGTTGGATTTTTCTTGAATTTTGCAGGATATTGGAGAGATTTTGTGGGAGTTTTGTGGAATTTTGAGGGATTTTGAGGGGACATGAAAGATTTTGAGGTATTTTCTTAGATTTTGTGCAAATTAGTGGGGGTTTTGTTGGATGTTTCTGGAATTTGGTAGGGTTTTGAGAACATTTAGGGAACTGTGTGGGATTTTTCTGCAATTTGTTGGGATTTTTCTTGAATTTTGTAGGATATTGAGAAGATTTTGTGGGAGTTTTGTGGAATTTTGTGGGATTTTGAGGCAGCATGAAGGATTTTGAGGTATTTTCTTAGATTTTGTGGAAATTAGCGGGGATTTGGTGGGATGTTACTGGAATTTGGTGAGGTTTTGAGAAGATTTCTGCAATTTTGTGGGACTTTTCTGCAATTCTGCGGGATTTTGTGAAGACTGGAAAAATTGAGAGGGATTTTTCTTAGCTGTTTTGGAAATTTGTGGAGATTTTGTGGGATGTTTCTGGAATTTGGTAGTGATTTCAAAACATTTAGGGAATCATGTGGGATTTTTCTGCAATTTTTTGGGATTTTTCTTGAATTTTGGAGGATATTGAGGAGATTTTGTGGGAGTTTTGTGGAATTTTGAGGGATTTTGAGCAGACATGAAGCATTTTGAGGTATTTTCTTAGGTTTTGTGGAAATTGGTGGGGGTTTTGTGGGATGTGACTGGAATTTGGTGGGGTTTTGAGAACATTTAGGGAATTGTATGGGATTTTTCTGCAATTTTGTGGGATTTTTCTTGAATTTTGTGGGATATTGAGGAGATTTTGTGGGAATTTTGAGGGATTTTGGGGAGACATGAAGCATTTTGAGGTAGTTTCTTGGGTTTTGTGGAAATTTGTGGGGGTTTTGTGGGATGTGACTGGAATTTGGTGGGGTTTTGAGAAGCTTTCTGCAATTTTGTTGGAGTTTTTTCTGGAATTTGGTGGGATTTTGTGGAGACTTGAAGCATGTTGAGGGATTTTTCTTAGATTTTGTGGTATTTTGTGGAGATTTGGTGGGATGTTTCTGGAATTTGCTGGGGTTTTCCGAACATTTAATGAATTGTATGGTATTTTTCTGAAATTTTGAGGGATTTTGTGGAGACTTGAAGCATGTTGAGGCATTTTTCTTAGATTTTGTGGTATTTTGTGGAGACTTGGTAGGATGTTTCTGGAATTTTGTGACATTTTATTGTACAGGTGTGGAATGTTCTCATATTTTGTGGGATTTTGAAGAGACTTCAAGAATTGTGAGGGATTTTTCTTAGCTTCTTTGGAATTTTGTGGCGATTTGATGGGATGTTTCTGGAATTTGGTAGGGTTTTGGGAAGATTTAGGGAATTTTGTGAGATTTTTTCCTGGAATGTTTAGGGATTTTGAGGAGACTGGAAGAATTGTGAGGAATTTTTCTGCTATTTTGTGGAAATTTGTGGCAATTTGGTGGGATGTTTCTGGAATTTGGTAGTGATTTCAGAACATTTAGGGAATCGTGTGGGATTTTTCTGCAATTTTGGGGGATTTTTCTTGAATTTTGTAGGATATTGAGGAGATTTTATGGGTGTTTTGTGGAATTCTGAATGATTTTGAGGAGACATGAAGAATTGTGAGGGATTTGCGTAGATCTTGTGGAAATGAGTGGGGAATTTTTGGGATGTTTCTGGAATATGGTAAGGTTTGGGGAAGATTTCTGCAATTTTGTGGCATTTTTCTGCAATTTTGAGGGATTTTTTCTTGATTTTGTGGAATTTTCTGGAGATTTGGTGGGTTGTTTCTGGAATTTGGTAGGGTTTTGTGAAGATTTAGAGAATTTTGTAAGATTTTTTTCCTGGAATCTTGAGGAATTTTGAGGAGACTTGAAGAACTGTGGGATTTTTCTTACATTTTGTGTAATTTTCTGGAGATTTGGTGGGATGTTTCTGGAATTTGATAGGGTTTTGAAAACAATGAATTGTATTGGATTTTTCTTGAATTTTGTAGGATATTGAGGAGATTTTGTGGGAATTTTGAGGGATTTTGAGGAGACTTGAAGCATGTTGAGGCATTTTTCTTAGATTTTGTGGAAATTTGTGGGGGTTTTGTGCGATGTGACTGGAATTTGGTGGGGTTTTGAGAAGCTTTCTGCAATTTTGTTGGAGATTTTTCTGGAATTTGTTGGGATTTTGTGGAGACTTGAAGAATTATGAGGGATTTTTCTTAGATTTTGTTTTATTTTGTGGAGATTTGGTGGGATATTTCTGGAATTTTGTGACATTTTATTGTACAGGTGTGGAATGTTCTCATATTTTGTGGAATTTTGAAGAGACTTCAAGAATTGTGAGGGATTTTGTTAGCTTCTTTGGAATTTTGTGGCGAATTGATGGGATGTTTCTGGAATTTGGTAGTGATTTCAGAACATTTAGGGAATCGTGTGGGATTTTTCTGCAATTTTTGGGGATTTTTCTTGAATTTTGTAGGATATTGAGGAGATTTTATGGGTGTTTTGTGGAATTCTGAATGATTTTGAGGAGAGATGAAGAATTGTGAGGGATTTGCGTAGATCTTGTGGAAATGAGTGGGGAATTTTTGGGATGTTTCTGGAATATGGTAAGGTTTGGGGAAGATTTCTGCAATTTTGTGGCATTTTTCTGCAATTTTGAGGGATTTTTCTTGATTTTGTGGAATTTTTTGGAGATTTGGTGGGTTGTTTCTGGAATTTGGTAGGGTTTTGTGAAGATTTAGAGAATTTTGTGAGATATTTTTCCTGGAATCTTGAGGAATTTTGAGGAGACTTGAAGAACTTTGTGGGATTTTTCTTACATTTTGTGTAATTTTCTGGAGATTTGGTGGGATGTTTCTGGAATTTGATAGGGTTTTGAAAACATTTAATGAATTGTGTTGGATTTTTCTTGAATTTTGCAGGATATTGGAGAGATTTTGTGGGAGTTTTGTGGAATTTTGAGGGATTTTGAGGGGACATGAAAGATTTTGAGGTATTTTCTTAGATTTTGTGCAAATTAGTGGGGGTTTTGTTGGATGTTTCTGGAATTTGGTAGGGTTTTGAGAACATTTAGGGAACTGTGTGGGATTTTTCTGCAATTTGTTGGGATTTTTCTTGAATTTTGTAGGATATTGAGAAGATTTTGTGGGAGTTTTGTGGAATTTTGTGGGATTTTGAGGCAGCATGAAGGATTTTGAGGTATTTTCTTAGATTTTGTGGAAATTAGCGGGGATTTGGTGGGATGTTACTGGAATTTGGTGAGGTTTTGAGAAGATTTCTGCAATTTTGTGGGACTTTTCTGCAATTCTGCGGGATTTTGTGGAGACTGGAAAAATTGAGAGGGATTTTTCTTAGCTGTTTTGGAAATTTGTGGAGATTTTGTGGGATGTTTCTGGAATTTGGTAGTGATTTCAAAACATTTAGGGAATCGTGTGGGATTTTTCTGCAATTTTTTGGGATTTTTCTTGAATTTTGGAGGATATTGAGGAGATCTTGTGGGAGTTTTGTGGAATTTTGAGGGATTTTGAGCAGACATGAAGCATTTTGAGGTATTTTCTTAGGTTTTGTGGAAATTGGTGGGGGTTTTGTGGGATGTGACTGGAATTTGGTGGGGTTTTGAGAACATTTAGGGAATTGTATGAGATTTTTCTGCAATTTTGTGGGATTTTTCTTGAATTTTGTGGGATATTGAGGAGATTTTGTGGGAATTTTGAGGGATTTTGGGGAGACATGAAGCATTTTGAGGTAGTTTCTTGGGTTTTGTGGAAATTTGTGGGGGTTTTGTGGGATGTGACTGGAATTTGGTGGGGTTTTGAGAAGCTTTCTGCAATTTTGTTGGAGTTTTTTCTGGAATTTGGTGGGATTTTGTGGAGACTTGAAGCATGTTGAGGGATTTTTCTTAGATTTTGTGGTATTTTGTGGAGATTTGGTGGGATGTTTCTGGAATTTGCTGGGGTTTTCCGAACATTTAATGAATTGTATGGTATTTTTCTGAAATTTTGAGGGATTTTGTGGAGACTTGAAGCATGTTGAGGCATTTTTCTTAGATTTTGTGGTATTTTGTGGAGACTTGGTAGGATGTTTCTGGAATTTTGTGACATTTTATTGTACAGGTGTGGAATGTTCTCATATTTTGTGGGATTTTGAAGAGACTTCAAGAATTGTGAGGGATTTTTCTTAGCTTCTTTGGAATTTTGTGGCGATTTGATGGGATGTTTCTGGAATTTGGTAGGGTTTTGGGAAGATTTAGGGAATTTTGTGAGATTTTTTCCTGGAATGTTTAGGGATTTTGAGGAGACTGGAAGAATTGTGAGGAATTTTTCTGCTATTTTGTGGAAATTTGTGGCAATTTGGTGGGATGTTTCTGGAATTTGGTAGTGATTTCAGAACATTTAGGGAATCGTGTGGGATTTTTCTGCAATTTTGGGGGATTTTTCTTGAATTTTGTAGGATATTGAGGAGATTTTGTGGGAATTTTGAGGGATTTTGAGGAGACTTGAAGCATGTTGAGGCATTTTTCTTAGATTTTGTGGAAATTTGTGGGGGTTTTGTGCGATGTGACTGGAATTTGGTGGGGTTTTGAGAAGCTTTCTGCAATTTTGTTGGAGATTTTTCTGGAATTTGTTGGGATTTTGTGGAGACTTGAAGAATTATGAGGGATTTTTCTTAGATTTTGTTTTATTTTGTGGAGATTTGGTGGGATATTTCTGGAATTTTGTGACATTTTATTGTCCAGGTGTGGAATGTTCTCATATTTTGTGGAATTTTGAAGAGACTTCAAGAATTGTGAGGGATTTTGTTAGCTTCTTTGGAATTTTGTGGCGAATTGATGGGATGTTTCTGGAATTTGGTAGTGATTTCAGAACATTTAGGGAATCGTGTGGGATTTTTCTGCAATTTTGGGGGATTTTTCTTGAATTTTGTAGGATATTGAGGAGATTTTATGGGTGTTTTGTGGAATTCTGAATGATTTTGAGGAGACATGAAGAATTGTGAGGGATTTGCGTAGATCTTGTGGAAATGAGTGGGGAATTTTTGGGATGTTTCTGGAATATGGTAAGGTTTGGGGAAGATTTCTGCAATTTTGTGGCATTTTTCTGCAATTTTGAGGGATTTTTCTTGATTTTGTGGAATTTTTTGGAGATTTGGTGGGTTGTTTCTGGAATTTGGTAGGGTTTTGTGAAGATTTAGAGAATTTTGTGAGATATTTTTCCTGGAATCTTGAGGAATTTTGAGGAGACTTGAAGAACTTTGTGGGATTTTTCTTACATTTTGTGTAATTTTCTGGAGATTTGGTGGGATGTTTCTGGAATTTGATAGGGTTTTGAAAACATTTAATGAATTGTGTTGGATTTTTCTTGAATTTTGCAGGATATTGGAGAGATTTTGTGGGAGTTTTGTGGAATTTTGAGGGATTTTGAGGGGACATGAAAGATTTTGAGGTATTTTCTTAGATTTTGTGCAAATTAGTGGGGGTTTTGTTGGATGTTTCTGGAATTTGGTAGGGTTTTGAGAACATTTAGGGAACTGTGTGGGATTTTTCTGCAATTTGTTGGGATTTTTCTTGAATTTTGTAGGATATTGAGAAGATTTTGTGGGAGTTTTGTGGAATTTTGTGGGATTTTGAGGCAGCATGAAGGATTTTGAGGTATTTTCTTAGATTTTGTGGAAATTAGCGGGGATTTGGTGGGATGTTACTGGAATTTGGTGAGGTTTTGAGAAGATTTCTGCAATTTTGTGGGACTTTTCTGCAATTCTGCGGGATTTTGTGAAGACTGGAAAAATTGAGAGGGATTTTTCTTAGCTGTTTTGGAAATTTGTGGAGATTTTGTGGGATGTTTCTGGAATTTGGTAGTGATTTCAAAACATTTAGGGAATCATGTGGGATTTTTCTGCAATTTTTTGGGATTTTTCTTGAATTTTGGAGGATATTGAGGAGATTTTGTGGGAGTTTTGTGGAATTTTGAGGGATTTTGAGCAGACATGAAGCATTTTGAGGTATTTTCTTAGGTTTTGTGGAAATTGGTGGGGGTTTTGTGGGATGTGACTGGAATTTGGTGGGGTTTTGAGAACATTTAGGGAATTGTATGGGATTTTTCTGCAATTTTGTGGGATTTTTCTTGAATTTTGTGGGATATTGAGGAGATTTTGTGGGAATTTTGAGGGATTTTGGGGAGACATGAAGCATTTTGAGGTAGTTTCTTGGGTTTTGTGGAAATTTGTGGGGGTTTTGTGGGATGTGACTGGAATTTGGTGGGGTTTTGAGAAGCTTTCTGCAATTTTGTTGGAGTTTTTTCTGGAATTTGGTGGGATTTTGTGGAGACTTGAAGCATGTTGAGGGATTTTTCTTAGATTTTGTGGTATTTTGTGGAGATTTGGTGGGATGTTTCTGGAATTTGCTGGGGTTTTCCGAACATTTAATGAATTGTATGGTATTTTTCTGAAATTTTGAGGGATTTTGTGGAGACTTGAAGCATGTTGAGGCATTTTTCTTAGATTTTGTGGTATTTTGTGGAGACTTGGTAGGATGTTTCTGGAATTTTGTGACATTTTATTGTACAGGTGTGGAATGTTCTCATATTTTGTGGGATTTTGAAGAGACTTCAAGAATTGTGAGGGATTTTTCTTAGCTTCTTTGGAATTTTGTGGCGATTTGATGGGATGTTTCTGGAATTTGGTAGGGTTTTGGGAAGATTTAGGGAATTTTGTGAGATTTTTTCCTGGAATGTTTAGGGATTTTGAGGAGACTGGAAGAATTGTGAGGAATTTTTCTGCTATTTTGTGGAAATTTGTGGCAATTTGGTGGGATGTTTCTGGAATTTGGTAGTGATTTCAGAACATTTAGGGAATCGTGTGGGATTTTTCTGCAATTTTGGGGGATTTTTCTTGAATTTTGTAGGATATTGAGGAGATTTTATGGGTGTTTTGTGGAATTCTGAATGATTTTGAGGAGACATGAAGAATTGTGAGGGATTTGCGTAGATCTTGTGGAAATGAGTGGGGAATTTTTGGGATGTTTCTGGAATATGGTAAGGTTTGGGGAAGATTTCTGCAATTTTGTGGCATTTTTCTGCAATTTTGAGGGATTTTTTCTTGATTTTGTGGAATTTTCTGGAGATTTGGTGGGTTGTTTCTGGAATTTGGTAGGGTTTTGTGAAGATTTAGAGAATTTTGTAAGATTTTTTTCCTGGAATCTTGAGGAATTTTGAGGAGACTTGAAGAACTGTGGGATTTTTCTTACATTTTGTGTAATTTTCTGGAGATTTGGTGGGATGTTTCTGGAATTTGATAGGGTTTTGAAAACAATGAATTGTATTGGATTTTTCTTGAATTTTGTAGGATATTGAGGAGATTTTGTGGGAATTTTGAGGGATTTTGAGGAGACTTGAAGCATGTTGAGGCATTTTTCTTAGATTTTGTGGAAATTTGTGGGGGTTTTGTGCGATGTGACTGGAATTTGGTGGGGTTTTGAGAAGCTTTCTGCAATTTTGTTGGAGATTTTTCTGGAATTTGTTGGGATTTTGTGGAGACTTGAAGAATTATGAGGGATTTTTCTTAGATTTTGTTTTATTTTGTGGAGATTTGGTGGGATATTTCTGGAATTTTGTGACATTTTATTGTACAGGTGTGGAATGTTCTCATATTTTGTGGAATTTTGAAGAGACTTCAAGAATTGTGAGGGATTTTGTTAGCTTCTTTGGAATTTTGTGGCGAATTGATGGGATGTTTCTGGAATTTGGTAGTGATTTCAGAACATTTAGGGAATCGTGTGGGATTTTTCTGCAATTTTGGGGGATTTTTCTTGAATTTTGTAGGATATTGAGGAGATTTTATGGGTGTTTTGTGGAATTCTGAATGATTTTGAGGAGACATGAAGAATTGTGAGGGATTTGCGTAGATCTTGTGGAAATGAGTGGGGAATTTTTGGGATGTTTCTGGAATATGGTAAGGTTTGGGGAAGATTTCTGCAATTTTGTGGCATTTTTCTGCAATTTTGAGGGATTTTTCTTGATTTTGTGGAATTTTTTGGAGATTTGGTGGGTTGTTTCTGGAATTTGGTAGGGTTTTGTGAAGATTTAGAGAATTTTGTGAGATATTTTTCCTGGAATCTTGAGGAATTTTGAGGAGACTTGAAGAACTTTGTGGGATTTTTCTTACATTTTGTGTAATTTTCTGGAGATTTGGTGGGATGTTTCTGGAATTTGATAGGGTTTTGAAAACATTTAATGAATTGTGTTGGATTTTTCTTGAATTTTGCAGGATATTGGAGAGATTTTGTGGGAGTTTTGTGGAATTTTGAGGGATTTTGAGGGGACATGAAAGATTTTGAGGTATTTTCTTAGATTTTGTGCAAATTAGTGGGGGTTTTGTTGGATGTTTCTGGAATTTGGTAGGGTTTTGAGAACATTTAGGGAACTGTGTGGGATTTTTCTGCAATTTGTTGGGATTTTTCTTGAATTTTGTAGGATATTGAGAAGATTTTGTGGGAGTTTTGTGGAATTTTGTGGGATTTTGAGGCAGCATGAAGGATTTTGAGGTATTTTCTTAGATTTTGTGGAAATTAGCGGGGATTTGGTGGGATGTTACTGGAATTTGGTGAGGTTTTGAGAAGATTTCTGCAATTTTGTGGGACTTTTCTGCAATTCTGCGGGATTTTGTGGAGACTGGAAAAATTGAGAGGGATTTTTCTTAGCTGTTTTGGAAATTTGTGGAGATTTTGTGGGATGTTTCTGGAATTTGGTAGTGATTTCAAAACATTTAGGGAATCGTGTGGGATTTTTCTGCAATTTTTTGGGATTTTTCTTGAATTTTGGAGGATATTGAGGAGATCTTGTGGGAGTTTTGTGGAATTTTGAGGGATTTTGAGCAGACATGAAGCATTTTGAGGTATTTTCTTAGGTTTTGTGGAAATTGGTGGGGGTTTTGTGGGATGTGACTGGAATTTGGTGGGGTTTTGAGAACATTTAGGGAATTGTATGAGATTTTTCTGCAATTTTGTGGGATTTTTCTTGAATTTTGTGGGATATTGAGGAGATTTTGTGGGAATTTTGAGGGATTTTGGGGAGACATGAAGCATTTTGAGGTAGTTTCTTGGGTTTTGTGGAAATTTGTGGGGGTTTTGTGGGATGTGACTGGAATTTGGTGGGGTTTTGAGAAGCTTTCTGCAATTTTGTTGGAGTTTTTTCTGGAATTTGGTGGGATTTTGTGGAGACTTGAAGCATGTTGAGGGATTTTTCTTAGATTTTGTGGTATTTTGTGGAGATTTGGTGGGATGTTTCTGGAATTTGCTGGGGTTTTCCGAACATTTAATGAATTGTATGGTATTTTTCTGAAATTTTGAGGGATTTTGTGGAGACTTGAAGCATGTTGAGGCATTTTTCTTAGATTTTGTGGTATTTTGTGGAGACTTGGTAGGATGTTTCTGGAATTTTGTGACATTTTATTGTACAGGTGTGGAATGTTCTCATATTTTGTGGGATTTTGAAGAGACTTCAAGAATTGTGAGGGATTTTTCTTAGCTTCTTTGGAATTTTGTGGCGATTTGATGGGATGTTTCTGGAATTTGGTAGGGTTTTGGGAAGATTTAGGGAATTTTGTGAGATTTTTTCCTGGAATGTTTAGGGATTTTGAGGAGACTGGAAGAATTGTGAGGAATTTTTCTGCTATTTTGTGGAAATTTGTGGCAATTTGGTGGGATGTTTCTGGAATTTGGTAGTGATTTCAGAACATTTAGGGAATCGTGTGGGATTTTTCTGCAATTTTGGGGGATTTTTCTTGAATTTTGTAGGATATTGAGGAGATTTTGTGGGAATTTTGAGGGATTTTGAGGAGACTTGAAGCATGTTGAGGCATTTTTCTTAGATTTTGTGGAAATTTGTGGGGGTTTTGTGCGATGTGACTGGAATTTGGTGGGGTTTTGAGAAGCTTTCTGCAATTTTGTTGGAGATTTTTCTGGAATTTGTTGGGATTTTGTGGAGACTTGAAGAATTATGAGGGATTTTTCTTAGATTTTGTTTTATTTTGTGGAGATTTGGTGGGATATTTCTGGAATTTTGTGACATTTTATTGTCCAGGTGTGGAATGTTCTCATATTTTGTGGAATTTTGAAGAGACTTCAAGAATTGTGAGGGATTTTGTTAGCTTCTTTGGAATTTTGTGGCGAATTGATGGGATGTTTCTGGAATTTGGTAGTGATTTCAGAACATTTAGGGAATCGTGTGGGATTTTTCTGCAATTTTGGGGGATTTTTCTTGAATTTTGTAGGATATTGAGGAGATTTTATGGGTGTTTTGTGGAATTCTGAATGATTTTGAGGAGACATGAAGAATTGTGAGGGATTTGCGTAGATCTTGTGGAAATGAGTGGGGAATTTTTGGGATGTTTCTGGAATATGGTAAGGTTTGGGGAAGATTTCTGCAATTTTGTGGCATTTTTCTGCAATTTTGAGGGATTTTTCTTGATTTTGTGGAATTTTTTGGAGATTTGGTGGGTTGTTTCTGGAATTTGGTAGGGTTTTGTGAAGATTTAGAGAATTTTGTGAGATATTTTTCCTGGAATCTTGAGGAATTTTGAGGAGACTTGAAGAACTTTGTGGGATTTTTCTTACATTTTGTGTAATTTTCTGGAGATTTGGTGGGATGTTTCTGGAATTTGATAGGGTTTTGAAAACATTTAATGAATTGTGTTGGATTTTTCTTGAATTTTGCAGGATATTGGAGAGATTTTGTGGGAGTTTTGTGGAATTTTGAGGGATTTTGAGGGGACATGAAAGATTTTGAGGTATTTTCTTAGATTTTGTGCAAATTAGTGGGGGTTTTGTTGGATGTTTCTGGAATTTGGTAGGGTTTTGAGAACATTTAGGGAACTGTGTGGGATTTTTCTGCAATTTGTTGGGATTTTTCTTGAATTTTGTAGGATATTGAGAAGATTTTGTGGGAGTTTTGTGGAATTTTGTGGGATTTTGAGGCAGCATGAAGGATTTTGAGGTATTTTCTTAGATTTTTTGGAAATTAGCGGGGATTTGGTGGGATGTTACTGGAATTTGGTGAGGTTTTGAGAAGATTTCTGCAATTTTGTGGGACTTTTCTGCAATTCTGCGGGATTTTGTGGAGACTGGAAAAATTGAGAGGGATTTTTCTTAGCTGTTTTGGAAATTTGTGGAGATTTTGTGGGATGTTTCTGGAATTTGGTAGTGATTTCAAAACATTTAGGGAATCGTGTGGGATTTTTCTGCAATTTTTTGGGATTTTTCTTGAATTTTGGAGGATATTGAGGAGATCTTGTGGGAGTTTTGTGGAATTTTGAGGGATTTTGAGCAGACATGAAGCATTTTGAGGTATTTTCTTAGGTTTTGTGGAAATTGGTGGGGGTTTTGTGGGATGTGACTGGAATTTGGTGGGGTTTTGAGAACATTTAGGGAATTGTATGGGATTTTTCTGCAATTTTGTGGGATTTTTCTTGAATTTTGTGGGATATTGAGGAGATTTTGTGGGAATTTTGAGGGATTTTGGGGAGACATGAAGCATTTTGAGGTAGTTTCTTGGGTTTTGTGGAAATTTGTGGGGGTTTTGTGGGATGTGACTGGAATTTGGTGGGGTTTTGAGAAGCTTTCTGCAATTTTGTTGGAGTTTTTTCTGGAATTTGGTGGGATTTTGTGGAGACTTGAAGCATGTTGAGGGATTTTTCTTAGATTTTGTGGTATTTTGTGGAGATTTGGTGGGATGTTTCTGGAATTTGCTGGGGTTTTCCGAACATTTAATGAATTGTATGGTATTTTTCTGAAATTTTGAGGGATTTTGTGGAGACTTGAAGCATGTTGAGGCATTTTTCTTAGATTTTGTGGTATTTTGTGGAGACTTGGTAGGATGTTTCTGGAATTTTGTGACATTTTATTGTACAGGTGTGGAATGTTCTCATATTTTGTGGGATTTTGAAGAGACTTCAAGAATTGTGAGGGATTTTTCTTAGCTTCTTTGGAATTTTGTGGCGATTTGATGGGATGTTTCTGGAATTTGGTAGGGTTTTGGGAAGATTTAGGGAATTTTGTGAGATTTTTTCCTGGAATGTTTAGGGATTTTGAGGAGACTGGAAGAATTGTGAGGAATTTTTCTGCTATTTTGTGGAAATTTGTGGCAATTTGGTGGGATGTTTCTGGAATTTGGTAGTGATTTCAGAACATTTAGGGAATCGTGTGGGATTTTTCTGCAATTTTGGGGGATTTTTCTTGAATTTTGTAGGATATTGAGGAGATTTTGTGGGAATTTTGAGGGATTTTGAGGAGACTTGAAGCATGTTGAGGCATTTTTCTTAGATTTTGTGGAAATTTGTGGGGGTTTTGTGCGATGTGACTGGAATTTGGTGGGGTTTTGAGAAGCTTTCTGCAATTTTGTTGGAGATTTTTCTGGAATTTGTTGGGATTTTGTGGAGACTTGAAGAATTATGAGGGATTTTTCTTAGATTTTGTTTTATTTTGTGGAGATTTGGTGGGATATTTCTGGAATTTTGTGACATTTTATTGTCCAGGTGTGGAATGTTCTCATATTTTGTGGAATTTTGAAGAGACTTCAAGAATTGTGAGGGATTTTGTTAGCTTCTTTGGAATTTTGTGGCGAATTGATGGGATGTTTCTGGAATTTGGTAGTGATTTCAGAACATTTAGGGAATCGTGTGGGATTTTTCTGCAATTTTGGGGGATTTTTCTTGAATTTTGTAGGATATTGAGGAGATTTTATGGGTGTTTTGTGGAATTCTGAATGATTTTGAGGAGACATGAAGAATTGTGAGGGATTTGCGTAGATCTTGTGGAAATTAGTGGGGATTTTTTGGGATGTTTCGGGAATATGGTAGGGTTTGGGGAAGATTTCTGCAATTTTGTGGCATTTTTCTGCAATTTTGAGGGATTTTTCTTGATTTTGTGGAATTTTTTGGAGATTTGGTGGGTTGTTTCTGGAATTTGGTAGGGTTTTGTGAAGATTTAGAGAATTTTGTGAGATATTTTTCCTGGAATCTTGAGGAATTTTGAGGAGACTTGAAGAACTTTGTGGGATTTTTCTTACATTTTGTGTAATTTTCTGGAGATTTGGTGGGATGTTTCTGGAATTTGATAGGGTTTTGAAAACATTTAATGAATTGTGTTGGATTTTTCTTGAATTTTGCAGGATATTGGAGAGATTTTGTGGGAGTTTTGTGGAATTTTGAGGGATTTTGAGGGGACATGAAAGATTTTGAGGTATTTTCTTAGATTTTGTGCAAATTAGTGGGGGTTTTGTTGGATGTTTCTGGAATTTGGTAGGGTTTTGAGAACATTTAGGGAACTGTGTGGGATTTTTCTGCAATTTGTTGGGATTTTTCTTGAATTTTGTAGGATATTGAGAAGATTTTGTGGGAGTTTTGTGGAATTTTGTGGGATTTTGAGGCAGCATGAAGGATTTTGAGGTATTTTCTTAGATTTTGTGGAAATTAGCGGGGATTTGGTGGGATGTTACTGGAATTTGGTGAGGTTTTGAGAAGATTTCTGCAATTTTGTGGGACTTTTCTGCAATTCTGCGGGATTTTGTGGAGACTGGAAAAATTGAGAGGGATTTTTCTTAGCTGTTTTGGAAATTTGTGGAGATTTTGTGGGATGTTTCTGGAATTTGGTAGTGATTTCAAAACATTTAGGGAATCGTGTGGGATTTTTCTGCAATTTTTTGGGATTTTTCTTGAATTTTGGAGGATATTGAGGAGATTTTGTGGGAGTTTTGTGGAATTTTGAGGGATTTTGAGCAGACATGAAGCATTTTGAGGTATTTTCTTAGGTTTTGTGGAAATTGGTGGGGGTTTTGTGGGATGTGACTGGAATTTGGTGGGGTTTTGAGAACATTTAGGGAATTGTATGGGATTTTTCTGCAATTTTGTGGGATTTTTCTTGAATTTTGTGGGATATTGAGGAGATTTTGTGGGAATTTTGAGGGATTTTGGGGAGACATGAAGCATTTTGAGGTAGTTTCTTGGGTTTTGTGGAAATTTGTGGGGGTTTTGTGGGATGTGACTGGAATTTGGTGGGGTTTTGAGAAGCTTTCTGCAATTTTGTTGGAGTTTTTTCTGGAATTTGGTGGGATTTTGTGGAGACTTGAAGCATGTTGAGGGATTTTTCTTAGATTTTGTGGTATTTTGTGGAGATTTGGTGGGATGTTTCTGGAATTTGCTGGGGTTTTCCGAACATTTAATGAATTGTATGGTATTTTTCTGAAATTTTGAGGGATTTTGTGGAGACTTGAAGCATGTTGAGGCATTTTTCTTAGATTTTGTGGTATTTTGTGGAGACTTGGTAGGATGTTTCTGGAATTTTGTGACATTTTATTGTACAGGTGTGGAATGTTCTCATATTTTGTGGAATTTTGAAGAGACTTCAAGAATTGTGAGGGATTTTTGTTAGCTTCTTTGGAATTTTGTGGCAATTTGGTGGGATGTTTCTGGAATTTGGTAGTGATTTCAGAACATTTAGGGAATCGTGTGGGATTTTTCTGCAATTTTGGGGGATTTTTCTTGAATTTTGTAGGATATTGAGGAGATTTTATGGGTGTTTTGTGGAATTCTGAATGATTTTGAGGAGACATGAAGAATTGTGAGGGATTTGCGTAGATCTTGTGGAAATGAGTGGGGAATTTTTGGGATGTTTCTGGAATATGGTAAGGTTTGGGGAAGATTTCTGCAATTTTGTGGCATTTTTCTGCAATTTTGAGGGATTTTTCTTGATTTTGTGGAATTTTTTGGAGATTTGGTGGGTTGTTTCTGGAATTTGGTAGGGTTTTGTGAAGATTTAGAGAATTTTGTGAGATATTTTTCCTGGAATCTTGAGGAATTTTGAGGAGACTTGAAGAACTTTGTGGGATTTTTCTTACATTTTGTGTAATTTTCTGGAGATTTGGTGGGATGTTTCTGGAATTTGATAGGGTTTTGAAAACATTTAATGAATTGCGTTGGATTTTTCTTGAATTTTGCAGGATATTGGAGTGATTTTGTGGGAGTTCTGTGGAATTTTGAGGGATTTTGAGGGGACATGAAAGATTTTGAGGTCTTTTCTTAGATTTTGTGCAAATTAGTGGGGGTTTTGTTGGATGTTTCTGGAATTTGGTAGGGTTTTGAGAACATTTAGGGAACTGTGTGGGATTTTTCTGCAATTTTGTGGGATTTTTCTTGAATTTTGTAGGATATTGAGAAGATTTTGTGGGAGTTTTGTGGAATTTTGTGGGATTTTGAGGCAGCATGAAGGATTTTGAGGTATTTTCTTAGATTTTGTGGAAATTAGCGGGGATTTGGTGGGATGTTACTGGAATTTGGTGAGGTTTTGAGAAGATTTCTGCAATTTTGTGGGACTTTTCTGCAATTCTGCGGGATTTTGTGGAGACTGGAAAAATTGAGAGGGATTTTTCTTAGCTGTTTTGGAAATTTGTGGAGATTTTGTGGGATGTTTCTGGAATTTGGTAGAGATTTCAAAACATTTAGGGAATCATGTGGGATTTTTCTGCAATTCTGCGGGATTTTTCTTGAATTTTGGAGGATATTGAGGAGATTTTGTGGGAGTTTGGAGGGATTTTGAGCAGACATGAAGGATTTGGAGGTATTTTCTTGGGTTTTGTGGAAATTTGTGGGGGTTTTGTGGGATGTGACTGGAAGTTGTTGGGGTTTTGAAAAGCTTTCTGCAATTTCGTTGGAGATTTTCTGGAATTTTGAGGGATTTTGTGGAGACTTGAAGAATTATGAGGGTTTTTTTTTTTAGATTTTGTGGTATTTTGTGGAGATTTGTTGGGATGTTTCTGGAATTTGGTAGTGATTTCAAAACATTTAGGGAATCATGTGGGATTTTTCTGCAGTTTTGGGGGATTTTTCTTGAATTTTGTAGGATATTGAGGAGATTTTATGGGTGTTTTGTGGAATTCTGAATGATTTTGAGGAGAGATGAAGAATTGTGAGGGATTTGCTTAGATCTTGTGGAAATGAGTGGGGATTTTTTGGGATGTTTCTGGAATATGGTAAGGTTTGGGGAAGATTTCTGCAATTTTGTGGCATTTTTCTGCAATTTTGTGGGATTTTTCTTGATTTTGTGGAATTTTTTGGAGATTTGGTGGGATGTTTCTGGAATTTGGTCGGGTTTGGGGAAGGTTTAGAGAATTTTGTGAGATTTTTTTCCTGGAATCTTGAGGAATTTTCAGGAGACTTGAAGAACTTTGTGGGATTTTTCTTACATTTTGTGTAATTTTCTGGAGATTTGGTGGGATGTTTCTGGAATTTGATAGGGTTTTGAAAACATTTAATGAATTGTGTTGGATTTTTCTTGAATTTTGCAGGATATTGGGGAGATTTTGTGGGAGTTTTGTGGAATTTTGAGGGATTTTGAGGGGACATGAAGGATTTTGAGGTCTTTTCTTAGATTTTGTGGAAATTAGTGGGGGTTTTGTTGGATGTTTCTGGAATTTGGTAGGGTTTTGAGAACATTTAGGGAATCGTGTGGCATTGTTCTGCAATTTTTGTGGATTTTTCTTGAATTTTGGAGGATATTGAGGAGATTTTGTGGGAGTTTTGTGGAATTTTGTGGGATTTTGAGGCAGCATGAAGGATTTTGAGGTATTTTCTTAGATTTTGTGGAAATTAGCGGGGATTTGGTGGGATGTTACTGGAATTTGGTGAGGTTTTGAGAAGACTTCTGCAATTTTGTTGGAATTTTCTGCAATTCTGCGGGATTTTGTGGAGACTGGAAAAATTGAGAGGGATTTTTCTGAGCTGTTTTGGAAATTTGTGGAGATTTTGTGGGATGTTTCTGGAATTTGGTAGAGATTTCAAAACATTTAGGGAATCGTGTGGGATTTTTCTGCAATTCTGCGGGATTTTTCTTGAATTTTGGAGGATATTGAGGAGATTTTGTGTGAGTTTTGTGGAATTTTGAGGGAATTTGAGCAGACATGAAGCATTTTGAGGTATTTTCTTAGGTTTTGTGGAAATTGGTGGGGGTTTTGTGGGATGTGACTGGAATTTGGTGGGGTTTTGAGAACATTTAGGGAATTGTATGGGATTTTTCTGCAATTTTGTGGGATTTTTCTTGAATTTTGTGGGATATTGAGGAGATTTTGTGGGAATTTTGAGGGATTTTGGGGAGACATGAAGCATTTTGAGGTAGTTTCTTGGGTTTTGTGGAAATTTGTGGGGGTTTTGTGGGATGTGACTGGAATTTGGTGGGGTTTTGAGAAGCTTTCTGCAATTTTGTTGGAGTTTTTTCTGGAATTTGGTGGGATTTTGTGGAGACTTGAAGCATGTTGAGGGATTTTTCTTAGATTTTGTGGTATTTTGTGGAGATTTGGTGGGATGTTTCTGGAATTTGCTGGGGTTTTCCGAACATTTAATGAATTGTATGGTATTTTTCTGAAATTTTGAGGGATTTTGTGGAGACTTGAAGCATGTTGAGGCATTTTTCTTAGATTTTGTGGTATTTTGTGGAGACTTGGTAGGATGTTTCTGGAATTTTGTGACATTTTATTGTACAGGTGTGGAATGTTCTCATATTTTGTGGGATTTTGAAGAGACTTCAAGAATTGTGAGGGATTTTTCTTAGCTTCTTTGGAATTTTGTGGCGATTTGATGGGATGTTTCTGGAATTTGGTAGGGTTTTGGGAAGATTTAGGGAATTTTGTGAGATTTTTTCCTGGAATGTTTAGGGATTTTGAGGAGACTGGAAGAATTGTGAGGAATTTTTCTGCTATTTTGTGGAAATTTGTGGCAATTTGGTGGGATGTTTCTGGAATTTGGTAGTGATTTCAGAACATTTAGGGAATCGTGTGGGATTTTTCTGCAATTTTGGGGGATTTTTCTTGAATTTTGTAGGATATTGAGGAGATTTTATGGGTGTTTTGTGGAATTCTGAATGATTTTGAGGAGACATGAAGAATTGTGAGGGATTTGCGTAGATCTTGTGGAAATGAGTGGGGAATTTTTGGGATGTTTCTGGAATATGGTAAGGTTTGGGGAAGATTTCTGCAATTTTGTGGCATTTTTCTGCAATTTTGAGGGATTTTTTCTTGATTTTGTGGAATTTTCTGGAGATTTGGTGGGTTGTTTCTGGAATTTGGTAGGGTTTTGTGAAGATTTAGAGAATTTTGTAAGATTTTTTTCCTGGAATCTTGAGGAATTTTGAGGAGACTTGAAGAACTGTGGGATTTTTCTTACATTTTGTGTAATTTTCTGGAGATTTGGTGGGATGTTTCTGGAATTTGATAGGGTTTTGAAAACAATGAATTGTATTGGATTTTTCTTGAATTTTGTAGGATATTGAGGAGATTTTGTGGGAATTTTGAGGGATTTTGAGGAGACTTGAAGCATGTTGAGGCATTTTTCTTAGATTTTGTGGAAATTTGTGGGGGTTTTGTGCGATGTGACTGGAATTTGGTGGGGTTTTGAGAAGCTTTCTGCAATTTTGTTGGAGATTTTTCTGGAATTTGTTGGGATTTTGTGGAGACTTGAAGAATTATGAGGGATTTTTCTTAGATTTTGTTTTATTTTGTGGAGATTTGGTGGGATATTTCTGGAATTTTGTGACATTTTATTGTACAGGTGTGGAATGTTCTCATATTTTGTGGAATTTTGAAGAGACTTCAAGAATTGTGAGGGATTTTGTTAGCTTCTTTGGAATTTTGTGGCGAATTGATGGGATGTTTCTGGAATTTGGTAGTGATTTCAGAACATTTAGGGAATCGTGTGGGATTTTTCTGCAATTTTGGGGGATTTTTCTTGAATTTTGTAGGATATTGAGGAGATTTTATGGGTGTTTTGTGGAATTCTGAATGATTTTGAGGAGACATGAAGAATTGTGAGGGATTTGCGTAGATCTTGTGGAAATGAGTGGGGAATTTTTGGGATGTTTCTGGAATATGGTAAGGTTTGGGGAAGATTTCTGCAATTTTGTGGCATTTTTCTGCAATTTTGAGGGATTTTTCTTGATTTTGTGGAATTTTTTGGAGATTTGGTGGGTTGTTTCTGGAATTTGGTAGGGTTTTGTGAAGATTTAGAGAATTTTGTGAGATATTTTTCCTGGAATCTTGAGGAATTTTGAGGAGACTTGAAGAACTTTGTGGGATTTTTCTTACATTTTGTGTAATTTTCTGGAGATTTGGTGGGATGTTTCTGGAATTTGATAGGGTTTTGAAAACATTTAATGAATTGTGTTGGATTTTTCTTGAATTTTGCAGGATATTGGAGAGATTTTGTGGGAGTTTTGTGGAATTTTGAGGGATTTTGAGGGGACATGAAAGATTTTGAGGTATTTTCTTAGATTTTGTGCAAATTAGTGGGGGTTTTGTTGGATGTTTCTGGAATTTGGTAGGGTTTTGAGAACATTTAGGGAACTGTGTGGGATTTTTCTGCAATTTGTTGGGATTTTTCTTGAATTTTGTAGGATATTGAGAAGATTTTGTGGGAGTTTTGTGGAATTTTGTGGGATTTTGAGGCAGCATGAAGGATTTTGAGGTATTTTCTTAGATTTTGTGGAAATTAGCGGGGATTTGGTGGGATGTTACTGGAATTTGGTGAGGTTTTGAGAAGATTTCTGCAATTTTGTGGGACTTTTCTGCAATTCTGCGGGATTTTGTGGAGACTGGAAAAATTGAGAGGGATTTTTCTTAGCTGTTTTGGAAATTTGTGGAGATTTTGTGGGATGTTTCTGGAATTTGGTAGTGATTTCAAAACATTTAGGGAATCGTGTGGGATTTTTCTGCAATTTTTTGGGATTTTTCTTGAATTTTGGAGGATATTGAGGAGATCTTGTGGGAGTTTTGTGGAATTTTGAGGGATTTTGAGCAGACATGAAGCATTTTGAGGTATTTTCTTAGGTTTTGTGGAAATTGGTGGGGGTTTTGTGGGATGTGACTGGAATTTGGTGGGGTTTTGAGAACATTTAGGGAATTGTATGAGATTTTTCTGCAATTTTGTGGGATTTTTCTTGAATTTTGTGGGATATTGAGGAGATTTTGTGGGAATTTTGAGGGATTTTGGGGAGACATGAAGCATTTTGAGGTAGTTTCTTGGGTTTTGTGGAAATTTGTGGGGGTTTTGTGGGATGTGACTGGAATTTGGTGGGGTTTTGAGAAGCTTTCTGCAATTTTGTTGGAGTTTTTTCTGGAATTTGGTGGGATTTTGTGGAGACTTGAAGCATGTTGAGGGATTTTTCTTAGATTTTGTGGTATTTTGTGGAGATTTGGTGGGATGTTTCTGGAATTTGCTGGGGTTTTCCGAACATTTAATGAATTGTATGGTATTTTTCTGAAATTTTGAGGGATTTTGTGGAGACTTGAAGCATGTTGAGGCATTTTTCTTAGATTTTGTGGTATTTTGTGGAGACTTGGTAGGATGTTTCTGGAATTTTGTGACATTTTATTGTACAGGTGTGGAATGTTCTCATATTTTGTGGGATTTTGAAGAGACTTCAAGAATTGTGAGGGATTTTTCTTAGCTTCTTTGGAATTTTGTGGCGATTTGATGGGATGTTTCTGGAATTTGGTAGGGTTTTGGGAAGATTTAGGGAATTTTGTGAGATTTTTTCCTGGAATGTTTAGGGATTTTGAGGAGACTGGAAGAATTGTGAGGAATTTTTCTGCTATTTTGTGGAAATTTGTGGCAATTTGGTGGGATGTTTCTGGAATTTGGTAGTGATTTCAGAACATTTAGGGAATCGTGTGGGATTTTTCTGCAATTTTGGGGGATTTTTCTTGAATTTTGTAGGATATTGAGGAGATTTTGTGGGAATTTTGAGGGATTTTGAGGAGACTTGAAGCATGTTGAGGCATTTTTCTTAGATTTTGTGGAAATTTGTGGGGGTTTTGTGCGATGTGACTGGAATTTGGTGGGGTTTTGAGAAGCTTTCTGCAATTTTGTTGGAGATTTTTCTGGAATTTGTTGGGATTTTGTGGAGACTTGAAGAATTATGAGGGATTTTTCTTAGATT
The DNA here is from genome assembly GCF_030490865.1 of Poecile atricapillus. Taxonomy (NCBI): domain Eukaryota; kingdom Metazoa; phylum Chordata; class Aves; order Passeriformes; family Paridae; genus Poecile; species Poecile atricapillus. The sequence continues at coordinate 10,837,015 of NC_081267.1, read as the reverse complement.
TTGTTTTATTTTGTGGAGATTTGGTGGGATATTTCTGGAATTTTGTGACATTTTATTGTCCAGGTGTGGAATGTTCTCATATTTTGTGGAATTTTGAAGAGACTTCAAGAATTGTGAGGGATTTTGTTAGCTTCTTTGGAATTTTGTGGCGAATTGATGGGATGTTTCTGGAATTTGGTAGTGATTTCAGAACATTTAGGGAATCGTGTGGGATTTTTCTGCAATTTTGGGGGATTTTTCTTGAATTTTGTAGGATATTGAGGAGATTTTATGGGTGTTTTGTGGAATTCTGAATGATTTTGAGGAGACATGAAGAATTGTGAGGGATTTGCGTAGATCTTGTGGAAATGAGTGGGGAATTTTTGGGATGTTTCTGGAATATGGTAAGGTTTGGGGAAGATTTCTGCAATTTTGTGGCATTTTTCTGCAATTTTGAGGGATTTTTCTTGATTTTGTGGAATTTTTTGGAGATTTGGTGGGTTGTTTCTGGAATTTGGTAGGGTTTTGTGAAGATTTAGAGAATTTTGTGAGATATTTTTCCTGGAATCTTGAGGAATTTTGAGGAGACTTGAAGAACTTTGTGGGATTTTTCTTACATTTTGTGTAATTTTCTGGAGATTTGGTGGGATGTTTCTGGAATTTGATAGGGTTTTGAAAACATTTAATGAATTGTGTTGGATTTTTCTTGAATTTTGCAGGATATTGGAGAGATTTTGTGGGAGTTTTGTGGAATTTTGAGGGATTTTGAGGGGACATGAAAGATTTTGAGGTATTTTCTTAGATTTTGTGCAAATTAGTGGGGGTTTTGTTGGATGTTTCTGGAATTTGGTAGGGTTTTGAGAACATTTAGGGAACTGTGTGGGATTTTTCTGCAATTTGTTGGGATTTTTCTTGAATTTTGTAGGATATTGAGAAGATTTTGTGGGAGTTTTGTGGAATTTTGTGGGATTTTGAGGCAGCATGAAGGATTTTGAGGTATTTTCTTAGATTTTTTGGAAATTAGCGGGGATTTGGTGGGATGTTACTGGAATTTGGTGAGGTTTTGAGAAGATTTCTGCAATTTTGTGGGACTTTTCTGCAATTCTGCGGGATTTTGTGGAGACTGGAAAAATTGAGAGGGATTTTTCTTAGCTGTTTTGGAAATTTGTGGAGATTTTGTGGGATGTTTCTGGAATTTGGTAGTGATTTCAAAACATTTAGGGAATCGTGTGGGATTTTTCTGCAATTTTTTGGGATTTTTCTTGAATTTTGGAGGATATTGAGGAGATCTTGTGGGAGTTTTGTGGAATTTTGAGGGATTTTGAGCAGACATGAAGCATTTTGAGGTATTTTCTTAGGTTTTGTGGAAATTGGTGGGGGTTTTGTGGGATGTGACTGGAATTTGGTGGGGTTTTGAGAACATTTAGGGAATTGTATGGGATTTTTCTGCAATTTTGTGGGATTTTTCTTGAATTTTGTGGGATATTGAGGAGATTTTGTGGGAATTTTGAGGGATTTTGGGGAGACATGAAGCATTTTGAGGTAGTTTCTTGGGTTTTGTGGAAATTTGTGGGGGTTTTGTGGGATGTGACTGGAATTTGGTGGGGTTTTGAGAAGCTTTCTGCAATTTTGTTGGAGTTTTTTCTGGAATTTGGTGGGATTTTGTGGAGACTTGAAGCATGTTGAGGGATTTTTCTTAGATTTTGTGGTATTTTGTGGAGATTTGGTGGGATGTTTCTGGAATTTGCTGGGGTTTTCCGAACATTTAATGAATTGTATGGTATTTTTCTGAAATTTTGAGGGATTTTGTGGAGACTTGAAGCATGTTGAGGCATTTTTCTTAGATTTTGTGGTATTTTGTGGAGACTTGGTAGGATGTTTCTGGAATTTTGTGACATTTTATTGTACAGGTGTGGAATGTTCTCATATTTTGTGGGATTTTGAAGAGACTTCAAGAATTGTGAGGGATTTTTCTTAGCTTCTTTGGAATTTTGTGGCGATTTGATGGGATGTTTCTGGAATTTGGTAGGGTTTTGGGAAGATTTAGGGAATTTTGTGAGATTTTTTCCTGGAATGTTTAGGGATTTTGAGGAGACTGGAAGAATTGTGAGGAATTTTTCTGCTATTTTGTGGAAATTTGTGGCAATTTGGTGGGATGTTTCTGGAATTTGGTAGTGATTTCAGAACATTTAGGGAATCGTGTGGGATTTTTCTGCAATTTTGGGGGATTTTTCTTGAATTTTGTAGGATATTGAGGAGATTTTGTGGGAATTTTGAGGGATTTTGAGGAGACTTGAAGCATGTTGAGGCATTTTTCTTAGATTTTGTGGAAATTTGTGGGGGTTTTGTGCGATGTGACTGGAATTTGGTGGGGTTTTGAGAAGCTTTCTGCAATTTTGTTGGAGATTTTTCTGGAATTTGTTGGGATTTTGTGGAGACTTGAAGAATTATGAGGGATTTTTCTTAGATTTTGTTTTATTTTGTGGAGATTTGGTGGGATATTTCTGGAATTTTGTGACATTTTATTGTCCAGGTGTGGAATGTTCTCATATTTTGTGGAATTTTGAAGAGACTTCAAGAATTGTGAGGGATTTTGTTAGCTTCTTTGGAATTTTGTGGCGAATTGATGGGATGTTTCTGGAATTTGGTAGTGATTTCAGAACATTTAGGGAATCGTGTGGGATTTTTCTGCAATTTTGGGGGATTTTTCTTGAATTTTGTAGGATATTGAGGAGATTTTATGGGTGTTTTGTGGAATTCTGAATGATTTTGAGGAGACATGAAGAATTGTGAGGGATTTGCGTAGATCTTGTGGAAATTAGTGGGGATTTTTTGGGATGTTTCGGGAATATGGTAGGGTTTGGGGAAGATTTCTGCAATTTTGTGGCATTTTTCTGCAATTTTGAGGGATTTTTCTTGATTTTGTGGAATTTTTTGGAGATTTGGTGGGTTGTTTCTGGAATTTGGTAGGGTTTTGTGAAGATTTAGAGAATTTTGTGAGATATTTTTCCTGGAATCTTGAGGAATTTTGAGGAGACTTGAAGAACTTTGTGGGATTTTTCTTACATTTTGTGTAATTTTCTGGAGATTTGGTGGGATGTTTCTGGAATTTGATAGGGTTTTGAAAACATTTAATGAATTGTGTTGGATTTTTCTTGAATTTTGCAGGATATTGGAGAGATTTTGTGGGAGTTTTGTGGAATTTTGAGGGATTTTGAGGGGACATGAAAGATTTTGAGGTATTTTCTTAGATTTTGTGCAAATTAGTGGGGGTTTTGTTGGATGTTTCTGGAATTTGGTAGGGTTTTGAGAACATTTAGGGAACTGTGTGGGATTTTTCTGCAATTTGTTGGGATTTTTCTTGAATTTTGTAGGATATTGAGAAGATTTTGTGGGAGTTTTGTGGAATTTTGTGGGATTTTGAGGCAGCATGAAGGATTTTGAGGTATTTTCTTAGATTTTGTGGAAATTAGCGGGGATTTGGTGGGATGTTACTGGAATTTGGTGAGGTTTTGAGAAGATTTCTGCAATTTTGTGGGACTTTTCTGCAATTCTGCGGGATTTTGTGGAGACTGGAAAAATTGAGAGGGATTTTTCTTAGCTGTTTTGGAAATTTGTGGAGATTTTGTGGGATGTTTCTGGAATTTGGTAGTGATTTCAAAACATTTAGGGAATCGTGTGGGATTTTTCTGCAATTTTTTGGGATTTTTCTTGAATTTTGGAGGATATTGAGGAGATTTTGTGGGAGTTTTGTGGAATTTTGAGGGATTTTGAGCAGACATGAAGCATTTTGAGGTATTTTCTTAGGTTTTGTGGAAATTGGTGGGGGTTTTGTGGGATGTGACTGGAATTTGGTGGGGTTTTGAGAACATTTAGGGAATTGTATGGGATTTTTCTGCAATTTTGTGGGATTTTTCTTGAATTTTGTGGGATATTGAGGAGATTTTGTGGGAATTTTGAGGGATTTTGGGGAGACATGAAGCATTTTGAGGTAGTTTCTTGGGTTTTGTGGAAATTTGTGGGGGTTTTGTGGGATGTGACTGGAATTTGGTGGGGTTTTGAGAAGCTTTCTGCAATTTTGTTGGAGTTTTTTCTGGAATTTGGTGGGATTTTGTGGAGACTTGAAGCATGTTGAGGGATTTTTCTTAGATTTTGTGGTATTTTGTGGAGATTTGGTGGGATGTTTCTGGAATTTGCTGGGGTTTTCCGAACATTTAATGAATTGTATGGTATTTTTCTGAAATTTTGAGGGATTTTGTGGAGACTTGAAGCATGTTGAGGCATTTTTCTTAGATTTTGTGGTATTTTGTGGAGACTTGGTAGGATGTTTCTGGAATTTTGTGACATTTTATTGTACAGGTGTGGAATGTTCTCATATTTTGTGGAATTTTGAAGAGACTTCAAGAATTGTGAGGGATTTTTGTTAGCTTCTTTGGAATTTTGTGGCAATTTGGTGGGATGTTTCTGGAATTTGGTAGTGATTTCAGAACATTTAGGGAATCGTGTGGGATTTTTCTGCAATTTTGGGGGATTTTTCTTGAATTTTGTAGGATATTGAGGAGATTTTATGGGTGTTTTGTGGAATTCTGAATGATTTTGAGGAGACATGAAGAATTGTGAGGGATTTGCGTAGATCTTGTGGAAATGAGTGGGGAATTTTTGGGATGTTTCTGGAATATGGTAAGGTTTGGGGAAGATTTCTGCAATTTTGTGGCATTTTTCTGCAATTTTGAGGGATTTTTCTTGATTTTGTGGAATTTTTTGGAGATTTGGTGGGTTGTTTCTGGAATTTGGTAGGGTTTTGTGAAGATTTAGAGAATTTTGTGAGATTTTTTTCCTGGAATCTTGAGGAATTTTGAGGAGACTTGAAGAACTTTGTGGGATTTTTCTTACATTTTGTGTAATTTTCTGGAGATTTGGTGGGATGTTTCTGGAATTTGATAGGGTTTTGAAAACATTTAATGAATTGTGTTGGATTTTTCTTGAATTTTGCAGGATATTGGGGAGATTTTGTGGGAGTTTTGTGGAATTTTGAGGGATTTTGAGGGGACATGAAGGATTTTGAGGTCTTTTCTTAGATTTTGTGGAAATTAGTGGGGGTTTTGTTGGATGTTTCTGGAATTTGGTAGGGTTTTGAGAACATTTAGGGAATCGTGTGGCATTGTTCTGCAATTTTTGTGGATTTTTCTTGAATTTTGGAGGATATTGAGGAGATTTTGTGGGAGTTTTGTGGAATTTTGTGGGATTTTGAGGCAGCATGAAGGATTTTGAGGTATTTTCTTAGATTTTGTGGAAATTAGCGGGGATTTGGTGGGATGTTACTGGAATTTGGTGAGGTTTTGAGAAGACTTCTGCAATTTTGTTGGAATTTTCTGCAATTCTGCGGGATTTTGTGGAGACTGGAAAAATTGAGAGGGATTTTTCTGAGCTGTTTTGGAAATTTGTGGAGATTTTGTGGGATGTTTCTGGAATTTGGTAGAGATTTCAAAACATTTAGGGAATCGTGTGGGATTTTTCTGCAATTCTGCGGGATTTTTCTTGAATTTTGGAGGATATTGAGGAGATTTTGTGTGAGTTTTGTGGAATTTTGAGGGAATTTGAGCAGACATGAAGGATTTGGAGGTATTTTCTTGGGTTTTGTGGAAATTGGTGGGGGTTTTGTGGGATGTGACTGGAAGTTGTTGGGGTTTTGAAAAGCTTTCTGCAATTTCGTTGGAGATTTTCTGGAATTTTGAGGGATTTTGTGGAGAATTGAAGAATTATGAGGGGTTTTTTTTTAGATTTTGTGGTATTTTGTGGAGATTTGCTGGGATGTTTCTGGAATTTGGTAGTGATTTCAAAACATTTAGGGAATCGTGGGATTTTTCTGCAATTTTTTGGGATTTTTCTTGAATTTTGGAGGATATTGAGGAGATTTTGTGGGAGTTTTGTGGAATTTTAAGGGATTTTGAGCAGACATGAAGCATTTTGAGGTATTTTCTTAGGTTTTGTGGAAATTGGTGGGGGTTTTGTGGGATGTGACTGGAATTTGGTGGGGTTTTGAGAACATTTAGGGAATTGTATGGGATTTTTCTGCAATTTTGTGGGATTTTTCTTGAATTTTGTGGGCTATTGAGGAGATTTTGTGGGAATTTTGAGGGATTTTGGGGAGACATGAAGCATTTTGAGGTAGTTTCTTGGGTTTTGTGGAAATTTGTGGGGGTTTTGTGGAATGTGACTGGAATTTGGTGGGGTTTTGAGAAGCTTTCTGCAATTTTGTTGGAGTTTTTTCTGGAATTTGGTGGGATTTTGTGGAGACTTGAAGCATGTTGAGGGATTTTTCTTAGATTTTGTGGTATTTTGTGGAGATTTGGTGGGATGTTTCTGGAATTTGCTGGGGTTTTCCGAACATTTAATGAATTGTATGGTATTTTTCTGAAATTTTGAGGGATTTTGTGGAGACTTGAAGCATGTTGAGGCATTTTTCTTAGATTTTGTGGTATTTTGTGGAGACTTGGTAGGATGTTTCTGGAATTTTGTGACATTTTATTGTACAGGTGTGGAATGTTCTCATATTTTGTGGGATTTTGAAGAGACTTCAAGAATTGTGAGGGATTTTTCTTAGCTTCTTTGGAATTTTGTGGCGATTTGATGGGATGTTTCTGGAATTTGGTAGGGTTTTGGGAAGATTTAGGGAATTTTGTGAGATTTTTTCCTGGAATGTTTAGGGATTTTGAGGAGACTGGAAGAATTGTGAGGAATTTTTCTGCTATTTTGTGGAAATTTGTGGCAATTTGGTGGGATGTTTCTGGAATTTGGTAGTGATTTCAGAACATTTAGGGAATCGTGTGGGATTTTTCTGCAATTTTGGGGAATTTTTCTTGAATTTTGTAGGATATTGAGGAGATTTTATGGGTGTTTTGTGGAATTCTGAATGATTTTGAGGAGACATGAAGAATTGTGAGGGATTTGCGTAGATCTTGTGGAAATGAGTGGGGAATTTTTGGGATGTTTCTGGAATATGGTAAGGTTTGGGGAAGATTTCTGCAATTTTGTGGCATTTTTCTGCAATTTTGAGGGATTTTTTCTTGATTTTGTGGAATTTTTTGGAGATTTGGTGGGTTGTTTCTGGAATTTGGTAGGGTTTTGTGAAGATTTAGAGAATTTTGTAAGATTTTTTTCCTGGAATCTTGAGGAATTTTGAGGAGACTTGAAGAACTGTGGGATTTTTCTTACATTTTGTGTAATTTTCTGGAGATTTGGTGGGATGTTTCTGGAATTTGATAGGGTTTTGAAAACAATGAATTGTATTGGATTTTTCTTGAATTTTGTAGGATATTGAGGAGATTTTGTGGGAATTTTGAGGGATTTTGAGGAGACTTGAAGCATGTTGAGGCATTTTTCTTAGATTTTGTGGAAATTTGTGGGGGTTTTGTGCGATGTGACTGGAATTTGGTGGGGTTTTGAGAAGCTTTCTGCAATTTTGTTGGAGATTTTTCTGGAATTTGTTGGGATTTTGTGGAGACTTGAAGAATTATGAGGGATTTTTCTTAGATTTTGTTTTATTTTGTGGAGATTTGGTGGGATATTTCTGGAATTTTGTGACATTTTATTGTACAGGTGTGGAATGTTCTCATATTTTGTGGAATTTTGAAGAGACTTCAAGAATTGTGAGGGATTTTGTTAGCTTCTTTGGAATTTTGTGGCGAATTGATGGGATGTTTCTGGAATTTGGTAGTGATTTCAGAACATTTAGGGAATCGTGTGGGATTTTTCTGCAATTTTGGGGGATTTTTCTTGAATTTTGTAGGATATTGAGGAGATTTTATGGGTGTTTTGTGGAATTCTGAATGATTTTGAGGAGACATGAAGAATTGTGAGGGATTTGCGTAGATCTTGTGGAAATGAGTGGGGAATTTTTGGGATGTTTCTGGAATATGGTAAGGTTTGGGGAAGATTTCTGCAATTTTGTGGCATTTTTCTGCAATTTTGAGGGATTTTTCTTGATTTTGTGGAATTTTTTGGAGATTTGGTGGGTTGTTTCTGGAATTTGGTAGGGTTTTGTGAAGATTTAGAGAATTTTGTGAGATATTTTTCCTGGAATCTTGAGGAATTTTGAGGAGACTTGAAGAACTTTGTGGGATTTTTCTTACATTTTGTGTAATTTTCTGGAGATTTGGTGGGATGTTTCTGGAATTTGATAGGGTTTTGAAAACATTTAATGAATTGTGTTGGATTTTTCTTGAATTTTGCAGGATATTGGAGAGATTTTGTGGGAGTTTTGTGGAATTTTGAGGGATTTTGAGGGGACATGAAAGATTTTGAGGTATTTTCTTAGATTTTGTGCAAATTAGTGGGGGTTTTGTTGGATGTTTCTGGAATTTGGTAGGGTTTTGAGAACATTTAGGGAACTGTGTGGGATTTTTCTGCAATTTGTTGGGATTTTTCTTGAATTTTGTAGGATATTGAGAAGATTTTGTGGGAGTTTTGTGGAATTTTGTGGGATTTTGAGGCAGCATGAAGGATTTTGAGGTATTTTCTTAGATTTTGTGGAAATTAGCGGGGATTTGGTGGGATGTTACTGGAATTTGGTGAGGTTTTGAGAAGATTTCTGCAATTTTGTGGGACTTTTCTGCAATTCTGCGGGATTTTGTGGAGACTGGAAAAATTGAGAGGGATTTTTCTTAGCTGTTTTGGAAATTTGTGGAGATTTTGTGGGATGTTTCTGGAATTTGGTAGTGATTTCAAAACATTTAGGGAATCGTGTGGGATTTTTCTGCAATTTTTTGGGATTTTTCTTGAATTTTGGAGGATATTGAGGAGATCTTGTGGGAGTTTTGTGGAATTTTGAGGGATTTTGAGCAGACATGAAGCATTTTGAGGTATTTTCTTAGGTTTTGTGGAAATTGGTGGGGGTTTTGTGGGATGTGACTGGAATTTGGTGGGGTTTTGAGAACATTTAGGGAATTGTATGGGATTTTTCTGCAATTTTGTGGGATTTTTCTTGAATTTTGTGGGATATTGAGGAGATTTTGTGGGAATTTTGAGGGATTTTGGGGAGACATGAAGCATTTTGAGGTAGTTTCTTGGGTTTTGTGGAAATTTGTGGGGGTTTTGTGGGATGTGACTGGAATTTGGTGGGGTTTTGAGAAGCTTTCTGCAATTTTGTTGGAGTTTTTTCTGGAATTTGGTGGGATTTTGTGGAGACTTGAAGCATGTTGAGGGATTTTTCTTAGATTTTGTGGTATTTTGTGGAGATTTGGTGAGATGTTTCTGGAATTTGCTGGGGTTTTCCGAACATTTAATGAATTGTATGGTATTTTTCTGAAATTTTGAGGGATTTTGAGGAGACTTGAAGAATTATGAGGGATTTTTCTTAGATTTTGTGATATTTTGTGGAGATTTGGTGGGATGTTTCTGGAATTTGGTCGGGTTTGGGGAAGGTTTAGAGAATTTTGTGAGATTTTTTTCCTGGAATCTTGAGGAATTTTGAGGAGACTTGAAGAACTTTGTGGGATTTTTCTCACATTTTGTGTCATTTGCTGGAGATTTGGTGGGATGTTTCTGGAATTTGGTCGGGTTTGGGGAAGGTTTAGAGAATTTTGTGAGATTTTTTTCCTGGAATCTTGAGGAATTTTGAGGAGACTTGAAGAACTTTGTGGGATTTTTCTCACATTTTGTGTCATTTGCTGGAGATTTGGTGGGATGTTTCTGGAATTTGATAGGGTTTTGAAAACATTTAATGAATTGTGTTGGATTTTTCTTGAAGTTTGCAGGATATTGGGGAGATTTTGTGTGAGTTTTGTGGAATTTTGAGGGATTTTGAGGGGACATGAAGGATTTTGAGGTCTTTTCTTAGATTTTGTGCAAATTAGTGGGGGTTTTGTTGGATGTTTCTGGAATTTGGTAGGGTTTTGAGAACATTTAGGGAACTGTGTGGGATTTTTCTGCAATTTTGTGGGATTTTTCTTGAATTTTGTAGGATATTGAGAAGATTTTGTGGGAGTTTTGTGGAATTTTGTGGGATTTTGAGGCAGCATGAAGGATTTTGAGGTATTTTCTTAGATTTTTTGGAAATTAGCGGGGATTTGGTGGGATGTTACTGGAATTTGGTGAGGTTTTGAGAAGATTTCTGCAATTTTGTGGGACTTTTCTGCAATTCTGCGGGATTTTGTGGAGACTGGAAAAATTGAGAGGGATTTTTCTTAGCCGTTTTGGAAATTTGTGGAGATTTTGTGGGATGTTTCTGGAATTTGGTAGAGATTTCAAAACATTTAGGGAATCGTGTGGGATTTTTCTGCAATTCTGCGGGATTTTTCTTGAATTTTGGAGGATATTGAGGAGATTTTGTGGGAGTTTTGTGGAATTTTAAGGGATTTTGAGCAGACATGAAGCATTTTGAGGTATTTTCTTAGGTTTTGTGGAAATTGGTGGGGGTTTTGTGGGATGTGACTGGAATTTGGTGGGGTTTTGAGAACATTTAGGGAATTGTATGGGATTTTTCTGCAATTTTGTGGGATTTTTCTTGAATTTTGTGGGCTATTGAGGAGATTTTGTGGGAATTTTGAGGGATTTTGGGGAGACATGAAGCATTTTGAGGTAGTTTCTTGGGTTTTGTGGAAATTTGTGGGGGTTTTGTGGAATGTGACTGGAATTTGGTGGGGTTTTGAGAAGCTTTCTGCAATTTTGTTGGAGTTTTTTCTGGAATTTGGTGGGATTTTGTGGAGACTTGAAGCATGTTGAGGGATTTTTCTTAGATTTTGTGGTATTTTGTGGAGATTTGGTGGGATGTTTCTGGAATTTGCTGGGGTTTTCCGAACATTTAATGAATTGTATGGTATTTTTCTGAAATTTTGAGGGATTTTGTGGAGACTTGAAGCATGTTGAGGCATTTTTCTTAGATTTTGTGGTATTTTGTGGAGACTTGGTAGGATGTTTCTGGAATTTTGTGACATTTTATTGTACAGGTGTGGAATGTTCTCATATTTTGTGGGATTTTGAAGAGACTTCAAGAATTGTGAGGGATTTTTCTTAGCTTCTTTGGAATTTTGTGGCGATTTGATGGGATGTTTCTGGAATTTGGTAGGGTTTTGGGAAGATTTAGGGAATTTTGTGAGATTTTTTCCTGGAATGTTTAGGGATTTTGAGGAGACTGGAAGAATTGTGAGGAATTTTTCTGCTATTTTGTGGAAATTTGTGGCAATTTGGTGGGATGTTTCTGGAATTTGGTAGTGATTTCAGAACATTTAGGGAATCGTGTGGGATTTTTCTGCAATTTTGGGGAATTTTTCTTGAATTTTGTAGGATATTGAGGAGATTTTATGGGTGTTTTGTGGAATTCTGAATGATTTTGAGGAGACATGAAGAATTGTGAGGGATTTGCGTAGATCTTGTGGAAATGAGTGGGGAATTTTTGGGATGTTTCTGGAATATGGTAAGGTTTGGGGAAGATTTCTGCAATTTTGTGGCATTTTTCTGCAATTTTGAGGGATTTTTTCTTGATTTTGTGGAATTTTTTGGAGATTTGGTGGGTTGTTTCTGGAATTTGGTAGGGTTTTGTGAAGATTTAGAGAATTTTGTAAGATTTTTTTCCTGGAATCTTGAGGAATTTTGAGGAGACTTGAAGAACTGTGGGATTTTTCTTACATTTTGTGTAATTTTCTGGAGATTTGGTGGGATGTTTCTGGAATTTGATAGGGTTTTGAAAACAATGAATTGTATTGGATTTTTCTTGAATTTTGTAGGATATTGAGGAGATTTTGTGGGAATTTTGAGGGATTTTGAGGAGACTTGAAGCATGTTGAGGCATTTTTCTTAGATTTTGTGGAAATTTGTGGGGGTTTTGTGCGATGTGACTGGAATTTGGTGGGGTTTTGAGAAGCTTTCTGCAATTTTGTTGGAGATTTTTCTGGAATTTGTTGGGATTTTGTGGAGACTTGAAGAATTATGAGGGATTTTTCTTAGATTTTGTTTTATTTTGTGGAGATTTGGTGGGATATTTCTGGAATTTTGTGACATTTTATTGTACAGGTGTGGAATGTTCTCATATTTTGTGGAATTTTGAAGAGACTTCAAGAATTGTGAGGGATTTTGTTAGCTTCTTTGGAATTTTGTGGCGAATTGATGGGATGTTTCTGGAATTTGGTAGTGATTTCAGAACATTTAGGGAATCGTGTGGGATTTTTCTGCAATTTTGGGGGATTTTTCTTGAATTTTGTAGGATATTGAGGAGATTTTATGGGTGTTTTGTGGAATTCTGAATGATTTTGAGGAGACATGAAGAATTGTGAGGGATTTGCGTAGATCTTGTGGAAATGAGTGGGGAATTTTTGGGATGTTTCTGGAATATGGTAAGGTTTGGGGAAGATTTCTGCAATTTTGTGGCATTTTTCTGCAATTTTGAGGGATTTTTCTTGATTTTGTGGAATTTTTTGGAGATTTGGTGGGTTGTTTCTGGAATTTGGTAGGGTTTTGTGAAGATTTAGAGAATTTTGTGAGATATTTTTCCTGGAATCTTGAGGAATTTTGAGGAGACTTGAAGAACTTTGTGGGATTTTTCTTACATTTTGTGTAATTTTCTGGAGATTTGGTGGGATGTTTCTGGAATTTGATAGGGTTTTGAAAACATTTAATGAATTGTGTTGGATTTTTCTTGAATTTTGCAGGATATTGGAGAGATTTTGTGGGAGTTTTGTGGAATTTTGAGGGATTTTGAGGGGACATGAAAGATTTTGAGGTATTTTCTTAGATTTTGTGCAAATTAGTGGGGGTTTTGTTGGATGTTTCTGGAATTTGGTAGGGTTTTGAGAACATTTAGGGAACTGTGTGGGATTTTTCTGCAATTTGTTGGGATTTTTCTTGAATTTTGTAGGATATTGAGAAGATTTTGTGGGAGTTTTGTGGAATTTTGTGGGATTTTGAGGCAGCATGAAGGATTTTGAGGTATTTTCTTAGATTTTGTGGAAATTAGCGGGGATTTGGTGGGATGTTACTGGAATTTGGTGAGGTTTTGAGAAGATTTCTGCAATTTTGTGGGACTTTTCTGCAATTCTGCGGGATTTTGTGGAGACTGGAAAAATTGAGAGGGATTTTTCTTAGCTGTTTTGGAAATTTGTGGAGATTTGGTGGGATGTTTCTGGAATTTGCTGGGGTTTTCCGAACATTTAATGAATTGTATGGTATTTTTCTGAAATTTTGAGGGATTTTGTGGAGACTTGAAGCATGTTGAGGCATTTTTCTTAGATTTTGTGGTATTTTGTGGAGATTTGGTAGGATGTTTCTGGAATTTTGTGACATTTTATTGTACAGGTGTGGAATGTTCTCATATTTCGTGGGATTTTGAAGAGACTTCAAGAATTGTGAGGGATTTTTGTTAGCTGTTTTGGAAATTTGTGGAGATTTTGTGGGATGTTTCTGAAATTTGGTAGTGATTTCAAAACATTTAGGGAATCATGTGGCATTTTTCTGCAATTTTTGGGGATTTTTCTTGAATTTTGGAGGATATTGAGGAGATTTTGTGGGAGTTTTGTAAAATTTTGAGGGATTTTGAGCAGACATGAAGCATTTTGAGGTATTTTCTTAGGTTTTGTGGAAATTTGTGGGGGTTTTGTGGGATGTGACTGGAATTTGGTGGGGTTTTGAGAACATTTAGGGAATTGTATGGGATTTTTCTGCAATTTTGTGGGATTTTTCTTGAATTTTGTGGGCTATTGAGGAGATTTTGTGGGAATTTTGAAGGATTTTGGGGAGACATGAAGCATTTTGAGGTAGTTTCTTGGGTTTTGTGGAAATTTGTGGGGGTTTTGTGGAATGTGACTGGAATTTGGTGGGGTTTTGAGATGCTTTCTGCAATTTTGTTGGAGTTTTTTCTGGAATTTGGTGGGATTTTGTGGAGACTTGAAGCATGTTGAGGGATTTTTCTTAGATTTTGTGGTATTTTGTGGAGATTTGGTGGGCTGTTTCTGGAATTTGCTGGGGTTTTCCGAACATTTAATGAATTGTATGGTATTTTTCTGAAATTTTGAGGGATTTTGAGGAGACTTGAAGAATTATGAGGGGTTTTTTTTTAGATTTTGTGGTATTTTGTGGAGATTTGCTGGGATGTTTCTGGAATTTGGTAGTGATTTCAAAACATTTAGGGAATCGTGGGATTTTTCTGCAATTTTTTGGGATTTTTCTTGAATTTTGGAGGATATTGAGGAGATTTTGTGGGAGTTTTGTGGAATTTTAAGGGATTTTGAGCAGACATGAAGCATTTTGAGGTATTTTCTTAGGTTTTGTGGAAATTGGTGGGGGTTTTGTGGGATGTGACTGGAATTTGGTGGGGTTTTGAGAACATTTAGGGAATTGTATGGGATTTTTCTGCAATTTTGTGGGATTTTTCTTGAATTTTGTGGGCTATTGAGGAGATTTTGTGGGAATTTTGAGGGATTTTGGGGAGACATGAAGCATTTTGAGGTAGTTTCTTGGGTTTTGTGGAAATTTGTGGGGGTTTTGTGGAATGTGACTGGAATTTGGTGGGGTTTTGAGAAGCTTTCTGCAATTTTGTTGGAGTTTTTTCTGGAATTTGGTGGGATTTTGTGGAGACTTGAAGCATGTTGAGGGATTTTTCTTAGATTTTGTGGTATTTTGTGGAGATTTGGTGGGCTGTTTCTGGAATTTGCTGGGGTTTTCCGAACATTTAATGAATTGTATGGTATTTTTCTGAAATTTTGAGGGATTTTGAGGAGACTTGAAGAATTATGAGGGATTTTTCTTAGATTTTGTGATATTTTGTGGAGATTTGGTGGGATGTTTCTGGAATTTGGTCGGGTTTGGGGAAGGTTTAGAGAATTTTGTGAGATTTTTTTCCTGGAATCTTGAGGAATTTTGAGGAGACTTGAAGAACTTTGTGGGATTTTTCTCACATTTTGTGTCATTTGCTGGAGATTTGGTGGGATGTTTCTGGAATTTGATAGGGTTTTGAAAACATTTAATGAATTGTGTTGGATTTTTCTTGAATTTTGCAGGATATTGGGGAGATTTTGTGGGAGTTTTGTGGAATTTTGAGGGATTTTGAGGGGACATGAAGGATTTTGAGGTCTTTTCTTAGATTTTGTGCAAATTAGTGGGGGTTTTGTTGGATGTTTCTGGAATTTGGTAGGGTTTTGAGAACATTTAGGGAACTGTGTGGGATTTTTCTGCAATTTGTTGGGATTTTTCTTGAATTTTGTAGGATATTGAGAAGATTTTGTGGGAGTTTTGTGGAATTTTGTGGGATTTTGAGGCAGCATGAAGGATTTTGAGGTATTTTCTTAGATTTTGTGGAAATTAGCGGGGATTTGGTGGGATGTTACTGGAATTTGGTGAGGTTTTGAGAAGATTTCTGCAATTTTGTGGGACTTTTCTGCAATTCTGCGGGATTTTTTGGAGACTTGAAAAATTGAGAGGGATTTTTCTTAGCTGTTTTGAAAATTTGTGGAGATTTTGTGGGATTTTTCTGGAATTTGGTAGAGATTTCAAAACATTTAGGGAATCGTGTGGGATTTTTCTGCAATTCTGCGGGATTTTTCTTGAATTTTGGAGGATATTGAGGAGATCTTGTGGGAGTTTTGCAAAATTTTGAGGGATTTTGAGCAGACATGAAGGATTTTGAGGTATTTTCTTAGGTTTTGTGGAAATTTGTGGGGGTTTTGTGGGATGTGACTGGAATTTGCTGGGGTTTTGAGAACATTTAGGGAATTGTATGGGATTTTTCTGCAATTTTGTGGGATTTTTCTTGAATTTTGTGGGCTATTGAGGAGATTTTGTGGGAATTTTGAGGGATTTTGGGGAGACATGAAGCATTTTGAGGTAGTTTCTTGGGTTTTGTGGAAATTTGTGGGGGTTTTGTGGAATGTGACTGGAAGTTGTTGGGGTTTTGAGAAGCTTTCTGCAATTTTGTTGGAGTTTTTTCTGGAATTTGGTGGGATTTTGTGGAGACTTGAAGCATGTTGAGGGATTTTTCTTAGATTTTGTGGTATTTTGTGGAGATTTGGTGGGATGTTTCTGGAATTTGCTGGGGTTTTCCGAACATTTAATGAATTGTATGGTATTTTTCTGAAATTTTGAGGGATTTTGTGGAGACTTGAAGCATGTTGAGGCATTTTTCTTAGATTTTGTGGTATTTTGTGGAGACTTGGTAGGATGTTTCTGGAATTTTGTGACATTTTATTGTACAGGTGTGGAATGTTCTCATATTTTGTGGGATTTTGAAGAGACTTCAAGAATTGTGAGGGATTTTTCTTAGCTTCTTTGGAATTTTGTGGCGATTTGATGGGATGTTTCTGGAATTTGGTAGGGTTTTGGGAAGATTTAGGGAATTTTGTGAGATTTTTTCCTGGAATGTTTAGGGATTTTGAGGAGACTCGAAGAATTGTGAGGAATTTTTCTGCTATTTTGTGGAAATTTGTGGCAATTTGGTGGGATGTTTCTGGAATTTGGTAGTGATTTCAGAACATTTAGGGAATCGTGTGGGATTTTTCTGCAATTTTGTGGGATTTTTCTTGAATTTTGTAGGATATTGAGGAGATTTTGTGGGTGTTTTGTGGAATTCTGAATGATTTTGAGGAGAGATGAAGAATTGTGAGGGATTTGCTTAGATCTTGTGGAAATTAGTGGGGATTTTTTGGGATGTTTCGGGAATATGGTAAGGTTTGGGGAAGATTTCTGCAATTTTGTGGCATTTTTCTGCAATTTTGAGGGATTTTTCTTGATTTTGTGGAATTTTTTGGAGATTTGGTGGGATGTTTCTGGAATTTGGTCGGGTTTGGGGAAGGTTTAGAGAATTTTGTGAGATTTTTTTCTAGGAATCTTGAGGAATTTTGAGGAGACTTGAAGAACTTTGTGGGATTTTTCTCACATTTTGTGTCATTTGCTGGAGACTTGGTGGGATGTTTCTGGAATTTGATAGGGTTTTGAAAACATTTAATGAATTGTGTTGGATTTTTCTTGAATTTTGCAGGATATTGGGGAGATTTTGTGGGAGTTTTGTGGAATTTTGAGGGATTTTGAGGGGACATGAAGGATTTTGAGGTATTTTCTTAGATTTTGTGGAAATTAGTGGGGGTTTTGTTGGATGTTTCTGGAATTTGGTAGGGTTTTGAGAACATTTAGGGAATCGTGTGGCATTTTTCTGCAATTTTTGGGGATTTTTCTTGAATTTTGGAGGATATTGAGGAGATTTTGTGGGAGTTTTGTGGAATTTTGTGGGATTTTGAGGCAGCATGAAGGATTTTGAGGTATTTTCTTAGATTTTGTGGAAATTAGCGGGGATTTGGTGGGATGTTACTGGAATTTGGTGAGGTTTTGAGAAGACTTCTGCAATTTTGTGGGAATTTTCTGCAATTCTGCGGGATTTTGTGGAGACTGGAAAAATTGAGAGGGATTTTTCTTAGCTGTTTTGGAAATTTGTGGAGATTTTGTGGGATGTTTCTGGAATTTGGTAGAGATTTCAAAACATTTAGGGAATCGTGTGGGATTTTTCTGCAATTCTGCGGGATTTTTCTTGAATTTTGGAGGATATTGAGGAGATTTTGTGGGAGTTTTGTGGAATTTTGAGGGATTTTGAGCAGACATGAAGGATTTGGAGGTATTTTCTTGGGTTTTGTGGAAATTTGTGGGGGTTTTGTGGGATGTGACTGGAAGTTGTTGGGGTTTTGAAAAGCTTTCTGCAATTTCGTTGGAGATTTTCTGGAATTTTGAGGGATTTTGTGGAGAATTGAAGAATTATGAGGGGTTTTTTTTTAGATTTTGTGGTATTTTGTGGAGATTTGCTGGGATGTTTCTGGAATTTGGTAGTGATTTCAAAACATTTAGGGAATCGTGGGATTTTTCTGCAATTTTTTGGGATTTTTCTTGAATTTTGGAGGATATTGAGGAGATTTTGTGGGAGTTTTGTGGAATTTTAAGGGATTTTGAGCAGACATGAAGCATTTTGAGGTATTTTCTTAGGTTTTGTGGAAATTGGTGGGGGTTTTGTGGGATGTGACTGGAATTTGGTGGGGTTTTGAGAACATTTAGGGAATTGTATGGGATTTTTCTGCAATTTTGTGGGATTTTTCTTGAATTTTGTGGGCTATTGAGGAGATTTTGTGGGAATTTTGAGGGATTTTGGGGAGACATGAAGCATTTTGAGGTAGTTTCTTGGGTTTTGTGGAAATTTGTGGGGGTTTTGTGGAATGTGACTGGAATTTGGTGGGGTTTTGAGAAGCTTTCTGCAATTTTGTTGGAGTTTTTTCTGGAATTTGGTGGGATTTTGTGGAGACTTGAAGCATGTTGAGGGATTTTTCTTAGATTTTGTGGTATATTGTGGAGATTTGGTGGGATGTTTCTGGAATTTGCTGGGGTTTTCCGAACATTTAATGAATTGTATGGTATTTTTCTGAAATTTTGAGGGATTTTGTGGAGACTTGAAGCATGTTGAGGCATTTTTCTTAGATTTTGTGGTATTTTGTGGAGATTTGGTAGGATGTTTCTGGAATTTTGTGACATTTTATTGTACAGGTGTGGAATGTTCTCATATTTCGTGGGATTTTGAAGAGACCAAGAATTGTGAGGGATTTTTGTTAGCTGTTTTGGAAATTTGTGGAGATTTTGTGGGATGTTTCTGGAATTTGGTAGTGATTTCAAAACATTTAGGGAATCGTGTGGCATTTTTCTGCAATTTTTGGGGATTTTTCTTGAATTTTGGAGGATATTGAGGAGATTTTGTGGGAGTTTTGTGGAATTTTGAGGGATTTTGAGCAGACATGAAGCATTTTGAGGTATTTTCTTAGGTTTTGTGGAAATTTGTGGGGGTTTTGTGGGATGTGACTGGAATTTGGTGGGGTTTTGAGAACATTTAGGGAATTGTATGGGATTTTTCTGCAATTTTGTGGGATTTTTCTTGAATTTTGTGGGCTATTGAGGAGATTTTGTGGGAATTTTGAGGGATTTTGGGGAGACATGAAGCATTTTGAGGTAGTTTCTTGGGTTTTGTGGAAATTTGTGGGGGTTTTGTGGGATGTGACTGGAATTTGGTGGGGTTTTGAGAAGCTTTCTGCAATTTTGTTGGAGTTTTTTCTGGAATTTGGTGGGATTTTGTGGAGACTTGAAGCATGTTGAGGGATTTTTCTTAGATTTTGTGGTATATTGTGGAGATTTGGTGGGATGTTTCTGGAATTTGCTGGGGTTTTCCGAACATTTAATGAATTGTATGGTATTTTTCTGAAATTTTGAGGGATTTTGTGGAGACTTGAAGCATGTTGAGGCATTTTTCTTAGATTTTGTGGTATTTTGTGGAGACTTGGTAGGATGTTTCTGGAATTTTGTGACATTTTATTGTACAGGTGTGGAATGTTCTCATATTTTGTGGGATTTTGAAGAGACCAAGAATTGTGAGGGATTTTTGTTAGCTGTTTTGGAAATTTGTGGAGATTTTGTGGGATGTTTCTGGAATTTGGTAGTGATTTCAAAACATTTAGGGAATCGTGTGGCATTTTTCTGCAATTTTTGGGGATTTTTCTTGAATTTTGCAGGATATTGGGGAGATTTTGTGGGAGTTTTGTGGAATTTTGAGGGATTTTGAGCAGACATGAAGCATTTTGAGGTATTTTCTTAGGTTTTGTGGAAATTTGTGGGGGTTTTGTGGGATGTGACTGGAATTTGCTGGGGTTTTGAGAACATTTAGGGAATTGTATGGGATTTTTCTGCAATTTTGTGGGATTTTTCTTGAATTTTGTGGGATATTGAGGAGATTTTGTGGGAATTTTGAGGGATTTTGGGGAGACATGAAGCATTTTGAGGTAGTTTCTTGGGTTTTGTGGATATTTGTGGGGGTTTTGTGGAATGTGACTGGAATTTGGTGGGGTTTTGAGAAGCTTTCTGCAATTTTGTTGGAGTTTTTTCTGGAATTTGGTGGGATTTTGTGGAGACTTGAAGCATGTTGAGGGATTTTTCTTAGATTTTGTGGTATTTTGTGGAGATTTGGTGGGATGTTTCTGGAATTTGCTGGGGTTTTCCGAACATTTAATGAATTGTATGGTATTTTTCTGAAATTTTGAGGGATTTTGAGGAGACTTGAAGAATTATGAGGGATTTTTCTTAGATTTTGTGATATTTTGTGGAGATTTGGTGGGATGTTTCTGGAATTTGGTCGGGTTTGGGGAAGGTTTAGAGAATTTTGTGAGATTTTTTTCCTGGAATCTTGAGGAATTTTGAGGAGACTTGAAGAACTTTGTGGGATTTTTCTCACATTTTGTGTCATTTGCTGGAGATTTGGTGGGATGTTTCTGGAATTTGATAGGGTTTTGAAAACATTTAATGAATTGTGTTGGATTTTTCTTGAATTTTGCAGGATATTGGGGAGATTTTGTGGGAGTTTTGTGGAATTTTGAGGGATTTTGAGGGGACATGAAGGATTTTGAGGTCTTTTCTTAGATTTTGTGCAAATTAGTGGGGGTTTTGTTGGATGTTTCTGGAATTTGGTAGGGTTTTGAGAACATTTAGGGAACTGTGTGGGATTTTTCTGCAATTTTGTGGGATTTTTCTTGAATTTTGTAGGATATTGAGAAGATTTTGTGGGAGTTTTGTGGAATTTTGTGGGATTTTGAGGCAGCATGAAGGATTTTGAGGTATTTTCTTAGATTTTGTGGAAATTAGCGGGGATTTGGTGGGATGTTACTGGAATTTGGTGAGGTTTTGAGAAGATTTCTGCAATTTTGTGGGACTTTTCTGCAATTCTGCGGGATTTTTTGGAGACTTGAAAAATTGAGAGGGATTTTTCTTAGCTGTTTTGAAAATTTGTGGAGATTTTGTGGGATTTTTCTGGAATTTGGTAGAGATTTCAAAACATTTAGGGAATCGTGTGGGATTTTTCTGCAATTCTGCGGGATTTTTCTTGAATTTTGGAGGATATTGAGGAGATCTTGTGGGAGTTTTGTAAAATTTTGAGGGATTTTGAGCAGACATGAAGGATTTTGAGGTATTTTCTTAGGTTTTGTGGAAATTTGTGGGGGTTTTGTGGGATGTGACTGGAATTTGGTGGGGTTTTGAGAACATTTAGGGAATTGTATGGGATTTTTCTGCAATTTTGTGGGATTTTTCTTGAATTTTGTAGGATATTGAGAAGATTTTGTGGGAGTTTTGTGGAATTTTGTGGGATTTTGAGGCAGCATGAAGGATTTTGAGGTATTTTCTTAGATTTTGTGGAAATTAGCGGGGATTTGGTGGGATGTTACTGGAATTTTGTGGGATTTTGAGAAGATTTCTGCAATTTTGTGGGACTTTTCTGCAATTCTGCAGGATTTTTTGGAGACTTGAAAAATTGAGAGGGATTTTTCTTAGCTGTTTTGAAAATTTGTGGAGATTTTGTGGGATTTTTCTGGAATTTGGTAGAGATTTCAAAACATTTAGGGAATCGTGTGGGATTTTTCTGCAATTCTGCGGGATTTTTCTTGAATTTTGGAGGATATTGAGGAGATCTTGTGGGAGTTTTGTAAAATTTTGAGGGATTTTGAGCAGACATGAAGGATTTTGAGGTATTTTCTTAGGTTTTGTGGAAATTTGTGGGGGTTTTGTGGGATGTGACTGGAATTTGGTGGGGTTTTGAGAACATTTAGGGAATTGTATGGGATTTTTCTGCAATTTTGTGGGATTTTTCTTGAATTTTGTGGGCTATTGAGGAGATTTTGTGGGAATTTTGAAGGATTTTGGGGAGACATGAAGCATTTTGAGGTAGTTTCTTGGGTTTTGTGGAAATTTGTGGGGGTTTTGTGGAATGTGACTGGAATTTGGTGGGGTTTTGAGAAGCTTTCTGCAATTTTGTTGGAGTTTTTTCTGGAATTTGGTGGGATTTTGTGGAGACTTGAAGCATGTTGAGGGATTTTTCTTAGATTTTGTGGTATTTTGTGGAGATTTGGTGGGATGTTTCTGGAATTTGCTGGGGTTTTCCGAACATTTAATGAATTGTATGGTATTTTTCTGAAATTTTGAGGGATTTTGAGGAGACTTGAAGAATTATGAGGGATTTTTCTTAGATTTTGTGATATTTTGTGGAGATTTGGTGGGATGTTTCTGGAATTTGGTCGGGTTTGGGGAAGGTTTAGAGAATTTTGTGAGATTTTTTTCCTGGAATCTTGAGGAATTTTGAGGAGACTTGAAGAACTTTGTGGGATTTTTCTCACATTTTGTGTCATTTGCTGGAGATTTGGTGGGATGTTTCTGGAATTTGATAGGGTTTTGAAAACATTTAATGAATTGTGTTGGATTTTTCTTGAATTTTGCAGGATATTGGGGAGATTTTGTGGGAGTTTTGTGGAATTTTGAGGGATTTTGAGGGGACATGAAGGATTTTGAGGTCTTTTCTTAGATTTTGTGCAAATTAGTGGGGGTTTTGTTGGATGTTTCTGGAATTTGGTAGGGTTTTGAGAACATTTAGGGAACTGTGTGGGATTTTTCTGCAATTTGTTGGGATTTTTCTTGAATTTTGTAGGATATTGAGAAGATTTTGTGGGAGTTTTGTGGAATTTTGTGGGATTTTGAGGCAGCATGAAGGATTTTGAGGTATTTTCTTAGATTTTGTGGAAATTAGCGGGGATTTGGTGGGATGTTACTGGAATTTGGTGAGGTTTTGAGAAGATTTCTGCAATTTTGTGGGACTTTTCTGCAATTCTGCGGGATTTTTTGGAGACTTGAAAAATTGAGAGGGATTTTTCTTAGCTGTTTTGAAAATTTGTGGAGATTTTGTGGGATTTTTCTGGAATTTGGTAGAGATTTCAAAACATTTAGGGAATCGTGTGGGATTTTTCTGCAATTCTGCGGGATTTTTCTTGAATTTTGGAGGATATTGAGGAGATCTTGTGGGAGTTTTGTAAAATTTTGAGGGATTTTGAGCAGACATGAAGCATTTTGAGGTATTTTCTTAGGTTTTGTGGAAATTTGTGGGGGTTTTGTGGGATGTGACTGGAATTTGGTGGGGTTTTGAGAACATTTAGGGAATTGTATGGGATTTTTCTGCAATTTTGTGGGATTTTTCTTGAATTTTGTGGGCTATTGAGGAGATTTTGTGGGAATTTTGAAGGATTTTGGGGAGACATGAAGCATTTTGAGGTAGTTTCTTGGGTTTTGTGGAAATTTGTGGGGGTTTTGTGGGATGTGACTGGAATTTGGTGGGGTTTTGAGAAGCTTTCTGCAATTTTGTTGGAGTTTTTTCTGGAATTTGGTGGGATTTTGTGGAGACTTGAAGCAAGTTGAGGGATTTTTCTTAGATTTTGTGGTATTTTGTGGAGATTTGGTGGGATGTTTCTGGAATTTGCTGGGGTTTTCCGAACATTTAATGAATTGTATGGTATTTTTCTGAAATTTTGAGGGATTTTGTGGAGACTTGAAGCATGTTGAGGCATTTTTCTTAGATTTTGTGGTATTTTGTGGAGATTTGGTAGGATGTTTCTGGAATTTTGTGACATTTTATTGTACAGGTGTGGAATGTTCTCATATTTTGTGGGATTTTGAAGAGACCAAGAATTGTGAGGGATTTTTGTTAGCTGTTTTGGAAATTTGTGGAGATTTTGTGGGATGTTTCTGGAATTTGGTAGTGATTTCAAAACATTTAGGGAATCGTGTGGCATTTTTCTGCAATTTTTGGGGATTTTTCTTGAATTTTGCAGGATATTGGGGAGATTTTGTGGGAGTTTTGTGGAATTTTGAGGGATTTTGAGCAGACATGAAGCATTTTGAGGTATTTTCTTAGGTTTTGTGGAAATTTGTGGGGGTTTTGTGGGATGTGACTGGAATTTGCTGGGGTTTTGAGAACATTTAGGGAATTGTATGGGATTTTTCTGCAATTTTGTGGGATTTTTCTTGAATTTTGTGGGATATTGAGGAGATTTTGTGGGAATTTTGAGGGATTTTGGGGAGACATGAAGCATTTTGAGGTAGTTTCTTGGGTTTTGTGGAAATTTGTGGGGGTTTTGTGGAATGTGACTGGAATTTGGTGGGGTTTTGAGAAGCTTTCTGCAATTTTGTTGGAGTTTTTTCTGGAATTTGGTGGGATTTTGTGGAGACTTGAAGCATGTTGAGGGATTTTTCTTAGATTTTGTGGTATTTTGTGGAGATTTGGTGGGATGTTTCTGGAATTTGCTGGGGTTTTCCGAACATTTAATGAATTGTATGGTATTTTTCTGAAATTTTGAGGGATTTTGAGGAGACTTGAAGAATTATGAGGGATTTTTCTTAGATTTTGTGATATTTTGTGGAGATTTGGTGGGATGTTTCTGGAATTTGGTCGGGTTTGGGGAAGGTTTAGAGAATTTTGTGAGATTTTTTTCCTGGAATCTTGAGGAATTTTGAGGAGACTTGAAGAACTTTGTGGGATTTTTCTCACATTTTGTGTCATTTGCTGGAGATTTGGTGGGATGTTTCTGGAATTTGATAGGGTTTTGAAAACATTTAATGAATTGTGTTGGATTTTTCTTGAATTTTGCAGGATATTGGAGAGATTTTGTGGGAGTTTTGTGGAATTTTGAGGGATTTTGAGGGGACATGAAGGATTTTGAGGTCTTTTCTTAGATTTTGTGCAAATTAGTGGGGGTTTTGTTGGATGTTTCTGGAATTTGGTAGGGTTTTGAGAACATTTAGGGAACTGTGTGGGATTTTTCTGCAATTTTGTGGGATTTTTCTTGAATTTTGTAGGATATTGAGAAGATTTTGTGGGAGTTTTGTGGAATTTTGTGGGATTTTGAGGCAGCATGAAGGATTTTGAGGTATTTTCTTAGATTTTGTGGAAATTAGCGGGGATTTGGTGGGATGTTACTGGAATTTGGTGAGGTTTTGAGAAGATTTCTGCAATTTTGTGGGACTTTTCTGCAATTCTGCGGGATTTTTTGGAGACTTGAAAAATTGAGAGGGATTTTTCTTAGCTGTTTTGAAAATTTGTGGAGATTTTGTGGGATTTTTCTGGAATTTGGTAGAGATTTCAAAACATTTAGGGAATCGTGTGGGATTTTTCTGCAATTCTGCGGGATTTTTCTTGAATTTTGGAGGATATTGAGGAGATCTTGTGGGAGTTTTGTAAAATTTTGAGGGATTTTGAGCAGACATGAAGGATTTTGAGGTATTTTCTTAGGTTTTGTGGAAATTTGTGGGGGTTTTGTGGGATGTGACTGGAATTTGGTGGGGTTTTGAGAACATTTAGGGAATTGTATGGGATTTTTCTGCAATTTTGTGGGATTTTTCTTGAATTTTGTGGGATATTGAGGAGATTTTGTGGGAATTTTGAGGGATTTTGGGGAGACATGAAGCATTTTGAGGTAGTTTCTTGGGTTTTGTGGAAATTTGTGGGGGTTTTGTGGGATGTGACTGGAATTTGGTGGGGTTTTGAGAAGCTTTCTGCAATTTTGTTGGAGTTTTTTCTGGAATTTGGTGGGATTTTGTGGATACTTGAAGCATGTTGAGGGATTTTTCTTAGATTTTGTGGTATTTTGTGGAGATTTGGTGGGATGTTTCTGGAATTTGCTGGGGTTTTCCGAACATTTAATGAATTGTATGGTATTTTTCTGAAATTTTGAGGGATTTTGTGGAGACTTGAAGGATGTTGAGGGATTTTTCTTAGATTTTGTGGTATTTTGTTCAGATTTGGTGGGATGTTTCTGGAATTTGGTAGGGTTTTGGGAAGATTTAGGGAATTTTTTGAGATTTTTTTCCTGGATGTTGAGGGATTTTGAGGAGACTTGAAGAATTGTGAGGGATTTTTCTGATATTTTGTGGAAATTTGTGGCAATTTTGTGGGATGTTTCTGGAATTTGGTAGTGATTTCAGAACATTTAGGGAATCGTGTGGGATTTTTCTGCAATTTTTGGGGATTTTTCTTGGATTTTATAGGATATTGGGGAGATTTTGTGGGTGTTTTGTGGAATTTTGAGGGAATTTGAGGAGACATGTATAGTTTTGAGGTATTTTCTTAGATTTTGTGGAAATTTGTGGGGATTTTCTGGGATGTTTCTGGATTTTGGTAAGGTTTTGAGAAGATTTAGGGATTTTTGTGGGTTTTTTGTTGAATTTTGTGGATTTTTTCTGGAACTTTGTAGGATTTTGAGAGCATTTGGAGCATTTTTTATGAAGAGTTTGTTGAAAAAAACAGGAAAATAAAAGGAGTGAATCTGCTGAAATTTCGGTAAACAAAGGTGAAAAGCAAAACCATCCAAAGTTACCTTAACTCCGCGCTAAATCCGCATGGTTTGGCCTAACATCAGCCAAATGGGGTTAAAATCATCCCAAGGTGTCCAAAATGCAACCAAAAGGGCATAAAAATGCCCAAAGTGGTGTCAAACCCACTCCAAATGGCCTAAAATCACCTTTGAATCTCCCAAATGGTGCAAGATCCACCCTGAAAGTCGCTGGTTTTGCCTCAAATCACCCAAAGGGCCCCAACATCCCCCAACCTGGCCTGAAACGGCCAAAAGGGACCTGAAATCACCCGAAAAGGGCTCGGTTGGAGCGGCACCGGGACTGGGAGCGAGACCGAGATCGAGACTGAGACCGAGACTGAGACCGAGAGCGGGCCTGAGACTGGGACTGAATCCGGCACCGGCACCGAGACCGGCACCGCTCCGGGACCGGGACTGAGACCGGGACTGGCACCGCTCTGGGATTGAGATCGACACCGGGACCGGAATCGGCTCCGGGAGTGCCCCGGGACTGCTCCGAGACTGAGACCGAGGCCAGCACAGGGACTGGGATCAACACCAGGAGCGCTCTGAGACCGAGACTGAGACCAGAACTGGGATTAGCACTGGGATCACTCCTGGAGCAGCACTGGGATCACTCCAGGACCAGCACTGGGGTCAGTACCAGGATCGCTCCTGGAGCAGCACTGGGGTCAGTACTGGGATCACTCCTGGAGCAGCACTGGGATCAGCACCAGGATCACTCCAGGACCAGCACTGGGATCAGCACCGGGATCACTCCTGGAGCAGCACTGACATTGGGACAGGAACTGCTCCGACGCCAAGACTGAGACCAGGACTGAAACCAGCACTGGCACCGGCACTGAGACTGGCACCGCTCCGGGACCAAGACCAAGACCAGGACTGAGAGTGAGATGGAGACAAAGACTGGGACTGGGAGCGCTCTGGGACTGACACTGGAACCACCACAGCTTCGGGACAGAGATCGACAGCGGGCCCGGAATCAGCTCTGGGATCGCTCCGGGACCACCGCGTTCAGTCCAGGCAGTTTTGGCCATGCCCCCGGGCTAGACTGGGAAGGGCTGGGAGGGACTGGGAGAGAACTGGGAGGGAACTGGGAGGGAGCCCTGGGCAGGGCAGGACCACCTCGGTTCGCATCGTTCTGGTGCAGCCATCCCAGTCCATGTGGCCCCGGTCCATGTGATCCCAATCTCTGGTGCTGATCCATACGGTCCCGGTCTGTGCAATCCCAGTCTGTGCAATCCCAGCCCATGGATCCCAGTCTGTGTGGTCCTGCATGGCACACACTCCAAGAGTCTGGAATTCCAGTTCCCAGCAAGGAAAAACTGTTCCTGCCCTTGAAGGCAAAGCTCTTGAGAAGGGGCCGAGAGCCAAGTGCAGCAAGATCTTACAGTGACATTTCCCTGCCAGCCCCCAGAACTTCACCCATGCTTGTTGTAGCTCCTGGATTGGGAATTAAATCAGGGGAGGGTCTCTGGTGGGAGCTGCCCTGGGTGCAGGGAGACGCTGATGTCAGCGTTCAGGAACACACATAATCACAGATTGATTATATGCAGGTGCTTGATTGAAGCACATAGGAACTAGGGGTATCAGCAACCCAAATCTAGCTCCATCGTCTTTGTCCAAAGTGCACATATTTCTACAATTTCAGCTGTAGCAGTAATCACTGTAACAACCTTATCAACATTGCTTCATTAATATTGCTTGATTAGCTTTATCAATATTGCTTCATGAGACTTAGCTCATCCTTGTACAAACATGTACGAATCTTATCTCTGGGTGGGTATTCTGGAATTCCCAAGTACCAGTTCCCGTTACCATAAACATTTCAGCTTGCTAGACCATCCCCAATACCAGACATTCTTGCAGCCTACTTCTTTATGGTTTTAAGAAACATTTTCAGAAACATTTAACCCCATAGTGACAAGGCTTTCACTGCTGTGGTGTCACAGAGAATGAACACTGAGGCTGTCACTGCTGTGGTGTCACAGACAGTGGAACACTGGGGCTGTCACTGCTGTGGTGTCACAGAGAGGGGAGCACTGGGGCTGTCACTGCTGTCGTGTTTGATAGATTGACATTTAAATGAAAAAGATAAACAGCTAAAGAAGTTGAGGTTGCTGGAGTCTGATGGGATTTTTTTCTCCTGGCCGATAACTGGTCATTTTCGAGAACTGACAGTAGTTTTGACCATTGAAAAGTGATATCAACCTGTGAACATCACCCTTTAAAACTTAAGCCCGGGAATTTATCTTTTTCTTTGGTTCCTGGATTTTGAAGAGGTAACAGGGCTCTGGTTCATCCTCCTCTCCCCCAGGCCAGACAAGGGTACAGGGGGAGCTGGGCTGGCTGGAGTTCTGCAGTTCCTGGCAGGGGATGGAGACTGTGAAGTGACAGGAGCCCCTTCCCAGAGGGAAGTACTCCCATCTGTCCTACTGGTCTGGCCTTAATGTAAATCTTTGAGTTGATCAAAGGGTCATTGCTAAACAAAACCTTGGTTTTGCCTGCTGACATTGCTGGACAGGCGGTGTCCCAGGAGATGCTCTTGATGGTTGCCTCTTTTCCTGGGCATGGCACTGGAGGAGGTCCAGGCCCAGGTGATGCCACTGAAGGAAATGTGCCCTCATCCCAGGGATGCTCAACACAGACTCCCCCAGCCCCTCAGTGCCCCGCCGCTGGTCACAGCAGCCCCTGCCTGGCTCCTGCCTGCCCACACCATGGTCAGCCCTGCCTGCTCCTGGACATGGAGCTCAGCCAGGGCTGGTGCTGTGTGGGCTTTGCTGGTGGTACCAGCCAGACACTGGGGTGAGAGCTCCATCTCTTTATTGGAACAGAAGAGCTGTGCTGGGCCCTGCCCTGGCAGGAGGGACCCACCTTCAGTCCAGGCCACAGAGCAGGGCGGGTCCCTTCAGGGACACAGGGCCTTGCTTTGGGTGGTGGCAGCATCTGCACAGCAGCAAGCTGGTAATGCAGCTGTGACAGGGACATCACGTATGGGCATGGAGATGTGAAATGTGTGGTGCAGGTGTCCCTGAAGGAGGTGTTTGGCTGGACTTGTGAAGCTGGAGTGGGGAACCTGTTGAGAGAGGAGATGGCTGAGGCCCCAGCTGCAGCTGGCACACAGGGACCCTCCTGCACACTGGGAGATTCTCACTGTGCTCAAAGTTTCCCTCTGAAGACTAAGAGGTGAATGTGGATGGGCTTAGCAGCTGATCTGCAGGCCAAAGAATTGAGTTAGCAAAAGAGGAAATTGAGAAAATACAAGTTTATCCATAGCAAGGAAGAAATCAAGGCTGTTAGCATGGAAACCAATAAAAAAGGACATAAGGGGTATTTGCAGTTATGTAATACGTGCCTTAGAGGCAGCACACGTGCCTTAATAATATCTTGTAAACTCTTGACAATTTATTGTTGATGTTAATTGCTTTGTACCAATAAAATACATTAAGCCATTGGTTTGCCCAATGAATATAATGAGCTGTTTTGATGTAAGTAATGACTTAAGATCATGCTTTGTTAAGGGAATAAATGTTGACAATACTTTGTAATGAAGAAGAAGAAGCCATTGTAGTCTCTGCACAAGTGTGTGTTGTGTGTCCGTCTCAAGTGACAGGTGAGAAATTCAAAAACGCCTTTGAAAAATCCTAAACTACTATGGAAATTGAGAAGAAACATTTGTGGACTACTTTGTAAAAAAAAAAAATTCTAAATATTTCTAAAAACTTTTTACTTCTAAAAATAAAAAACAAAGATAACATGGTGCTCCATGCCTGGCTGCTGCTGGCAGAGCAAGAACCTCATAATGCAGCTTTGGTGGGGACAGCAGACACTGACTTGGAGATTCATGAAGACAGGTGTAGTTCTCCCTGATTGAAGCCTTTGGCCCATCTTCTGAAGCTGCAGAGGTGCTCCTGTGGAGAGAGGAGGCGGCTGTAACCCCCAGCTGCCGCTGGCACACAGGGACCCTCCTGCACAGCAGGGCCCAGAGCTGCCAAGGCTCCCCAGCACGGCTGGAGCTGCTGGCACAGCTTGGCCCAGCTGGACAGCTGCCCCTGAAGGCCCTGGAGAGCAGGGGATGGCTCTGGGCAGGGTCCCTGCTGTCTGCTTTTCAAGGGCAATCTTATCACCACTCTTTCTCCTGTCCACCTTGCTTTGCCTCTGCCTGCTGCTCCTGGGACTGCTCCTGGCAATGATCAATAATCACTGCTTATTCTGTCAGGATAGGGACATTGAGAAGTTGTCTCCAGCATGCACCATGATCTTCACAATGTGATTGACCGGGACTGCACGTCAATCCATATCTCAATGCCAGTCTGGACAGGAGTACAGATCAGAAGCGTTTTCATGGTGTGCTGGGTTCCCCATCCTGTTTAGGGAACGAGGCCCTGCAAGGAGGTCCTCAGTGGCAGAGAAGCCACTGCCTGAGATGTAACCCCGGGTGCCTCCTGTGGCTCAGGGAGCAGCTGTGGCTGTAAATGTGTGTTTGTCTGCAGCACAGAGCCAGGGCTTAGCGAGGCCCTTGTTGTGCCTCGGGCACTGCTCGGCAGCCCCATCGGACCCGGGCCCTCAGCCCTTCCCTGTTGGGGACTGACCTGGCCCGGCCCAGCCATGGGGCAGGGCCCGACAAGGGCGCGGTGGGTCCAGAGGCCCGGCCTGGCCCCGGTCCCCAAGGGATGGGCTCTGTCTGCCTGCACAGCCCACAGGCGAGGCCCGAGGCTCTGCAGGAAGCTTCCTGCCAGCTTTGCACAACCTCCACCGAGAGTGTCCCTTTGCTGTGCTGAGAAGACTAACAAACCCCTCTAGTTTAACCCCACTGCACACCTCATGAGGGATCTCTGCAAATCTCAGGAGAGACCATATTCATTTGTGCCTCATGAAGGATCTCTGCAAACCTTGGCAGGGACCCCAAAATATCCCTTGTTCCTCACAGGAAATCTCTGCACACCTTTTGAGAGACCCCAAAATAATCTCATGTGCCTCACAAAAGAATCCGGGCCCCGGCCCACTTTAGGAAGGACTCAGCTCCTCTCCAGGCCTTGATGGCAACCACTAAACCACCACCTAAATCACGAGGAACTCAAGCCCCCTGCCAGTCTTACAGGGTTCTCCAGTCACCTGTAGCCATAGAAGTGACCCCAAATCCCCTAAGAATTTCAAGAGGAAACCTCAGCCACATGCACCACTTACAGAAGATCCAAACCCGTGCCTGTCTTACTGGAAAACACAACACCCTGTCCGTGCCTCACGATGGACCCCAATCATCTGGCAGCCTTACAGGGGTCCCCCATCACCTGCATGCCATAGAAAAGCCAGGTGTGCCATTAACTCTAGCCAGCAGCGTGTTCCATGACAGAAACCTCTCCAGTGCCTTTCTGGGAATTGGGAACACGTGTTGTGGTGCCAGCTGCATCTGTGGGAGTCATGGGCAGCGTGAGTCTGTGTTGTGCTCCACTGCTGAGCTGGCAGCACGGTGGATATGGCCAGGATATTCCTTTTCCCACAGGTCTGGAGCCTGCAGGAACCTTGCCGCCCCTTGGCACAGGCTGTGCTGCCCAACAAACCCAGAAAGCCGAGAGGAGAGCCTGAGGGCAGCAGGAAGAAGCCCCTGCTCTAGAACTGAGGGAGTTCTTCCAGAAGCCAAGATGGTGAATTGAAGAGATTTCCAGGGTGCTCAAGGTTTTTCTCTGAAGACTAAGCAGTGAGCTTGTCGGAAATCCCAGAAAAAATCTGGAAAAATATTTTATGTAATTTTTCTTTTATTAGGTCCAAATCTCCAGTGGGAAAAGAGCCTCCCCAGTATGCTGGGTGTCTTGGGGTGTCTTAGTTCTTCCTTGCGTAAACATTACCAATTAAACGAAATTTCATATTTTATTGAAGAAATGGAAAAAATGTTTCAGAATTCTAAAACTACTTTGAAAAACATAATCTCTAAACATAGTCTTTAAAAAAAGAGAAGAAACATTTGGGGACTTCTTTCTACCAAAAAAGCCCCAAAAAACATATTTCTAATAATTTCTAATTTCTAAAAATGAAAAAATAAGAAAACTTGGTGCCCCATGCCTGGCTGCTGCCTGCCCAGCCAAGGCTGTGGCCAGCCAAGCAGCTGTGCCAGTGCTGGTGGTACCAGCCAGACCCCAGAGCAGAAGCCCAAAGGTTTTGTTCAAGCCCTTCCCTGGCAGCAGGGGCCCACATTTGGGCCTGACCAGGCACCAGGGCCAGAACCTTCAGGGACAGAGGGTCCTGTTCTGGGTGGTGGCGGCACAGCAATAAGCTGATAATACAGCTGTGGTGGGGACAACGGACACTGGCTTGGAGATGGAGGAAGACAGGTGTAGTTCTCCCTGATTGAAGCCTTTGGCCAGTCTTCTGAAGCTGCAGAGGTGCTCCTGTAGAGAGAGGAGGTGGCTGAGGCCCCCAGCTGCCGCTGGCACACAGGGACCCTCCTGCACAGCAGGGCCCAGAGCTGTCAAGGCTCCCCAGCACGGCTGGAGCTGCTGGCACAGCTTGGCCCAGCTGGACAGCTGCCCCTCAAGGCCCTGGAGAGCAGGGGATGGCTCTGGACAGGGTCCCTGGCCAGGAGCAGGCCCCAGAGCACCTCTGCCTTTCAAGGGCAATCTCTTCCCCACTCTTTCTTCTTCCCACCTCGCTTTGCCTCTGCCCGCTGCTCCTGGGGCTGCTCTTGGCCAGGCAGCCTCAGTGGCAGCCAGCACTGGCTGCAGCCCCAGCGGGCTCCCCAGGACAAGGCCCAGCAATTAAGAGGCCAATGAAAGGCCTGGGCAGCTGCAGAACTCTCAGCAGAGTTATTTGGGCAACCAAGAACTTAAGCCACAAGTCCACAGCAGCCTCACTGGGAGTGTTTCCTGTCTACAATAGACTTTCAAAAGAAGCTGTTTGAGGGAAAGATGAACGAAATACTCACTGTTTTGTCTTCCAGACATACCAGATTCCAACACAGCATAAAATGAAATAAAGCACCGAAAAAAGAAGGCCTGCCATTAATTCTTGCCAACAGTGTGTTATTCCTTGACAGAAATCTCTTCCAATGCCGTTCTGGGAATCAGGACCGTGTGTGGTGCCGGCTGCATCTGCAGGAGCAATGGCAGCGTGAGCACGTACTGCACTCTGCTGCTGAGCTGGCAGCATGGTGGGTACCTCCAGGATATTCCCTGTTTCCCCCAGAGCTGGGGCCTGCAGGCACCTTGCCAGCCCTTGGCACAGGCTGTGCCACCCAACAAAATCCAGAAATCTGAGAGGAGAACTCGGGGACAGTGCAGCTGCTTGGGCAGTGGCTCCTTCCAGGGACAGGGGCCAAACCCATCCCTGAGCAGCCATTGCCACCCCTGACCCTCCCTGCTCCGTGACAGCTCCCCCAGCCCAAGGGGACAGAGCCAGGTCCTGTCAGGGGCCAGTGCAGCCCCTGCCCAGTTGGGAGCCAGGGCTGGCTGTGGCCCTGGGCTCGTGGCAGGGCTCCTGCTCGGGGCTGCTGCTGTGCCTTGGGCCTCTGGATGCTCAGAGCCAGCTCTGGGAGCAGCTGCAGTGGGATGGACATTGGTGCACGAGTCCCATTTCCCAGGGGCTGGGAATGAGCTCCAGAGGCCTGGAAGCCGAGGCGCCTCCAGCTTTGGACGCTGCCGGGCCGTGCAAGGAGAGGCCCTGTGGGAAGAGCTGCTGGCACACAGCCCCACCGAGGGCTGAGCCCAGCACAGCAATTACCTCCTGTGCCTGGGCCTGTGCCTGCAATTGCCTCCCTTCCTTCAGGAAATGCCGCCTTCCATAGAGCCTCTCTGCCCATCCCTTGAGAAAGGAAGAGGCACAGCTGGATCAGATGGAACCATTACATAGCAGGGAAGTGGCCTCTTCAGGAGGCAGTGCTTGTCAAAGACATGGAAGAGGATCAGGAAAAGGCCCAGGCTCTCTCTTGTCCAAACCACCACCTCTCCTGATCTGCTCAGAGACCAGGAAGTTACAGAGGATCTCAAGGTGTGCATGGCCCATGGTGCAGTTTGGGCAGCCTGTCTGCTGATGCCAAATGCCTTCCTGCAGAGGCTGGAGAGAAACTGCATCCAGGCCAGGCTGGGAAACAGCCCTGCAGGGCTTGAAAGCAGCAGCAGGGCAGCGAGGCTGCCACAGATCCCTTTCCATGATGCCAGGCATGGCGTGTCCAGAGAAAGCCACCGGCTGCTGCATCTCAGGAAAGGCTGAGGGAAATGCACCCACCATGCTCTTTGAGCAGTTTCTTCTCTATTTCTTTCAGGATATGGTGTGACCCCAGTGATTCTTTCTGTCCTGTGGCTTTGTTCTTCCCTCTTGGAAAACCTTAACAAAAAATAGTTGCATTTTCCAGGAATGGGTCCCAGAAAAGCAATGCTCAGCCTGTGGATACGGCAGGGACACACCACTCACCCCTGCGATGGGAGCCGGGCTTGCGGGCAGTAATCAGTAAAGGAGCTGGTAAAGTCCTCCCTGCAGACACACCTGTAACTCAACAGCCACAGAAGCTTCTGTCATCTGGGTCCTACCAGGTTGTCAATGATTATTCCTTGATGGAACACTGAAAACATACCTGCAGGAGGCTCCAAGGGCTTCAAAACTTTATGCAGCCAATCTAATGGAGAAGCCATCCCAGGAAACTCATCTGGAAGGGAGCACAGATGAGAACCTTTTTCAGGGTGTGCTGGGATCCCCTTCTGCCTTAGGGAACTGGGCACTGCAAGGGGGTTGGGTAAGACCATGGGAGCCAGATGTCAGTGGACATGGAAAAAGCTGTAGAGGGGCCTGGGGAGCTCTGGGCTGGCTCTGGACATTCTCAACACTCTTTCCATGCCCTGTGCAACATCCCTGAAGGGTGGGCACTCTCCAGCAGCAGAGATGCCAGCTCAAGCCTCAGCAGGGCTCAGGCCCAGAGGCACAGCAATTACCTCCTGGGACTGTGCCTGGCATGGCCTCCCTTCCTGCAGCAGAGGCTGCCCATGAGCCACTGCTTCCTCCAGGAAACGCTGCCTTCAGCACAGGCTCTCCATCCACTTCTGCAGAAAGGGACAGCTGGATCAGATGGCAGCATTCCCCACTGGGCAAGGTGGCATCTTCAGGAGGCAATGCTTGTCAAAGACTTGGTTAAGGACCAGGATATCATATAAAACTTTTGGGGTTGGCCAGAATCCTCCTTTCTCCAAACAGCTGCCATTTTTGATCTACCCAGAGACTGGGGAATCCTACAAGATCTCAGTGTGGGCATGGCCTGTGCTGCAGTTTGGGCTCCCTGTCAGCTGATGTCAAATGTCTTCCTGCAGAGGCTGGGGAGAAGCTGCAGCAGGCCAGGCTGGGAAACAGCCCTGCAGGGCATGAAAGCAGCAGCAGGGCAGCGAGGCTGCTGTGCATCCCTTCCCGCTGTGTTGGGCACTGCATGTCCAGAGGTGCAGAGAAAGCCTCCGGCTGCTGAGTCTCAGGAGAAGGCTAAGGGACATGCACCCACCTTGTCCTCTCTGCAGAATTTTCTTCAGCATTTGTCTCATGGGTTTGGATGGCTCATGGGGTTTCATAACTCCTGTAGCTTTGGTATTTCCTCTTGGAGGACCTTAGAGCAAAATAATTCCATTTCACAGGAATGGATCCCAGAAAAGCAATGCTCAGCCTGTGGGGTCAGGAGGGACACACCACTCACCCCTGCGATGGGAGCCGGGCTTGTGTGCAGTAACCAACCCAGGAGCTGGGAGAGTCCTCCCTGCAGACACACCTGTAACTCAACAGCCACAGAAGCTTCTCTCATCTCTGCTGATCTGCACAGGCAGCACTGAGCCACAGCAGTGGTAAGGGGATCACGCAGAGCGAGGGCACACACGTGCACGGCTCTGTCCTGGCACCTGCAGTGATGCCGCCCTGGCCGAGCCTTGGGCTCTGAGCTGGCAGCTCTCCCAGGGGGAAAGGCCTTCACCTACCCTCACCATCTTCCAGAGCCTCAGTCCTGGGTGTGGGTTGGGAAGCCAGATCACTTTCAGCAAGAGGCTTGGCTGCAAGGAAAGGCAGGACAGATCAGCTCCCGTGGCACTGTAGGAGATCCTCAGGCTCCCTGGGGCTGGCAAAGGAGCCACACAAGGCACAGCCCTGGGACACAGCCCTGGGCCCGGCCTCTTCCCTCTCTGCTCTTCTCTGTGGCTGCACAGAGCACATGGAAGGAGACACTGGCATTGCACACAGGAAGAAGATTGAAAGCTAAATGCTCCTTCCTCCCACTGGCAGTGACCTGTGGGATCTCTCAGGGCTCCAGAAGGGAGCAGGGCAAAGGTTTCCAGAACCCATCAAGCCTGAGATTATGTTAAGAGATATGGCACATGAGTGAGCTCTTACCACCTTGTCATTGCCTGTTCTGTCAGTAAAGGGAATAGAAGAACTTGCCTCC
This sequence comes from Poecile atricapillus, assembly GCF_030490865.1. Lineage (NCBI taxonomy): Eukaryota > Metazoa > Chordata > Aves > Passeriformes > Paridae > Poecile > Poecile atricapillus. The sequence continues at coordinate 10,800,460 of NC_081267.1, read as the reverse complement.
AGCATTCTCCAAGATATTCAAAGTATCATTGAGTAGCACTTCCAAATAATTGAGGTTGTGTTCCAAATCTAGAAGGGAGCACAGATCAGAACGGTTTCCATGGTGTGCTGAGATCCCCTTCTACCTTAGGGAACGGGGCAGTGCAAGGGAGTCGCGCTAAGGCTGTGGGTGCCAGATGTCAATGGACATGGCCACAGCTGCAGAGGGGCCTGAGGGCTCTGGGCTGGCTCCTGGTCACTCTCCACCCTCTTTGCAGCATCCCTGGGAGAGGTGGCTGGAGCAGCCCAGGCCCCACTGGGGCCCTCTCTCTGCCACAGCTGAAAGAATTGTAAAAGCAATGGGGAAGAGCTACAGCAGGCAGTGCCACAACTGTCCCTCAGGCCCTCCCTCCCTCCTGCCCACGTTCTGCTGGGACAGCTCTCCCATCCCATAGGGACAGAGCCAGGCTCTTTCAGGATACAGTGGAGCCTTGCCCTCCCACTCTGCCTATTCTCCAGCATGGGTGCTCTTTTGCAGCTGCTGCCAGGATTTGGGACCTGTCTCCCATGGAGGGACCCCAGCAGGACTGCTCAGTAGCCGAGTGCCCTGAGCCTGCTGGGGATAATTCCACTGAACTGTGCCAGTCTTGTCCGGGCTGTGCCTGCACTGCCAAGCAGCAGAGATGGCAGCTCAAGCCTCAGCAGGGCTCAGGCCCAGAGGCACAGCAATTACCTCCTGGGACTGTGACTGTGCCTGGCATGGCCTCCCTTCCTGCAGCAGAGGCTGCCCATGAGACACTGCTTCCTCCGGGAAATGCTGCCATCAGCACAGCCCTTTGGTCCTTCTCTGAAAAAAAATAAATTGTACACCTGAATCAGATGGAATTTTCCCCATTGGGGAGGTGGCATCTTCAGGAGGCAATGCTTATCAAAGGAAATCATATAAACTTTTGGGATTGGCCAGGGCCCTCCTTTCTCCAAACAAACACCATTTCTGGTCCACCCTGAGACTGGGAAAGTGCAGAAGATCTCAGGATGGGCATGGCCTGTGCTGCAGTTTGGGCTCCCTGTCAGCTGATGTCAAATGCCTTCCTGTAGAGGCTGGGGAGAAGCTGCAGCCAGGCCAGGCTGGGAAACAGCCCTGCAGGGCATGAAAGCAGCAGCAGGACAGCGAGGCTGCCATGGATCCCTTCCTGCTGTGTTGGGCACTGCATGTCCAGAAGTGCAGAGAAAGTCTCCAGCTGCTGAGTCTCAGGAGAAGGCTGAGGGACATGGACCCACTTTGTGCTCCCTGCAGCATTTCCTTCAGCATTTTTCTCATGGGTTTGGATGGCTCATGGGGTTTCATAACTCCTGTAGCTTTTTTCCTCCTCCTCAGAGGACCATGAGAGCAAGTAGATCCATTTCCCAGGAATGGACCCCAGAAAACCAGTCCTCAGTCTGTGGGGTCAGCAGGGACACACCACTCACCCCTGTGATGGGAGCTGGGCTTGTGTGCAGTAACCAACCCAGGAGCTGGGAGAGTCCTCCCTGCAGACACACCTGTAACTCAACAGCCACAGAAGCTTCTCTCATCACTGCCAGCTGGACAACTTTAAGGTTCTGAGCTGGCAGCTTTCCCATGGGGAAAGGCCTTGACCTACCCTCACCATCTCCCAAGGACTGAGTCCTGGACATGGGTTGGGAAGCTGGATCGCCTTCATCAATAGGTTCAGCTGCAAGGAAAGGCAGGACAGAACAGGTCCTGGACAGTGCTCATGATTCTCTTTCAGGCTGGAGTGACAGTGAGTGCACCTGGCTGATTGCTGCCCTCCAAGGCACTCCCTCATCTCTGCCTTCCACCCAGGAGCAGGGGCAGGGAGACCACCTGCCATCAGTTGCCCCACACCAGTATAGAAGAAGCTTCTTGAATGGCAGTCAGGGGAGAAAGGACACCCTGGAACTGCCATCAGCTCTGAACTGAGTCCCAGGCAGGGCCAGGGCTTGGCAGCGGCAGCTCAGGCTCCCTGGGGCTGGCAGAGGAGCCACACAAGGCACAGTCCCAGGGCACAGCCCTGGGCCCGGCCCCTTCCCTCTCTGCTCTTCTCCATGGCTGCACAGAGCACACAGAAGGTGACACTGGCATTGCACATGGGAAGAGGATTGACAGCTAAATGCTCCTTCCTCCCACTGACAGCAGTGTCATGCACTCACTCAGGGCTCCAGAAGAGAGCAGGGCAACTTTTCCAGAATCCGTCAAGCCTGAGATTATGTTAAGAGATATGGCACACGAGGAAGCTCTTGCCACACTGACACCCATTATTCTCTCAGGAAAGGCACATTGAGAACTTGCCTCCAGCATTCTCCAAGCGTTTCAAGCCTTTATCCAAGAGGGCATCCAGATAATGCAAGTTACGATCCCAATCTAGAAGGGAGCACAGATCAGGACCATTACCAGGGTAAGCTGGGATCCCCTTCTGTTTTAGGGAACTGGGAACTGCAAGGGGTTTGGGTAAGGCTGTGGGAGCCAGATGTCAATGGACATGGCCAAAGCTGCAGAGAGGCCTGGAGAGCACTGGGCTGGCTCTGGTCACTCTCCATCCTCTTTGCAGGCCCTGTGCAACATCTCTGGAGGGGCAGTGGGACCATCCCTGGGCCCCTGGGGCCTCTCTCCCTCCCACAGAGGAAACCCCCCTAAAGCCCTGGGGAAAACCATCCCCAAAGCTTCCCAGGGAGAAGGGAGCACTGCCCGAAGAAAGGGAAGCCAGGCCGCCAGGTCACCTGCTCGCCCTGCTCGCCATGGAGCAGCCTGGGCAGCCCTGTCAGGCAGGGCCACTGCCAGGAGGAGCAGGAGGAGGAGGCGCAGAGCAAAGGCCATGGTGCCTTGCCCACTGCCAGTCCTGCAGCTCTTGCTGCCACCACTGTCCTGACACCGCTGTCCCAATGTCAGCACCGCTGCTGCCGCCGCCGCTGCTGCCACAACAGTCGTGGTCAAGGACTGACTGCTCGGTCCTTGTGGTGCTGTGCAACCACGGGGCTCTGGGACCTCTGTGACCTCAGAGCCTGCTGTCACCTCAGCCTGCTGTCACCCCACAGGCTGCTGTGACCTCATGGCCTTGGCTGTACCCCCTGAGTGTACTCCCATCTGTACTCCAATCTGTACTGGACTGATTGTAAATTTTTGACTTCATCAAAGGGTCATTGATAAACAAAACTTTGGTTTTTGCCTGCTGACATTGCTGGCCAGGCAGTGTCCCAGGAGATGCTCTTGATGGTTGCCTCTTTTCCTGGGCATGGCACTGGAGGAGGTTCAGGCCCAGGTGATGCCACTGAAGGAAATGTGCCCTCATCCCAGGGATGCTCAACACAGACTCCCCCAGCCCCTCAGTGCCCTGCTGCTGGTCACAGCAGCCCCTGCCTGGCTCCTGCCTGCCCACACCATGGTCAGCCCTGCCTGCTCCTGGACATGGAGCTCAGCCAGGGCTGGTGCTGTGTGGGCTTTGCTGGTGGTACCAGCCAGACACTGGGGTGAGAGCTCCATCTCTTTATTGGAACAGAAGAGCTGTGCTGGGCCCTGCCCTGGCAGGAGGGACCCACCTTCAGTCCAGGCCACAGAGCAGGGCGGGTCCCTTCAGGGACACAGGGCCTTGCTTTGGGTGGTGGCAGCATCTGCACAGCAGCAAGCTGGTAATGCAGCTGTGACAGGGACATCACGTATGGGCATGGAGATGTGAAATGTGTGGTACAGGTGTCCCTGAGGGAGGTGTTTGGCCTTTCCTGTGAAGCTGCAGAGGGGAACCTGTTGAGAGAGGAGATGGCTGAGGCCCCAGCTGCAGCTGGCACACAGGGACCCTCTTGCACACTGGGAGATTCTCACTGTGCTCAAAGTTTCCCTCTGAAGACTAAGAGGTGAATGTGGATGGGCTTAGCAACTGGGCTGCAGGCCAAACAATTGAGTTAGCAAAAGAAGAAATTGAGAAAATACAAATTTATCCATAGCAAGGAGGAAAGCAAGGCCATTAGCATGGAAACCAATAAAAAGGGATATAAAGGGGTATTTGCAGTTATGTAATAAATGGAATTTGTTCCTGCTAACTAAATTGTAACTGTTATTAAAGTTGTTATAATTAGAAACAATCATGAATCAGTGTTACAAAGCAGATGTACCCCTTTGCAGATGTTACATGTCAAAATTAAGGTACAGGATGTAGTTTAGAAGATAAATGGTGTCTCAAGACCAAAATGGCCTTGAGATGGACCAAAATTAGAACAAATTTAGGCATTGGGCCTAAAGATTAGTAAACATAAGGCTAATTAGTAGACTAACATAACACAAGGATTAGTACACACACACAAACCTGTAAGGTTATCCAAAGGACAATGAAGAAGGGGAGAAGCCTTTGCCAAAAGACCACCAAAAGAAGACTGAAGACCCCCTAACAACAAGTGAGGCAAGCGCCGTGAAGAAAAGTGACATAAAGTCAGAAAAATTTGAAATAGGAGGAAACTTACAGGAAATATTAAAGAATATGTAAAAGCATACAGTATATAAGTTTAGCTTGAAGTGCTTTGTTTTGAATGTGAGGCAGGGTGGGAAGCCTTTGTACCCTGGTCGGTTTTGCTTATGCTTTAATCATATTTAATTTCTAGCAGATTATATATATAAATTTTAAATTTCATTAAAATGTATTATTTTACTGAACTGTATTCTTTTATACCACATTACTCTTCAGTTTAGTAAATTGTATTCATTTTTAATTAAACTGCCATTAACCAAAGGGACCTAGTTGTCAAATTTCTAATTTCATTTATAACAATATTTTAACAAGGAAGGCTGGTACAACAACATTGGTATTTACCAAACATGACACAACATGAGGTATATTAACAAAGAAGGCCCCTTACGGTGACAACATTCTACTGTTCAAACTGTAAAACATCTTTGTGTACTGATCAGGAGGTCACGATTTCCTCTTTACAATCCTGATGCTGAATGTCTCCTGAGGAGGTCTGGTCACAGAGAAGAATGAGCCCCTTGTGGGCTGCCCCTGTTTGGACAACCTGCTCCTCACCCCGAGCCTCAGCATGTCTGACATCGCCCACCTAGGACTGACATCCCAAAGCATTGAAAACATTTCTCTTTATATTTTTTCTTTATAATTAAAATCTAATTAATTAATTAAAAAAAAAAAAATTCTACAATTATTCTGTATTTTTATAACCTAAGTTTTATATTTATATAAAAGAATTGATCCATTTTTAGCAACTAAAAACATTATCGGTCCTTGGTTCAAAGTACCACAATTCCCTTCATTAATTAATTGGTCACTTTTTCTCCCTCTTTATGATAATTACACATATTTTTAGTCCTTTGATCATCAATTTTTAATAATTTTCTCAGACAGGGTAAATGGGACCACCTTGGGGACCATGGAGATTTTCTGGGGAACATTTGGGGCAGTTTTGGGTCTGGGGAGGGAATTTAGAAAGAACTTGGGGGTCTGGAGAACACTTGGGAAAGCCGGGAGGGCACTTGGAGGGGCACTTAGGGATTCTGTGGGACAATTCGGGGTCCAGGGGAGCACTTGGGGGTCCAGGGGGGCACTTGGAGGTCAGGGAAGGGAATCTGGGGGCCCTTCGGGGTCCGGGCGGGCACTTGGGGGGCTGTAACAGGGAATCTATGGGCCGCGGGGGATGATGGGAGTTGTAGGCGCCGGTATAATACGGTTTAATGGGGCCGCGGAGCATCACGGGAGTTGTAGGCGCAGCTCCAATGGGTTCCGGTGAGGCGCGGGGCATGACGGGAGATGCAGTCCCGGCTGGAATAGCGCTCTATGGGCGCCGCGGAGCATGATGGGAGCTGTAGTCCCGGAAGTGGCTCGGAAGGCGCGTTTGGCGGTGTGGGGAAGCGCTTGGAGAAAACTTTTGCGTCCGAGCCGTGTCTGCAGCTGCTGGGGGCGAATGTATACGGCTCGGGAGCACTTGGGGGGAACCTGGGGAGCTGTAACCGGGCTCTTTAGGGCGGGGGACACGGCAGGAGGTTTGGGCGCGGAACTGTGTTGTGGGATGATGGGAGATGAATTCCCAGCAGTGGCTGGAAGGGGAATCTGTGGGGTCGGGAGAATTCAGGGATCCAGGGACGCTTTGGGGGCTCCCGAACGGGCAATGAGGGGGCACTCGGGGATCCTGGAGGGTTTGGAGGAGACTTATGGGACATATGGGGGGCGATCCCGGGGTTCTGGGGAGCGCAGGGCATATTCCCAGTTCCTCACAACCTGGTTTCAGTTGCCCCCTGGAGGCTCCTGCTCACTGCCAGTATCATCCCAGTATGATCCCAGTCTGATGTCAGTACACCCTCAGTAGAATCTCAGCCACTGCCAGTATGATCCCAGTATGATCCCAGTATGATGTCAGTACACAGCCAGTGCAGTCTCAGCCACTGCCAGGATGATCCCAGTACAAACCAGTCCCTGCCAGTGCTGCCACTCCTGGGATCCCCCAGCCCTCTCTGTGTTCCCCCCTCCCGCATCTCCCCAGAGCAGCCCCAAGGGCTGGCAGTCCCCAGGCAGGGTCCCCAGCCAGCCCCAGGTTGGATCTGCAGCCCCCAATTTTCCCAGTTTCCCTCTCCTTTTCCCTGGGCCGGGTTCCCCCCGTCCCCAGCGGGTGGGAGCAGCGGAGAGCCCCGCGCTGCCCATCCCGACCTGTCCCGGCTCCATCCCCGCTCCTGCCGTGGGCTGTGAGGGGTTTGGGAACGGGGCACCGAGGGTGTCACTGCTCCTGGGGGAGGAGGAGGAGGGATGGAAGAGGAGGGATGAAGAAGGAGAGTGAGAAGGAATGGAAGTAGGAGAAGAAGCTGGTGTTAGGGAGGAGGAAGAGGAGGAGCCAGAGGAAGAAGAAGAGGAGGGACAAAGGAGGATCATGGAAAGGAGGAGGAAACACGAGGTCGAGCACTCCTGAATTCACAGCCCCTCACCTATGGGATCCCACCCGTGGGATCATCACCCCCCATCCCAGCAATGACCAGGGAGGGGGAGCATGACCCAGATATCCTGGGGGGGTACCTGGGTTGGGTTTTTCTGGGGGAATGTTTGGAGAATGAAGAACTCAAAAGCTGAGCAGAAAATGCCCCTTGGGGGGACATTGGGGGGTCCTGGTGGTGGCTGCTGTCAGAGGCAGCCTGGAGGAGCAGAGCCCTGTGTCCCCCCAGACCCCAAAGTGGGGAGCCCAGAAAGGGGGAGCGCCACAAATCACGGGACCCTCAACAGCCTGGTGAGGGGCAGGGGGGACTCCTTGGACCTTCTGCACCCCAAAGCAGAGAATCACGGGACAAGGGACCATAGGAATCCAAAAAGCCCCATCATCCCTAAATGAGGAGATGGAAACGGGGGGAACTTTTTGGATTTCTGGCACTCCCAGCAACCTGGGGTGGGCAGGGAGCAAGCCGACAGGGGGCCCCCAGTGCAAGCATGACCCCCAGCAGCTGGGACAGGGGGGAATCCCTGAACTGCAAAGGGGAGAGAACAGAGATGGGGAACTCCCGGGAGGCATTTTCAGGGCTGAATTTTGGTGTTTGGGAGGTTTTTATGGGCCCCAGATGCCCGGTAACTTCTAGAGATGAACTTGGTCAGGAGGAACACCCTAACCCAATGTGCTCATGCATTGCATATTTCCGCAAACAAGGATTTCTCATTCCCAAACCTTGGCCAGATGGAGAAGGAGGCTGCAAGGAAGAGGAAGATGCCCCAGGACACCCAGGCAGGTGAGGAGGAAGTCAGTGCCCCTTTCCCCCTCTCTCCTGCTCCATCTCCCAGCCCAGCCTGGCCCCCGGCTGCAGGACCACCCCGCTGCCGACGCCGTCCTGCCGGGGATGCACTGGGGGGATCTCCTTCCCCTTCCCTCTGGCACGGAGGCAAATCCCATCCTCTCCTTGTCCTTCCTCCCCCAGACAAGGAGCTGAGGATGGAGACCAGGGAGGACAAATCCCTGCAGCAGAACCTCGTGGAAGAGGCTGTTCTGAGCAGCTCCACAGTGCAGGAATACAACGGGGAGGAGAATCCCCAGAGATCCCGCAGGAGGAGGGGCTCCAAACCCATCCCAGGGTGCTCTGAGGAGGAAAGACCCACCCTGTGCCGGGAAGGCAGCCAGAGATCCAGCCGGGGCTCTGAGCTGGTGGTCCATGAGCAGCTTCAGGATGGGGAGAAGCCCTACAAGTGCTTGGAGTGTGGGAAGAGCTTCAGCAAGAGCAACAGCCTGATCTGCCACCAGATGATCCACACTGGGGAATGGCCCTACGAGTGTGGGGAATGTGGGAAGGGCTTCAGATGGAGCTCCGAACTCATCCGTCACCAGCGCATCCACACTGGGGAGAGGCCCTACGAGTGTCCCGAGTGTGGGAAGAGGTTTCAGACCAGCTCCAGTCTCCTGCGGCACCAGTGCATTCACACGGATGAGAGGCCCTTCCACTGCCCCGACTGTGGGGAGGGCTTCAAGCAAAACTCCCACCTCATCAGTCACCAGCGCATCCACACTGGGGAGAGGCCCTACAAGTGTGGGGAATGTGGGAAGAACTTCAGCCAGAGCTTTAGCCTGATCTGCCACCAGAGGACCCACACCGGGGAATGTCCCTATGAGTGTGAGGAATGTGGGATGACCTTCAGTCAGAGGTCCCAACTCACCATCCACCAGCGCATCCACACTGGGGAGAGGCCCTACGAGTGTCCTGAGTGTGGGAAGAGGTTTCGCAGTAGCTCCAATCTCCCCCTGCACCAGCGGATTCACACGGATGAGAGGCCCTTCCGCTGCCCTGACTGTGGGGAGGGCTTCAAGCACAACTTCACCCTCATCACCCACCGGCGCATCCACACTGGGGAGAGGCCCTACGAGTGTCCCCAGTGTGGGAAGAGCTTCACCTGGAAATCTAGCTTGACCCAACACCAACGGAGGCACCGGTAAGGGAAGCCCTACAAGTTCCCCAAGTTCAGGAAGAGCTTTGTGCACTGCTCCATCTTCATCCTGCCTTGGAGGACCAAGGTTAGGAAGAGACCTGGTGATCCATGTTCCCTGTGGTCCATGCTGGGAACACACCTGTACCTTTTCCTGCCCATGGCAATGTCATGATGTGAGATCAAAGAATGTGAGAGTCTGACCATGTCCTTGTCATTATATTCAATCTCATATCAGGTCATTGCCAGGGGCAGGAAAAGGACTCCCTCTCTCTCACCAGAGGAGAAGGGTGTCCTTTCCAGGCAGGAGGAGATACGTGGCCAGGAAGAAACAGTCAGTGGTGGTTTAGTTTTCCCTGTAAATAGTTCTTCTTACCTATTTTGTTACCAAAATTATTTCTGTTCCTGTTTGTTCCTTATCCCGTTGCTGTTATCAATAAATTGTACTTAGCCCAGCCCAGGATCTTTGCCTTTTCTGTTTTCCATGGGAGGTGGGAGGGAAGTGAGCGGCAGCATGGTTTCAGCAGGCGCAGGAAATTGAGGAATCCCATTCCTGAAGCCCAGCCCATGGAAACTGAGCATCCCAGCTGGTGCCAGGCCTGGTTCCCATGGCAGCAACCTTGGGAGCGGGTCCCTGGCTGGGGGCTGTGGGAACCTCTTCCCTCTGGTGCCCACGGACAGGAGTGGAGGGAGCAGCTGGAGCTGAGGCAGGCAGGTTTAGGCTGGATGTGAGGAAAAGGTTTTTCCCGTGAGGCTGCTGGGGCACTGAACAGGCTCCCCAGGGAAGGCTCCCAGCTCCAGGGCTGGCTGAGCTCCAGCAGCGTTTGGCCAGCGCTGCCAGGCCCAGGCTGGGATTGTTGGGGTGTCCTGTGCAGGGCCAGCAGTTGGACTGGAGGATCCCCATGGGTCCCTCCCAACACAGCCAATTCTGTGGCTCTGGGATCCCATGAGCCTGGGGATGGGACTGCAAATGGTTGTCATGGCAACGGGCTCTGGCTCCAGGCCTGAGACAGGCACAGACAAGGGCTCCACAGAGACCTCCCAGGGGTTTCTGGGGATGCTGAAGAGCCGTGTAGTCAGACACAGTCACAGCAATTCCACGGTGACATCCCAGAGGATCTTGGGCTGCAAAGGCATCGCTCTGTCACAAGCACCCAGGGACCCCATGGTGACATCCCAGGAGTCCCCAGGCTGCCAAAGAGCCGGGATGTCACAGACACTCCCAGGGCTTCCTGTCATGGGCAGAGTGGGATCTTCAGGCAAAAGCTTTATTTCTTTATTGGAGAAACTCCTGTTGAGTCATGAGGTGGAGAAATGACACCAAACAGCCACCATGGATCCTCAAACTGCTCTAGGTCACCTAGACTTTTAAATTCCTTCTAAGAGGGGAGACTGGGAGCAGCTGGATTCAATCCCAGCCCGAGTTTGTCAGAGGTTTATGTGTAAATATTGGACATGTAGAATTGAACCGTAATGCAATTTGTCCCACATGATTAACAATGGAATATCAGATATATTTATATAAATACCACTGTGACTGATTCTGAAGATGATTTATTTACACCACAGAGTAAATAAAGAAAAAGAGTTATTTACTCAACAGTAAAGGAGCTATAACAATTATTAGACTATAGTGCTCTAGGAAGCAATTTTGAAGCAAACAGGGCCTTGCTGGAGTTGTTTGAGCCCATTCCAGGTACAGCCTCCTGCTCCAACAGGAACTGCCTTTCCTGTGCCATGGCCAGGGCAGATCCCGCTGCAGGAAAAGCCCCAGGCCAGCCCCAACCCAGGGAAGGGCTCGGGCACAAGTGCAGAGTGCCGTGCTGGGAGCTGTGCCAGGGACAGCCTGAGGCACCAAAGGCACCTTGGCAGCAGCAGCTGCTTCCAGGCCATGGCCAGAAGGCTCCCTTGGCACCCCGGCCTGGTGGCCAGCACTGCAGAGCTGCTGCTTCAGGGCTCATTTCTGGCTGGGCTCTGAAAAGCCACTGCTGCTCCAGGAGCCTGACTGGGAAGCAATTGGCCCCAGCACCCTCGGGACAAGATAATAATGAAACAACTCTTCATGGCAGCAGAGACAAGGCAGGGGCAGAGGAAAGGGGAGAGCCAGGCCCAGGGGACATGGCTGCAATGGTGATGGCTGTGAGGTCAGTGCCACTGCAGCAGCCTGGCTGGCCCTCAGCAGATATTCTGGCCAGGAGCACTGTGAGGGCACCCAGCACACCAGAGAACCCACACAACAGGAATTCCATCCTTGGGGATGGGAGGGGCTTTCACTGTGTCAGGTTGCACAGAGATCCTGCTCTTGGAGCATTCTTGGGATGGGGCATCGACTTGTCTGGAAAAGCAGTTGCAGTTTTGTGCCACTCTCATAAAATATCTGATTAAAATTTTTCCTCCTTCTAAAAAATATAAATTAACTCTTGATCACTTTAAAGATATTCATCCCTGTCACTGCAAGATTTGGGAGGAAATAACTTTGACCAGTGCTTCCATTTTCACACACCATGGAGAGGACCCAAAAATCTCCCAGGATGGGGTTTGGAGGCCTCATCACATAAGCAGCTGGTAGAGGCTGAGGGCTCTGGGCTGTGCAGCTGAAAGGTCCTGCCAGAGGCAACTTGTGCAGCCCTTTGGCCATGGCTGCTGGCCCTGGGCCTGAGGCCAGCAGGGGACAAGTGACCCTGGCAGCCCTGGGGCCTCATTGCCTCCTTGTCCCTGCTCAGCAGCCTGGCAGGGGCCGCCCCATGGTGCTGCCCTTGGCATTGCACATCCCCACATGCCAGTGCCCCGGGAAGAGCCCTGAGCAATGAGGGAGGGACAGCATCTGCCTTGCCAGGGGCTGGGGCTCAGCCCTTGGCCCTTGGCATTCCTGAAACACATCCAGCTTTGCTCAGCACCACAGACACCTTTCCCTTGCTTGTCCCCAGCTGCCATCAGGGCCTCCAGTCTTCTGCTCTACCTGGAACCCGGGGACGCTTTCTCACTCGTGTCTCTCATTTCAACTACAAGAAACTTCAGTGTTTCCATCTGACTTGGAGCTCTTGAGAAGTTTCTGGAGCACACTCTGAGGGACTGAGTTGTTGGGGAAGGTGAAACAGGGAAACCTTATGAATGTGATGGTTTAACAAAAGATTCTGGAAATATGAAGGCTAGAGTCAAAGTAGAAATGAAAGCCTGCTTTGAGTCATAGGATACTGAGTACTGGTTAACCAAAGAACAATAGCTTAGCCAGCTAGAGGAGAATCCCTGTTGATAAAACAATGTCCTTCTGCTGATAAAGAATGCAAAGGTCAAGAAGCAAGGAAAGAACTTGTAAGGTTTTGTAGAATCTAAAATGCAACACTGTATGTTAATAGAGGGAAGCGCATAGGCTGAATGTAAATTCTTTAGTGGGTGTGTCTCATGGTGATTGGTTACTAAGAATTAGAATATTCACGACAGAAAAAGATATATTGGATTGTAACAAGAACTTCGCTCTCTTTTCGCTCTCTTTACTCTTTACTCTGACCTCTTAACTCTTCTCTTGGACCCCTTACCCTTTCCCTCTTACCCCTCTCCCCCTCTCCCCCACTCCTAACTCTCAGCCCCCTCTCCCTGCTCCTACCCCTCTCGTCCTCCCTGCTCTCTCCCTCTGCTTTTTCCCTCTTTCCCTCTGCTCTCTTACTCCCTCCCTCCCTCATCCAACCTCACGTCCCCTGCTCAACCTGTTCTCTCTCCCCTCCCCCGGACCACGTGGACGCCGAGGCTGGTGGCGGACACGGGTCTCCCCTCCTTTTACCCTTATAATAAATTGCTTATACTTGAACAGCTTGACCCTGGAGAAGTCTCTCACCGCGAGCGAGAATTTATATACTCCAATACCTGGCGCCCATCGTCTGAGACCCGTCCCACGCCTTCTCCATCGGTGAGACACTTCTCCATCATTGGTAACTAAAAAGACTGGTTTTTCACCCTTTAAGGCCGTCTGGAGTGCAGTTTATGCGGCTGATCACCGTAACACTGTAACTCTTTTTCCCCTGTTCCGCGGCATCCTCGGGCACGGGCCGGCTGTTGCTTAGCAGCGTCAGCTCCGGAGCTTTAGAGGTATCCGCCGCGTGGTTTTTTCGGGGTGCAGGTTGCCGGGCGACCTCGGCACCCCTGGTTTCCGCAGGGCCCTGTGGCACTGAGAAGGGTGGCAAAGCCACACCTCTTCTGTGCTACACGGGACTCCCCCCCCTGCGTGGTTTATTCGGGGTGCAGGTTGCCAGGCGACCTCGGCACCCCTGGTTTCCGCAGGGCCCTGTGGCACTGAGAAGGGTGGCAAAGCCACGCCTCTTCTGTGCTACACGGGACTCCCCCCCTGCGTGGTTTTTTCGGGGTGCAGGTTGCCAGGCGACCTCGGCATCCCTGGTTTCCGCAGGATCCTGTGACACGAGAGAGGGTGGCAAAGCCACATCTCTTCTGTGCTACACGGGACTCCCCCCCCTGCGTGGTTTATTCGGGGTGAAGGTTGCCAAGCAGCGTCTGAACCCCTGGTTTCCGTGGAGCCCCCGTGGAGCTCAGGGGGGCGTTGCAAGGCGACGTCTCACCTGGGCTAGGCGGGGAAAGCCTCTACGTGGTCGAGCGAGGGGTAAACGCTGCCACAGCATCTGCACCCCGATCTCTCTAAAAGTTTTTCCGCTGCAGTGTCCAAACCGTAGTTTTTAGACGACTCTGCAGCGTGGTTATGTGCGAGTATTACTAAGTGACACCAGAGAACGGACAGGAGGTGCCTGGCCAGCACCCATCCCCGAGCTCTGAGAGACGAGCCAACATCATTTAGATAAGAGGTGAGTCACAAACCAGTCTATCATGGGTCAAAGCTATTCTACCCCAGAAAAAAAGCTGTATAAGCAACTAAAATTCTCACTGAAAACCAGCCAGAGTAAATTGCCTAAACAAGAACTAAAAACCCTCCTAACCTGGACTCTAGTTAATTTCCCAAACGCAAAACACTCAGAATTTTTTACTAGAGATTTCTGGGACACAGTTGGTAATAAGCTTTTTAATAACATTTCCCGCCGAGATACGGCGGCCACAAAGTTGGTCCCAGCCTGTAGGGCACTCGTAGAAATGTGTGCCGCGAATACACAACGCGCGACGAGCCCCCCGGACCCCGCAACCCCCGTGTCTCCTACCCCTCCCCCCGACCACGCGGCCCCCGTACCCTCGGTCCCCGCCGCCCCCCTTCCCTTCCTGCCCGCTCAGACCGGTGTGTCCCCTCCCCCCGACCATGTGGCCCCCGTACCCTCGGTCCCCGCCGTCCCCCCTCCCTTCCTGCCCGCTCAGACCGCTGTGCCCCCTCCCCCCGACCACACGGCCCCCGCTCCCCCTACCCCAGTCCCGGCACGCTCCATTCCCACCCCTCCCCCCACCTTCCCCGTCCCACCGCCCCGCTTTTGCCCCCCTCCTGCCGTCCCAGCTTCCCCCGATGTTGCGGTCCCGCCCCGTTCCACCGTCCCCGCGGCTATGGGCCCCACCGCCGCTGCGGCTCCGCCGACCCCCGGCGGCGCGGTCCCCGTGGTCCCGCCTTCCCCCGCCGACACCGTGGTTCCCGGCTCCGCCACCCCACCCACCCTCGGCATCGCGGTTCCCGCAGCTCAGCTCCCCTACACCCCCTCCGTGCCGCCCGCGCCGCCTTGGTGCCCCACAGGCTCCGCTTTCCCGGCGCCCGTGGTGCCGCCGGCCCCGCCGCCGCCGCCGTGCAGCGACACCGATCTGTGCGGTGCGGCGCGGGCCGATCCGAAATGCCCGCTGCCGTACACCACTCCCCCATGCTGCCCTGCGGCGCTGACGCCATCCACGCATGCGCAGACACAATTTCTGTCGCCGGCGCTCCTGCTGCCGCCGTCCCCGGGTCCCCCGTGCCGTCCCCCCCTGCCAGCCTCTCAAACTGCGGGGGGGGAGAGTAAGGACGGGAACGGGACCCCGGCTCTACAGCTGCTGACACCCGCGTCGCCTCTGCCACCGCCCAGCCCAGCCACTGTCCAGTCCCCGCCATGCGTCTTCACGTCCCCGCGTCCACCACCGAAGCCGCCCGACACCGGCACACGGCCCCCGCCTGTCTCTGCCCAGCTGCTAACACCGGTGTAATAAATTATGGTTGTATTAAAAATTCGGAGTGTATAAGAAAGATATGTTTTGTAGAAACAAAACAAAATATAAAGCATGGAAAAGCCTCCCCCCCAAGTGGGATGAGGCTTTTTGCCGAGGAGTTGCTGATTGCCAGCAACGCCCAAGATAACTAACCAAAACCGGCCCATCAACCCAAACAAACACACAGGACACGGATCATCAGGAAAACAATGACACTAGCTCGGGAAATTATCTACCTCCGGATCCAAGCAACGCCCTGCGGATTCCAGTGGGTAGAGAAACCGATCAATAGAAAAAAAAAGACAAGTTCCAAAAGAAAGGCTTCGCCAGACTCAAACATTTCTGTGTTGAAAAAGCAATCAGGGGAAACAAAGGAGGAAACCCGGCCGAGATACTCATCGGCACCAACCCGGATTCCACCACCCTGTCATGAAAAACTTAACATTGCAACACACAGAGTCTCCTTTGCATGTGAGGAGATCCTGGCCGGACACGAAATAATGTCATCATTCTATGTCAGGAAATCCATTCACTGGACAATCAAGGACACTTGGTGAATGGAACTTGCCTGGAATTTTGGCCTGAGGACTTAAAAATCCTATAAAACCCCAATCCTGAGGATGCTCAGACGTGGATTTGGGAAACCTATACCTCCGGTGTAGACCCCTGTCCACCCAGCGCTGCGCTGTTCTTTTTATTGTGGGTTTTTATCGCTGTTTCTGTTTATTATTGTTTATTAATAAATTTCTCTTTGATTTTATCCCAAAATTGCCTTTGCATTTATAACAGATTGGTGCCGTGACTCGGATCGGAAAAACTGTGGGAGAACCTCGCTATCCAGGGGGGTACCCCCACTGATTTCAGCGGCCTGGGAAGCCGAGAACCTCCGCAGTTCACTCCGACACCCGAACCAAATTTAGGCTGAGGTAAAAACCACAATAAAAGAGAAATACGGATCCAGGAAGAGCTCGGGAAGAGAAGCCGCGGCTTGGTAGCTCATAAAAAGTCAGTTGTGCACGAAGACATCCTCGCAGGAAAATTGCTGTAAGTACTGCGAGGTTGAGCGGGGTGATTGGACAAGCGTGTGTGAGACGTGATCTGATCACGGAGCGAGTGCGGACTCCAAAGCCGCGGTTCCATCCTCCCGCGAGGGAATTGGCCGGCTACGGAGGAAGCGAATCGGTGTGAAGGGTCTCTATACGCGTTTGTAAAACCTGGGGCCAAAGGGGTGCTCTGGGGGACCGATCAAAAAGGGCTGGAAGAGGAAGAGGATGTCCAGTAGAGCTCGGGAAAGAGTAAACTCTTCTAGCAATCAGGACCCAGGAGAGGTCCGGAGGAGAGATCAAAGCGCTAAGAAAAACCCCGGAACAGCAATCCGAGAAGGTGAGTATTAGTAGACTTTTTTTGACTCTCAAACTACAAACACAACGCAGAATACTAGGTAAGACTTTTGGTTTTTTTCTTCACCATGGGACAGAAAAAGAGTAAAATGCAAAAGCCAGTAGACACGAAAAACCCTTCCATAGAAACGAAGGAATTGTTAGACATCCCACCAGAAAGTCCTTTGGGTTGGTTGTTAAAAGAGTGGGAAAATTGCCCTGAAAGGAAAAAGAAGTCCAAGGCAAAAATGATCTACTATTGTGCCGAGGTTTGGGGTGGACAGGAACTGAGGCCCCATCTCACTTGGCCAATATTAGGAACATTTGAAAAGTGGACGTGCAATGAGTTACTCTCGTATGTAGAGAGCAAGGTTTCCTCGGACTCCGAGGAACCGGAATATGCCCGACTCTGGCTAAAGGCCAGAGTAGGACTATTTCCGATGAAACTAAAAAGTGAAACAAAAACAGAAACCTGGGAGCCCCTTGATCATTTACCTCCTCCATACCACGGGCCGGCAGGATCTCCCGTGGTGGACCAAGTGGTGCCATCAGCTCCCACGAGCTCGCTGGCACAACCAGGTGAAGCACACACATCGCGAACAGGGGAACCGGCGCCAGCAGTGGTTCCGGTGGCCCCTCCTCTGGCTCCTCCTGTGGGAACCGCAACCGCCGCGGTTTCCCAAGAAACCATGGTAGCGCAAAGTAGGGGATCTCCGTATCCCCCATTGCCCGTCCCGCTGCCCCAGCCAGATTCCCCGACTTTGGCAAGGGGAATCCTTCATAATAACCTAGTGGCGACTGATTGTTCATCAGCAATAAAGGAACAAAATCTTAAAAACCCCTATTCCCCTCCCGCAAGCAGGACTCGGTTTAAGTCTAGACAGATGAGTGGAGGATGGGAAGAGAATGAGAGTAGGCACAGAATGTTCCCTCTCAGGGAAGTGCCTACTGCTCCAGGAGTGATTGGATTTGTGAATGTACCCCTAAATTCAGGGGATGTGCGAGCGTTTAAGAAAGAGATGGGAAGATTGTTGGATGATCCGTTTGGAGTAGCAGAGAGATTGGATGAATTTTTAGGCAGTAGTATTTATACATATGAGGATCTCATGGCAATCTTGAGATCTCTGTTTAGTCAAGAGGAAAGAGACATGATTAAACAGGCTGGTATCAGGGACTGGGAGCGGCGAAACCCTCAGGGAACGCCGGGCAACCAAAAGTGGCCGAGCGTAAGCCCGAGTTGGAGCGCCCAAACAGAGGATGGCAGAAGGAGCATGAATGATTTAAGGAATATGATTGTGCAAGGAATAAGGGAAGCGGTTCCCCGAGGCCAAAATATTAGTAAGGTGTTTGGGGAATGTCAGGGGAAGGAGGAATCCCCCACCGAGTGGTTGGAGAGATTGCGGCGAAGTCTGCAGATCTATTCTGGGACAGACCCTAGTTCTCCGGTGGGAGAAGTGTTACTTAAAACGCAATTCGTGGCGAAATCATGGGAGGATATTAGAAAGAAATTAGAAAAGATTGAAGGGTGGCAGGAGAAAGGTCTCCAAGAGCTTCTGAGGGAAGCTCAAAAGATTTACATGAGGAGAGAAGACGAGAAACAGAAACTTCAGGCCAAAATACTAGTGGCCGCAGTAAAAGAAGCTCAGAAACAAGAACAGACGCACGGCAAGTTTAAAACAGCGCCGAAAAAGCCGCAGGAGCCACAGAAGAATGGCTCCGCCCCGCGGAAAGATCCCCCAGAATGTTTTTACTGTAAAGTAGGACACATACAAAGGAATTGCCGCCAGAAAATAAAAGATGAAAAGGTATTTCAGGAAGATTAGGGAAGTCTTGGGCTCTTTCAGATGGGGACGATAACAGCTAAAGAGCCCTTGATAAAATTAAAAGTGGGTCCCCATCGCGAGGAAATAGAATTTTTGGTTGACACGGGAGCTGAGAGAAGCACCCTGCAAAAATTACCCCGGGGATGCGTAGCAAGTAAGGAAAAGGTAGTGGTAATCGGTGCGAAGGGAGATCCCTTCAAAGTTTCTGTAATTAAAAATGTGGAAATAGAGTCTGAAAATAAAATATGCCTAGGAAATTTGTTATTAGTAGAAGAAGCCGATTACAATTTGTTAGGAAGAGATATGATTGTCTCGTTGGGTATAAACATTGTTGTAAAGAATTCTGAATTAGTAATAAAGATATTTCATTTGACTCCGAAAGATGAAAGGGAAATCGATCCCAAAGTGTGGCATTCAAAAGGGGAGGTGGGGAAATTAGATATCACCCCCATCAAAATTGAAATAGAAAACCCAGAGGACCCGATAAGGGTAAAACAATATCCCATCCCGATAGAAGGGAAAAGGGGTTTGAAACTAGTAATTGATGACCTCCTTAGAGGAGGTACCCTCGAACCCTGCATGTCCCAACATAACACCCCCATCCTGGCAGTGAAGAAAGCGGATGGGAGCTTCCGACTGGTGCAGGATCTCAGGGCAGTAAATGCTAGAACCCGAACCAGGTTTCCGGTAGTGGCAAATCCTTATACTTTACTTAACAGACTCTCACCTGAGGATGTATGGTACAGTGTAATTGATTTAAAAGACGCATTTTGGACTTGTCCTTTGGATGAAGGGAGTAGGAACTTCTTTGCCTTTCAATGGGAGGATCCGGACACGAACAGAAATCAACAGTTAAGGTGGACGGTCCTCCCACAGGGGTTTGTGGAATCACCCAATTTATTTGGACAGGCATTGGAACAATTACTTACTGAATTCATTCCAGAGGAAGGGACAAAGCTCTTACAATATGTAGATGATTTATTAATTGCTGGAACCATGGAGGAAAAAGTCAGAAAAAGTACAATTTCATTGTTGAATTTTCTGGGAAAAAAGGGTTTGAAAGTATCAAAATCCAAACTGCAGTTCACGGAGCCCGAGGTAAAATATCTGGGACATTGGATTTCTCAGGGGAAAAAGATGCTAGATCCTGACAGAGTGGCCGGGATTCTGGTACTCCCAGCCCCAAAAACAAAAAGACAAATCAGGCAATTTTTAGGGCTCCTGGGATATTGCAGACAGTGGATTGAAGGATACAGTGAAAAAGTAAAATTTTTGTATGAAAGATTAAACACAGATAGAGTGAAATGGACCACTCAGGATGAAAGCAAGTTTCAGGAATTGAAAACTGCACTTATAACTGCCCCGGTTCTAACCTTGCCCGACACAAATAAAGAATTCCAACTATTTGTTGATGTAAGTGGACAGACAGCCCAAGGAGTTCTGACCCAGGAGTGGGCAGAAAAGAAAAAGCCCATAGGATTTTTATCAAAAATCCTAGATCCAGTCAGTCGAGGGTGGCCTACTTGCTTGCAAGCAATTGTTGCAGTAGCTCTGTTAGTTGGGGAAGCAAAAAAGATAACTTTTGGAGCCTCTTTAACAGTCTACACCCCACACGATGTAAGAAATATCTTACAACAAAAAGCCGAGAAATGGCTAACTGATTCAAGACTTCTGAAATATGAAGCCATGCTAATTAGCTCGCCAGGCCTCGAGCTGAGGACAACTACTGCCCAAAACCCGGCGCAGTTTTTGTTTGGGGAACCAACAGGTGAGCTGTTGCATAATTGCATTGAAGCAGTGGAATTGCAAACAAAGGTAAGACCGGACCTGGAAGATCAAGAGTTAGAAGGGGGGGAAAAATGGTTCATTGATGGTTCATCAAAAATGGTAGAAGGAAAAAGAAAGTCAGGCTATGCCATCATAAATGGTAAGACCGAACAAATCATAGAATCAGGTCCCTTGCAGGCATGCTGGTCGGCTCAAGCCTGTGAACTGTTTGCACTCTTAAGAGCCCTCAAAGGCCTGAAGGGAAAAAGAGGAACTATTTTCACAGATTCGAAGTATGCATTTGGGGTAGTGCATACTTTCGGAAAAATATGGGAAGAAAGAGGTTTAATAAACACCAAGGGAAAAAGATTAATACATGGAGAAATAATTAAACAAATCTTAGAAGCTATCAGAGAGCCCCAGGAGATATCAGTAGTCCATGTAAAAGGACACCAAACTGGGTGGCGGTTTCACACCAGGGGAAACAATCTAGCGGACAAAGAGGCGAAACGAGCTGCGTTACTGGCGGTAAGTATTCCCGAGATCAGTCCCAAAGAAACCCCAGAAGTGTCCGTGCTTCCTTCAGAGAAGGAGCAAGAAGATTTCCAGAAGGTAGGTGGATATTTTAAAGAAAATAAATGGTGGTTGCCAGACGGGAGGGAGCTGGTTCCAAAAAGTATAGCTAGAGGAATACTCAGGAGATTGCATGAACAAACCCACTGGGGAACCAGAGCACTGGCTGAACAATTTTTAAAATTTTTCGGATGTAAAGGAATCTTTGAACTTGCCAAGCAAGAGGTACAGGGGTGCGTGATATGCCAGAAAGTAAATCGTGCCAATTCAAAACAAACAAATTGGGGTGGCCGGCCACTTTCGTATAGGCCATTCGAGAGAATCCAGGTAGATTTCACGGAACTACCAAAGATTGGGAGAAATAAATATTTATTAGTGATAGTGGATAAACTGACACATTGGGTCGAGGCATTTCCCAGAGCAAAGGCTACGGCCCAAACCGTGTCTAAAATTCTACTAGAGGAAATAATTCCTAGATATGGGATAATAGACCATATCGATTCTGATCAAGGGACTCACTTCACCTCTAAAATCATCAAACAACTGTCAGAAGCATTGGGAATCAGATGGCAATATCACACCCCCTGGCACCCTCAAAGCTCGGGACAGGTAGAAAGGATGAATCAAACCTTAAAATCGCAATTATCCAAATTAATAATCGAAACAAAAATGACTTGGGTCCGATGTCTTCCTTTGGCTTTGTTAAACATCCGGACCATGCCTCATTCTGAAACCGGTTTATCCCCTTTTGAAATGCTATATGGAATGCCATATAGGCATGGGATGCCGGTGGCACACCCTCAAATAGAGGATGTGCAATTACAACCTTATCTCATTTCTATAAATAAAAATCTACAGGAACTCCGGAAAAAAGGATTGATTCCTCAGAGCACAACATTGGGATTTCCAATTCACAAAATCCAGCCGGGCGACAAAGTATTGATTAAAGTGTGGAGGGAACTTCCCCTCAGTCCGCATTGGGAAGGTCCCTTCCTCGTTCTCCTGACCACGGACACTGCTGTGCGAACGGCCGAGAAAGGGTGGACTCACTTCTCTCGGGCCAAGAAGGTTCCGGATTGCCAAGCCCCCGAGTGGAAGATCACCACCCCGCCAGGAGATTTGAAAATCAAGCTCCGAAGGCACCACAAATGAACAATAGCGAGAGGATAAGTTGCAATATCCGTGATTGTTATTGTTTCCCGTTTATACATTTTAAGTGCGCTTATTGTAAGCAGATTTGGGTAACTCATTGCATAAGGGGTTATAAACCGAGGGGATTGTGCACTAGGTGCTACGAAAAGGAGTTAGACCAGACCAATCGATTCCTGATACTTGCAACTCGAGCGGGCCTTTTGGAACTTGACTCTCCGGAGTGGTTCCTGTTTTACCAAAAAGGATTAGGGGGTCAGCTTGATTGCAAAGCAGAACCCTTGGAAATTGAGTGCCGGAGGACCGTAAAAGTACCTTGTAGATTTGAACCAGTTAAAGCATCTCGGTGGGCAACCTTCAAGCGGAGGTTTGCCATCAGGACATCAAGGGCCCCTGAAGACAGTCCTTGCTGCCGGGAAGATGGTTATCCCCGCCGTATACTTTTGTACGGGCGGAGGGAATGGCAGAGGGATGCAATTGTGGGGAATCCTGATGTCCCTGAGCCTAGTCATGTACTCGATCAAGAGAATAGAGGCCGAGGCCCCCCCAGGGGAGGCTCCCCAGGGGAAGTGTGAGCAGTGTCAGACTGCCCCAGAAAACGAGCTCTTGACCAAGTGCCCTTCAGAACTACATGCAGGTATTTGTTGGTTAAACGGCACTCAGTTCGAATTGTGTAAATCAAAAAAGAAAATCTGGTGCTCGAACTCGAGAGTAAGTATCAAGGAAAAACCTATTCGGAACTTGGAAGAAATAGGGGCTGTTGAGACCCGCTTCCGAAACAAAAGAGAAATAAAGGGAATTCCCCCAATCGAGGTCTGTGGACAGTGTAATAAGACTGTCTGGATTGGGGGAAAGAAGCACTCGACGTTTTTGGCATACCACTGAGTTAACCCTACATGCTACAATGAAGCAAGCTTAAAACCGTGCATGATGGGGGGAAAGCTGTACTGGGAAGGGAAAAATGTGAAACACGAGACAAGGCTGACATTCAATAATGAACCCATAATTTTGGAATTATTGAAGTCAGATGATGAGAACTCGTGTCTTCAATTTGACCCAGTGTTCTGCTTTTCAAAGGATGAAAAGGGATTAGATCCAGAGAGTAAAATAAAACAAATAGCTATAGACTTAAAACGAAAAGAAATGGAAAATAAAAAGAAAAGGCTGGAGCAAGAGAGGTTAAACTCTCTCAGTGAACAATATGAATTATTAGAAAGACAATACGATAATTGGAAATTACCCAGCCCTAACCAAAACTTGTTTGTTGATCTAATGCAGGAAATAGCCACTGAATTAGGTATATCCAACTGCTGGATATGCGGTGGTTTAAAATCAGCGGAGAGGTGGCCATGGAAAGGAGAGGGATTGACCCCGGAACAAATATTAAAAGGGACAGAATTAAAATTCTCAAAAACTACCCGGAGGCCAGAAGGATGGGTCATAGATGACCGAATAATTGGAACGTTTTGCATTAGCCGGGAGGGAAAAGAGTTTACCGATTTGGTAGGATACACTCCGTGTGTGAATACACTCACAGTAAACTCAGAAAAGAAAACAAAAATCTGGCACCCGGAATCACCCGAAGGATATTGGATCTCCTATCGGGAAAACAATTGCGAGTGGGTAGAGACTATCGGATTATGTTGGAACAAGAAGCCGGGGGCCAATCCCTTCCATGTTTTCATAGGCCTGAGGGATTATTGGGAGGATCCGGCAAAAACTAATAAAAACTGGGAAGCTCCCGATGGAATTTACTGGATATGCGGGAAAAAGGCATACAGTGAATTACCTCGGAAGTGGAAAGGGTCATGCACACTGGGACTAATTCGGCCGTTTTTCTTCACCCTACCAAAAGATGAAAGTAAATCCCTAGGGGCTCCCCTCTTTGAAACATTAGCTCGACAAAAGAGGGACCTAAAAAAGATATTACCGATAGCAGGAGGGAGCCAGAAATGGAACGAGGAGGAATGGCCGGCCGAGAGAATCATACAATACTATGGTCCGGCCACTTGGGCGAATGATGGCAGTTGGGGTTATAGAACCCCCATTTATCTTCTGAATCGGCTCATTCGACTGCAAGCGGTAATGGAGGTAGTTTCCAATCACACCTCAGAAGCCCTGGAACTCCTAGCAAGGCAACATTCTCAAATGAGGGCTTTTGTTTACCAGAACAGACTGGCCCTCGATTACTTGCTGGCTGAGGAGGGAGGGGTGTGCGGGAGATTCAATGAATCAGAGTGTTGCATGGAAATAGATGATTATGGCGAGACTATAAAGGGACTAGCTGCGGAAATCAAGAAAGTGGCACATGTGCCAGTTCAAAAATGGAATTCTATTCTACAGGCCTCTTGGTGGGACCAAATTTTCGGTCAAGGGGCTTGGTGGAAAAAGCTAGTGTTCTTTATAGGATGTTCAATAGCCGGAATCATCTTTGTGCCTTGTTTAATTCCTTGTCTGGTTAGGCTAATACAATCTGTAGTGCAAGGAATGCAAATTGCCGCCCTCCCAATAGATCCGGAAAAATCACAAGATAAAAATGCCCTTCTTTCTAAATTACTGGTTTCAGAAGAAGAGAAAGAGAGTAATAAGGCATTAAGGGCCTTAGAAAAATTTGAAAACGAACATATGCTGACCACTAAAATTGACAATTAGACAAAGAAAAAATGATGATGGAAAAAAGAGTAAGAAAAGGATACTTTTCTTTAAAAGAAAGTGTGAAAATAACGAATTTTTAAATGTGATAAATTATTAGGTGGGGGACTGTAATAAATTATGGTTGTATTAAAAATTCGGAGTGTATATAAGAAAGATATGTTTTGTAGAGACAAAACAAAATATAAAGCATGGAAAAGCCTCCCCCCCAAGTGGGATGAAGCTTTTCGCCAAGGAGTTGCTGATTGCCAGCAACGCCCAAGATAACTAACCAAAACCGGCCCATCAACCCAAACAAACACACAGGACACGGATCATCAGGAAAACAATGACACTAGCTCGGGAAATTATCTACCTCCGGATCCAAGCAACGCCCTGCGGATTCCAGTGGGTAGAGAAACCGATCAATAGGAAAAAGACAAGTTCCAAAAGAAAGACTTCGCCAGACTCAAACATTTCTGTGTTGAAAAAGCAATCAGGGGAAACAAAGGAGGAAACCCGGCCGAGATACCCATCGGCACCAACCCAGATTCCACCACCCTGTCATGAAAAACCTAACATTGCAACACACAGAGTCTCCTTTGCATATGAGGAGATTCTGGCCGGACACGAAATAATGTCATCATTCTATGTCAGGAAATCCATTCACTGGACAATCAAGGACACTTGGTGAATGGAACCTGCCTGGAATTTTGGCCTGAGGACTTAAAAATCCTATAAAACCCCAATCCTGAGGATGCTCAGACGTGGATTTGGGAAACCTATACCTCCGGTGTAGACCCCTGTCCACCCAGCGCTGCGCTGTTCTTTTTATTGTGGGTTTTTATCGCTGTTTCTGTTTATTATTGTTTATTAATAAATTTCTCTTTGATTTTATCCCAAAATTGCCTTTGCATTTATAACATTTTGTTTAGCAATGACCCTTTGATGAAGTCAAAGATTTACATTAAGGCCAGAGCAGTAGGACAGATGGGAGTACTTCCCTCTGGGAAGGGGCTCCTGTCACTTCACAGTCTCCATCCCCCACCAGGAATCACAGAATTTTGGCCAGCCCCGCTCCCCCCGCGGCCTTGTCTGGGCTGGGGGAGATGAGGCTGAACCAGAGCCCTGTTAGCTCTTCAAAAGCCAGAAACCAAAGAAAAAGAGAAATTCCTGGGTTTAAGTTTTAAAGGGTGATGTTCACAGGTTGATATCACTTTTCAATGGTCAAAACTACTGTCAATTCTCGGAAATGACCAGTTATCGGCCAGGAGAAAAAACTCCCATCAGCCTCCAGCAACCTTAACTTCTTTAACTGTTTATCTTTTTTACTTAAATGTCAATCTATCACACACCACAGCAGTGACAGCCCCATGGCTCTCGTCTCTGTGACACCACAGCAGTGACAGCCCCAGTGTTCCACTGTCTGTGACACCACAGCAGTGAAAGCCTTGTTACTACGTGATTAAATGTTTCTGAAAATGTTTCTTAAAACCATGAAGAAGTAGGCTGCAAGAATGTCTGGTATTGGGGATGGTATAGCAAGCTGAAATGTTCACGGTAACAGGAACTGGTACTTGGGAATTCCAGAATACCCACCCAGAGATAAGATTCGTACATGTTCGTACAAGGATGAGCCAACTCTCATGAAGCAATATTGATAAAGCTAATCAAGCAATATTAATGAAGCAATATTGATAAGGTTGTTATAGTGATTACTGCTACAGCTGAAATTGTAGAAATATGTGCACTTTGGACAAAGACGATGGAGCTGGATTTGGGTTGCTGATACCCCTAGTTCCCATGTGCTTCAATCAAGCAGCTGCATATAATCAATCTGTGATTATGTGTGTTCCTGAACGCTGACATCAGCGTCTCCCTGCACCCAGGGCAGCTCCCACCAGAGACCCTCCCCTGATTTAATTCCCAGTCCAGGAGCTACAACAAGCATGGGTGAAGTTCTGGGGGCTGGCAGGGAAATGTCACTGTAAGATCTTGCTGCACTTGGCTCTCGGCCCCTTCTCAAGAGCTTTGCCTTCAAGGGCAGGAACAGCTTTTCCTTGCTGGGAACTGGAATTCCAGACTCTTGGAGTGTGTGCCATGCAGGACCACACAGACTGGGATCCATGGGCTGGGATTGCACAGACTGGGATTGCACAGACCGGGACCGTATGGATCAGCACCAGAGATTGGGATCACATGGACCGGGGCCACATGGACCGGGATGGCTGCACCAGAACGATGCAAACCGAGGTGGTCCCGCCCTGCCCAGGGCTTCTTCCCAGTTTTCTCCCAGTTCCCTCCCAGTTCTCTCCCAGTCCCTCCCAGTTCCTTCCCAGTCTCACCCGTGGGCATGGCCAAAACTGCCCAGAGTGAACGCGGTGGTCCCGGAGCGATCCCAGAGCTGATTCCGGTCCCGGTGTCGATCTCTGTCCCGAAGCTGTGGTGGTCCCAGGGTCGGTCCCAGAGCACTCCCAGTCCCAGTCTCTGTCTCCATCTCACTCTCAGTCCCGGTCTCAGTCTCGGTCCCGGAGCGGTGCCAGTCTCAGTGCCGGTGCCAGTGCTGGTTTCAGTCCTGGTCTCAGTCTTGGCCTTGGAGCAGTTCCTGTCCCAGTGTCAGTGCTGGTCCAGGAGTGATCCCAGTGCTGATCCCAGTGCTGGTCCTGGAGCGATCCCGGTGCTGATCCCAGTGCTGCTCCAGGAGTGATCCTGGTACTGACCCCAGTGCTGGTCCTGGAGTGATCCCAGTGCTGATCCCAGTGCTGCTCCAGGAGTGATCCCGGTGCTGATCCCGGTTCTGGTCTCAGTCTCGGTCTCAGAGCGCTCCTGGTGTTGATCCCAGTCCCTGTGCTGGCCTCGGTCTCAGTCTCAGAGCAGTCCCGGGGCACTCCTGGAGCCGATTCCGGTCCCGGTGTCGATCTCAATCCCAGAGCGGTGCTGGTCCCGGTATCAGTCCCGGTCCCGGTCTCAGTCCTGGTCCCGGAGCGGTGCCGGTCTCGGTGCCGGTGCCGGATTCAGTCCCAGTCTCAGGCCCGTTCTTGGTCTCAGTCTCGGTCTCAGTCTCGATCTCGGTCTCGCTCCCAGTCCCGGTGCCGGTCGAACCGAGCCCTTTTCGGGTGATTTCAGGTCCCTTTTGGCCGTCTCAGGCCAGGTTGGGGGATGTTGGGGCCCTTTGGGTGATTTGAGGCAAAACCAGCGACTTTCAGGGTGGATCTTGCACCATTTGGGAGATTCAAGGGTGATTTTAGGCCATTTGGAGTGGGTTTTACACCAGTTTGGGCATTTTTATGCCCTTTTGGTTGCACTTTGGAACCCTTGGGATGATTTTAACCCCATTTGGCTGATGTTGGGCCAAACCATGCGGATTTAGCGCGGAGTTCAGGTCCCTTTGGATGGTTTTGTTTTTCACTTTTGTTTACCAAAATTTTAGCAGATTTACCCCTTTTATTTTCCTGTTTTTTTCATAAAAATTGCCCCAAATGCTCTCAAAACCCTACAAAATTCCAGAAAAAATCCACAAAATTCGACAAAAATCCCACAGAACTCCCTAAGTCTTCTTAAAACCCCAACAAATTCCAGAAACATCCCACAAAATCTCCACAAATTTCCACAAAATCTAAGAAAAATCCCCAAAAATTCTTCAAGTCTCCACAAATCCCACGAAATGCAAGAAAAACCCCACAAAATTGCAGAAATCTTCTCAAAACCCCACCAAATTCCAGAAACATCCCACCAAATCCCCACAAATTTCCACAAAATCTAAGAAAAATCCGACAAAATTCTTCAAGTCTCCTCAATATCACACAAAATTTTAAAAAAATGCCACAAAATCTTCTAAATCTTCTCAAAACGTTACCAAATTCCAGAAACACCCCACAACATCTACTCCAATTTCCACGACATTCCAAAAAAATCCCACAAAATTCCAGTAACATACCTCAAAATTCCAGAAAAATCCTACAAAATTCAAGAAAAATCCTACAAAATTGCAGGAAAATCCCACAATATCCCCGAAAAAAACCCACAAAAAATCCTGAAAAATCCCATATAATTCCAGAAAACTCCTAGAAAATACAAAAAAATCCCACAAAATCCCAAGAACATCCCAAAAATTCCTTTATATTGGCTGAAAATCTCACAAAATTCCAAAAAATTCCCATGAAATTGCAGAAAAATCTCCAAATGTTCCCTAAATCTTTTAATATCTCCATAAATTTCAAAAAAATTTAAGAAAAATCCCACAAAATTTTCATGTCTCTTCATAACCCCTAAGAATTCCACAAAAACCACATAAAATTCCAGAAACATTTCACAAAATCCCAGAAAAATCAAACAAAATTCCAGAAAAATCCCACACAATTTCCGAAATGGTGTAAAAACCCCAACAAATTCCAGAGACATCCTAAAAATCTCTACAAAATCCCACAAAATCTAAGAAAAATCCCTCAGAATTGCACGAAACTGAAACAACAAAAACAAAAATCCCTAGATCTTCCCAAAACCCTACCAAATTCCAGAAACTTCTCACAAAATCTCCTGAATAGCCCATAAAAATCAAGGAAAATCCGAAAAAATTTCAGAAAAATCCCACAAAATTGCAGAAATCTTCTCAAAATACCACCAAATTCCAGAAACATCCCACATAATCCCCAGAAATTTCCACAAAATCTAAGAAAAATCACACAAATTCTTCAAGTATCCTCAAAATCCCACAAAATTCCAGAAAAAAATCCCACACAATTTCCTAAGTCTTTTCAAAACCCTTCCAAATTCCAGAAACATCCCACCAAATCTCCAGAAAATCCCACATAAACTTAGAAAATACCTCAAAATTCTGGATGTCTCAAGAAAATCCCACCAAATTCCAAAAACTCCCACAAAATCTCCTGAATATACCAAAAACATCAAGCAAATCCATCAAAATTACACAGAAATCGCACAAAATGATTTAAACTTTTGCAAAATCCCACAAAACTAAAAAAAAAAAATTGCACGAAATTGAAAAAACAAAACCAAAAACCCCTAAATCTTTCCAAAACCCTACCAAATCGCAGAAACATCTCACAAAATCTCTTGAATATACTAGAAAAATCAAGAAAAATCCCAGAAAATTCCACAAAATCCAGAAAAATTGCAGAAATCTTCTCAAAAGCCCACCAAATTCTTCTTGTCTCCTCCAAAGCCCTCAAAATTCCAGAAATATTTCACATCTCCTCAATATCCCACAAAAATCAAGATCCCACAAAATTCCAGGAAAAAATACCACAAAATTGCCTAAATCTTTTCAAAACCCGATCTAATTCCAGAAACGTCTCAAAATCTCCACAAATTTCCACAAAATCTAAGAAAATACCGCAAAATTCTTCATGTCTCCTCAAAATCCATCAAAATTTCACAAAAATCCCACAAAATCTCCCCAATATCCTACAAAATTCCAGAAAACTCCCACAAAATTCCAAAAAAATCCCACAGAATTTCCTGAATGTTGAGAAAACCCTATCAAATTTCCACATCCCACCAAATCTCCACAAATTTCCACAAAATCTAAGAAAAATCACACAAAATTCTTCAAGTCCCCACTAAGTCCCACATAACTTAAGAAAGATCCCACAAAGTTACAGAAAAATACCACAAAATTGCAGAAATCTACTCAAAACCCTACCAAATTCCAGAAACATCTCACAAAATCTCCTCAATATCCTACAAAAATCAAGAAAACCCCCACAAAATTCTAGAAAAATCATACACAATTCCTAAAATGTTCTGAAAACACTACCAAATTCCAGAAACATCCTACCAAATCGCCACAAATTTCCAAAAAATCTAAGAAGAATCCCACAAGATTCCTCAAGTCTCCACAAAATACCACAAAATACCAGAAAAAACACACAAAATTCCCTAAATCTTCCACAAACCCTACCAAATTCCAGAAACATCCCATGAAATCTCCACAAAATCCCACAAAATCTAAGAAAAATCCCACAAAATTCTTCAAGTCTCCTCAAAATCCCACAAAATACCAGAAAATTCCACAACAGTACAAAAAAATCCCACAAAATTCCAGGAACATCCCACCAAATCTCCACAAAATTCCACAAAATTTCAGAAAAATCCCACAAAATTCCCTAAATCTTCCCAAAATCATACGAAATTATAGAAACATCCCACAAAATCTCCACAAAATTCAAAAAAAATCTAAGAATAATACCTCATAATTCATCAAGTCACAACAAAATCCCACAAAGTTCAAGAAAAATCCCACAAAATTTCAGAAAACTTCTCAAAACCCCATCAAATTCCAGAAACATCCCGCAAAATCCCCAAAAATTTCCACAAAATTTTAGAAAATACCCCATAATTCTTCATGTTTCCTAAAAATCCCACAAAATTCCAGAAAACTCCCACAACATCTCCTCAACATCCTACAAAATTGCAGAAAACTCCCACACAATTCTCTAAATCTTCCCAAAATCACACCAAATTCCAGAAACATCCCACCAAATCTCCACAAATTTCCACAAAATCTAAGAAACATCACACAAAATTCATCAAGTCTCCTCAAAAACCCTCAAGATACCCAAAAAAAATCCCACACATTGCAGAAATCTTCTAAAAACACAACCAAATTCCAGAATCATCCCACTAAATCTACACAAATTTACACAAAATTTAAGAAAAATCCAACAAAATTCTTCAAGTCTCCACAAAATCCCAAAAAATTCAAGAAAAATCAAACAAAATTGCAGGAAACTTCTCAAAATCCCAACAAATTCCAGTAGCATCCCACCAAATCTCCACAAATTTCCAGAAAATCTAAGAAAATACCTCAAAATTCTTCATGTCTCCTCAAAATCCCACAAAACACCAGAAAATTCCACAACATTACAAAAAAATCCCACTAAATTCCAGAAACATCACACAAAATTCTTCAAGTCTCCACAAAATCCCACAAAATTCCAGAAAAAAATCCCACAAAATTGCAGAAATCTACTCAAAACCCTACCAAATTCCAGAAATACCCCACCATATCACCACAGAATACCACAAAATCTAATAAAAGTTCTTCGAAATTTTTCAAGTCTCCTCAAAATCCCTCAAGATTTCAGAAAAATCCCACAAAATTACTTGAACTTTTGCAAAATCCCACAAAGTCGCAGAAAAATCCCACGAAATGGCAAAAAATTTTAAAAAATCCTTAAATCTTCCCAAAACTCTACCAAATTCCAGAAACATCCCACCAAATCTCCACAAATTTTCACAAAATCTAAGACAATTCCTCTAAATTCTTCAAGTCTCTTCTAAATCCCACAAAATTTCAGAAACACCCCACAAAATCTCCTCAAAATCCCACATAATTCAAGAAAAAAAATCCCACAAAAATCTGGAAAAATCCCACCAAATTCTTTCCATTTTCTCAAAATTCCAGAAAATTCCAGCGAAATCGCACAAAACCTTCACAGAATTCCACAAAATCTAAGAAAAATCCCTCACCAAATTCTTCTTGTCTCCTCCAAAGCCCTCAAAATTCCAGAAATATTTCACATCATCTCCTCAATATCCCACAAAAATCAAGATCCCACAAAATTCCAGTAAAAAATACCACAAAATTGCCTAAATCTTTTCAAAACCCCATCTAATTCCAGAAACGTCTCAAAATCTCCAAAAATTTCCACAAAATCTAAGGAAAATCCAGGAAAATCTAAGAAAAATTTTACAAAATTGCAGAGAAATCCCACACAATTCCCTAAATGTTCTGAAAACCCCACCAAATTCCAGAGACATCCCAAAAACCTCTACAAAATCCCAGAAAATCTAAGAAAAATCCCTCAAAATTTTTCAAGTCTCCTCAAAATCCCTCAAGATTCCAGAAAAAAACCCCACAAAAATATTTAAATTTTGCAAAATCCCACAAAATTGCAAAAAAATCACACGAAATTGAGAGAAACGAAAAAAAAACTCGAAATCTTCCCAAAACCCTACCAAATTCCAGAAACATCTCACCAAATCTCCTGAATATCCCACAAAAATCAAGAAAAATGCCACAAAATTCCCAAAAAATCCCACAAAAGTGCAAAAAATTTAAAAAAATTCCAAAAAACTTCTCAAAACCCTACCAAATTCCAGAAACATCCCACAAAATCTTCACAAATTTCCACAAAATCTAAGAAAATACCTCAAGAAACTTTTTGTTTTTTCAGAATCCCTGAAAATTCCACAAAGCTCCCACAAAATCTTCTCAATATCCTACAAAATTCAAGAAAAAACCCTACCAAATTCCAGAAACATCCCACCAAATCTCTACAAATTTCCACAAAATCTAAAAAAAATCCCACAAAATATTTCAAGTCTCGTCAAAATCCCACAAGGTACCAGAAAAAAATCCCTCAAAATTCCCTAAACCTTCCTAATACCCTAGCAAATTCCAGAAACATCCCACCAAATCTCCACAAAATACCACAAAATCTAAGAAAATACCACAAAATTCTTTATGTCTCTTCTAAATCCCACAAAATTCCAGAAAAATCCCACAAAATTCTTTCCATTTTCTCAAAATTCCAGGAAATTCCAGCAAAATCGCACAAAACCTCCACAAATTTCCACAAAATCTAAGAAAAAGCCCTCACCAATTTCTTCTTGTCTTCTCAAAACACCTCAAAATTCCAGGAAAAATTCCCAAAATTGCCTAAGTCTTCTCAAAACCCCATCTAATTCCAGAAACGTCTCTTAAAATCTCCACAAGTTTCCACAAAATCTAAGAAAAACCCCAGAAAATCTAAGAAAAATCCCACAAAATTGCAGAAAAATCCCACAAAATTCCCTAAATCTTCTCAAAACCCAACCAAATTCTAGAAACATCCCACAAAATCACCTCAAATTTCCACTAAATTCCACAAAAATTCCATAAATTTCAAGAAAAATCCCACAAAATTCCAGAAAAATCCCACAAATTTTTTAAAATTTTCTCAAAATCCCACAAAATTCCAGGAAATTCCACAACAGTACAAAAAAATCCCACAAAATTCCAGAAATATCCCACCAAATCGCCACAAATATCCACAAAATTTAAGAAAAATCCCACAAAATTCTTCAAGTCTTCTCAAAATTCCTCAAGATTCCAGAAAAAAATCTCACAAATTTTCTCTAAATCTTCCCAAAACCCTACCAAATTCCAAAAACATCCCACAAAATCCCCACAAATTTCTACAAAATCTAAGAAAATACCTCAAAATTCTTCGTCTTCTCAGAATCCCATAAAATTCCACAAAACTCCCACAAAATCTCCTTAATATCCTGCAAAATTCAAGAAAAATACCACAAAATTGCAGAAAAATCTCACAAAATTCCCTAAATCTTCTCAAAACCTCACCAAATTCCAGAAACATCCCACCAAATCACCACATATTTCCAAAAAATCTAAGAAAAATCCCACAAAATTTTTCAAGTCTCCTCAAAATCCCTTAATGTTCCAGAACAAAATCACACAAAATTCCTTAAATCTTCCCTAAAACCTTCCAAATTCCAGAAATATCCCGTCAAATATCCACAAAGTTCCACAAAATCAAGAAAAATCCCTCATAATTCTTCAAGTCTCCACAAAATCCCACAAAACTCAAGAAAAATCCCACAAAATTGCAGAAATCTTCTCAAAACCCCACCAAATTCCAGACACATCCCACCAAACCTCCACAAATTTCCACAAAATCCAAGAAAAGTCCCTCAAAATTCTTCAAGTCTCCTCAAAATCCCTCAAGATTCCAGAAAAATCTCACAAAATTATTTAAACTTTTGCAAAATCCCATAAAACTCAAAAAAAATCCCACAAAATTGCAAAAAATTTAAAAAAATCTCTCAATCTTCTCAAAACCCCACCAAATTCCAGAAACATCCCACCAAATTCCAGAAAAGTCCCACAAAATTATTTCATCTAAATTTGCCTTGGCAATTGTAGATCCCGGCTGCTCTTGCCCCTCTTCTGCTTGCCACCTGAATTTTAGCAGTACAGTTGCAATTGCCTCTTTCAATCAGTGCTACCCACTGTGCTTTTGTCACAGGGAATTCAGGATTTTTGTTTCAGGCATCACGATCAGTAGAGATCAAAATGCTCCCACGTCCCTGAGCACTAAGTCAAGGGGAATTAAAGCCACACAGGTCACATTTGCAGTGCTCAAACACAGCCCTGTTGCTGCTGCTGCTGAAATAGAATCAACTGACAGAGGCCATCACAGAAATTGCCTCTGCAGTGGCAAATAAAATGAAAAAATCCACCAGGAGAAAGAAATACCAGAACTTCCCAACTCGCTTCATTGTTTCTTCTGAGCAGCAGAAGAAAAAGAAACAGGGCACCTTTCAGGCAGTTCCACAAGCTCAGGGTTCTCATTTCATGGGGAATCTGAGATCCAATTGGCCTTGCTAAAAAGGACAAAAGCAAAGGGAATGAATTGGGAATTATTAAGAAAAAATGACCCTTCTTACATACAAAGTTCACCAAGTCATTCCCTGCATTTCTCCTTTTCACTGTCTTTCTCTCATCCACTGAGAGCTCCAGCTTATCATGTTCTGGTGCTTATCATCAGCTGATTGTGCTCTTGATTTCTCCCACTGCAAGAGATGTAGAATCATCTAAACTGAACACAGAAACAAACTCCCTCTGTCAGCCCATCTTCACATTCCAGATCACTTTCAAGATGTCCATGGGGCATTTGGAATGATGAGCTCTCCACTGCTGGCTGCAGGCTCTGGAGATTCTTTCTCCACATTCAGCCAGGCTTGTATTCCCCAACAATTCCTGGTAGCCCATCATGTTTTCTTTGGCTAGAAGAGGAACAATGAAAACCTTACCAATGGCACAACTCCCTTGTCCATAAGGAAAAGAAAGAACAAGTTGTCAAGTTCTTCAAATATTTGTCCTGCTTTGCTGCAAGAGTTGTGCTGCATTCACAGTGTGGGAAGCCAAGAGAAGCTGCAGCTGGGGGCACATCTTGTGACAGGAGCTGTGCCTTGTTCTCCAGGACAGGTTGTTGGAAAGGACAGACGGGACTGGGGAGAAGATTTTGGGAAAATTGAAACAGCTTTTTTAAGAAATGAAATTAAAACCAAAAGAAACAACCTGTATGTTTTTCTCTATTTTTCTCTATTTTTCTCTATTTATTTTTATGCTCTCCTTTTCCATCTTGCACGTTCTCCATCCCATTCATTCCAAATGGATCTCACCTCTAAGATCTGAGACTCGGCAAGTTTTAGACACTGTAAAATACCATGAGCTACACCCAGTTTGCCTTCCCCTGTTTTACTTGGAAAGCAATGCTGGAGACACAAGTGCAGTGCTTGGCTCAGGTACAAATTCTGCATTCAGGGAATGTGCTCAGACAGTGTCTGACCCTCAGCAGGGACAAGGCACAGCAGCAGCCAAGGGCATTGCTGTGCCCCTGTGCAGGAGTCAAGACTCTGGCTCTTGGCTCACCAGGGCAAAGTTCCCGTGTTTGGCCAGGCTCAGGGGC
This sequence comes from Poecile atricapillus, assembly GCF_030490865.1. Taxonomy (NCBI): domain Eukaryota; kingdom Metazoa; phylum Chordata; class Aves; order Passeriformes; family Paridae; genus Poecile; species Poecile atricapillus. The sequence goes on along the minus strand of NC_081267.1, from coordinate 10,764,627 downwards.
TGCCCGGGGAGCGCGGGGCTCGGGGCGGGGCCGAGCGGGCAACGGACAAACGGACACGGGGACAAACGGTCCCGGTGCTTCAGTTGCAGCGGCAGCGGCAGCAGCAGAGGCAGCAGCAGCAGAAGACAAAAAGCGAATTACCTGACTCCGTCAATTCTCCTCTCCCTCTCCCACTGTCCCGCACCCTATCCCCGTCGCATTTTTCCTGTGTCCCCTCCTCTTCCAGTTTCCCTCTCCCCGTGCCCACCCGGGCCATGCCCCCGGTCCGCCCCCGGCCCCGGGCGGGGCTGCCCCGGCCCCGGCCCCAGCCCCGGCCCCGAGCATCCCTCCGCGGTCTCGCCTCCGCCCAGCTCTGGCTGTGCTGGCGCTGGCGCTGCTGGGCGGGCATCATTGCCTGGGGCTGGGGCGGCATCGCTGCCCTTTGGCTCCGCCTGGCCCGACCCCGACCCCGGCCCCGGCCCCGGCCCCGGCCCCGGCTCCTCCCGGGGCCCGCGGAGGACACAGGCGGCGCGGCCGCTGCCGCCGCCTCCGCTGCAGCTTCCCCGGCCCGAGCTCCGCCGCTCAGCAGCGCGGCCGCCGGCCCCGAGCCGCCGCTGTCGCGTTCCAAAGAGCGAACGCCTGCGGATGCCCGGCCCGGGGAGGTCGGGGAGCACTCGGGGGCCGTTCCTGGCCCCGGGCCGAGCACTGACGGCCGCGTCTCTTCCCCAGGGAAGGCGCAGGAGGCCCTGCAGCAGCGCTACCGAGTGGGTTCCCTGCTGGCTTTGGCAGAGTTTTCGCAGCCACTCGGCTCTCGGACGGACTCCCGGTGAGCGGTGGGGCCAGCGGCGGGCGGAGGAGGAGGAGCGGGCGGAGGGGGCGGAGGAGGAGGAGCGGGCGGAGGAGTAGGATGGGGCTGGACACGGCAGGCGCTGAGCTGAATCCGCTGTTCCCTTTGGCTTACAGGTGGCCATCAAAAAGGTGCCACGGAACCGCGTCCGGCACTGGGGCGAGCTGGTGAGTGAGCGGGGCCAGCGGCAGAAGCCGGGGCGTGCCGGGCGGGGATGAGCCGGGACCCGGCAGGGTGGGAGCTGCCAGGACACCTGGAGGGAGAGCGGGCATGGGGCCAGCGGAGGGCACAGAGCATCCCGGGCTGGCTGAGGGCTTCCCGAACCCTGGCACGGCCTCAGCCCCACTGACAGCACCGTGCTCCTCACGCAGCCCGACGGCACCAGCGCACCACTGGAGATAGTGCTGCTGGACAAGGTGTCCACAGGCTTCCCCGGTGTGGTGCAGCTGCTGGAGTGGCTTGAGCTCCCCAGCTACATTGTTATGGTGCTGGAGCGCCCGGAGCGGTGTCAGGACCTGCGGCACTTCATTCGGGCACGGAAGTTCCTGTCCGAGGAAGAGGCGCGGGAGCTGTTCCGGCAGGTCCTGGCAGCCGTGCGGCACTGCACCAGCTGCGGGGTCCTGCACCGAGATATAAAACCGGACAACATCTTGGTTGACCTGGACACCGGCGAGGCAAAACTGATAGACTTCGGCTGTGGCACCTACCTTCAGGAGAGAGCCTACACTCAATTTGCAGGTGAGCCCACACAGGGGTAGGCTTCTGGTCCCAGCATCTCCTGGCCCAACATCTCCTGGCGCAACAAGGGTGTGGCAGGAGGGATTCTCCCAGGACTGGGGCTGGGGCAGGCAGCCTGACAAAATCCTCCATGGGTAGGGGTGGCAGAGAGGGGGAGGCAGAACCTGTGCACCAGCTGGTTTGGTGTGCAGTTGAGAATGGGCTTGGACTGCTCTGCTCACCTGGTTTGCTTTGGTTCAAAATATGTTTTGGGCAATGCCAGCAGGGAGGATGTGGGTATGGTTTTTCCCCAGCACTGAGTGGGTATTTCCCTTTGTGTGTCATGGTCGGGCCTTGCCAGGGTTTCTGCTGCCCTCTTCCAGCACCAGTGACTTCATTTCCAGCCACAGATTTGTACCCAAGTCCCAGGTGCTGGCGAGAGGGCAGCAGGTCACCCCATGGGCCACTGGGGAAGCCCCCACATGCCCAGGGATGCTGGGGTCAGGCTCTGGGAGCAGCAGCATCCCCCTGATGAGCTCCATCCATATTCCATAGGAACACCATCATACAGCCCCCCGGAATGGAACGACTTCAGGTGGTACCATGGCAAGGCAGCGACCGTCTGGACCCTGGGCATCCTGCTGCACGAGATGGTCTGCGGGGAGCACCCTTTCAGGAGGGGCAGGAACATCAGATGGGGCCAGCTCCTGCTGCCACAACGGCTCTCCCAAGGTGAATCCTCATCTCTGGGCACAGGGGGAACACCAGTGTTGGGAGACAGCAGCGGGCTCGTGAGCATCCCGCTCTGGCAGCTGCTGAGGAGGTGGCACATGTCCTGCTCTGCTGCTCTCCTCCAAAACAAAAAAATTAATGGGAAAGTTTAGGCCCAGCTCTGAGCACATCCAGCATGGCCTGGGCACGGGAATAGTGGGACAAAGCAGACAGGAGCCTTCTCCAACTGACCAGTGGTTTGTGGTTTCTCTCCCCAGATTGCCAGCTTCTGATCAGGTGGTGTTTATCCCTGAACTCCTTGGACAGGCCCTCATTAGAAGACCTGTTCCATGATCCCTGGATGCAGGATATTCATCAGCCCTAGAAGAAGGGAGAGAGCCACAGGCACAGTGATGCAGGGACCTGGTAAGTTACAGCTCCACACATGCCCTGGCAATCAGCAGCAAAGAAACCCAGACTTTTTTGTCCTGCCTGTGTCACTGCACTGGGCTCATCAAATGGGAACACACAGCCCTTGTGCTGGAGCTGAGCTGCTCTGCCCAGCACTGGTGGGCACCATCTGAGCTGGTTTTGCTTGTCCTGGTTCACTGACAGCCGGGCCCTGGGCAGAACCCTGACAGCCTGGTGTCACCCCAGGGAAGAAGGAGCCCCTGGAGAAGCTGGACCAGGTGGGGCTGCTGCTGCTGCTGGAGACATGGAGGAAAACAGCAAGGATGACATCCTCTTCCTCCACCTGGCCAGCGGCAGCTGGCGATGATGGACTTTGATTCTGGCACCTTCTTCAAAGCCAGGCTCCACAGTGAATTTTCAGGTCAGTCCAGACCCAGGGGGATGCTCCCAGATTTGTGCATTGGCCGGGAACCAAAGGTTTCCGCTTTGCTGGGGCAGATGCAACTGATTCCTCAGTGGCTGCCCAGCTGGTTTTTGGCAGGGCTGGGGACATGGGCTGGGGTGGTTACGAAATGGGAGTGGGATCCTGGCCCTGCCAACAGCCCCCACCACCCACCGTGCCCCGGGCTGGGGCTGGGGCAGCCAGCCCGACACAAACAAACCCCCATGGCAGGAGCACAGGTGGGACTCCAGAACCTGAGCACGGCTGCTTTGCTGTGCAGGCAAGGAAGGGCTTGGGCTGCTCCACTCCCCTGCTTTGCTTTGGGATCACCGTGATTTTGGGGGACAGTGCAGGGGGAAAGGGAGCAAGCATGGGCTTCCCTCACCCATGGGTGGGTTTTTCCCCAGAATGTAGGGGTTGGGCCTTGCTCAAGCTCCTGACAGAGATAAGATTTTTTACCATTTTTCTGGTTTCCCCTTTTTGTCTGTAATCTATTTTCATTAATTTGTTGTTTGTTTTTCTAAAGGAAGCGTTCTAGGTGGGGTCCAGTCTGGATCAGGAAGTGCTTGGGACCAGCTGTGGCGTGGATGGGCCGTGCCCTTGGAGAAGACTGAGGACATCGTTTGGGACCAGCTTTTCTTCTGGCAGCGGATGGTGTGAGGTGGGTCCTCATCTCCCTGGCATGGGTGGGACAGGAGCTTTTGGGAGATGGCAGCGGGCACAGGAGCATCCCGCTCTGGGCAGCTGCTGAGGGGCTGGATCTGCCGTGGCTGGCTGCAGGCTGGGCACATGTCCTGCCCTCCTGCTCTGCTCCCAAAGGCAGCAGTGATGGGCAGCTTTGGGCCCAGCTCTGAGCACGGCCAGCATGGCCTGGGCACCGCGGCTGGCTGGGACAAGGGGACAGGAGCCTTCAGCTGACGGGCGGTTTCTGCTTTCTCTCCTTGCAGCCGGGCTCTGCGGATGCTGAGGCTGCTCTGGGCTCTGCCAGGGCTCTGCTGGGCTCAGCACCGCGCCGGGATCAGCCAAAGAAGAAACGGTGTGACCTGCAGCAGAGACTGGAGCATTTTGGCAATGCAGCTCAAGTCTGCAGAGTGTCCACCTCCAAGGGAAAACATGACACCCCCCAAAAATTAAACTTGTTCCATAACTTCTGAAATGAAATCCATCTGGGATGATCCCAAATGACATTTTTCATCTTGCTCAAGCTGTAGCTCAGCCCTTCTCTGAACAGTTCTGTCCCCCACCTGCCTTTTACTTCACAACTGCTCCCTCCTTTCCCCCAGTGAGTTCCCAGCCCATCACAGTCTCCATCACACTGCAGCCTTCCTTGATGCCCCTCACCACGAGGAAGGCCAAGCCCCAGTCTCAGGGACTCATCCTGTCAGTGGCTGAAGAGCAGCAATGTCTGTCTGTGCCAGGGGCTCTTGGATGTCTCTGTATCCATGGACAGAAGGGTCTGTCTGTGCCAGGGGCTCTTGGATGTCTCTGTATCCATGGACAGAAGGGTCTATCTGTGCCAGGGGCTCTTGGATGTCTCTGTATCCATGGACAGAAGGGTCTGTCTGTGCCAGGGGCTCTTGGATGTCTCTGTATCCATGGACAGAAGGTCTGTCCTTGCAAAGGTTTCCATAATATCTTGGTACCCATGAGTATGGAATGAACACAGAGAGTGAAAGTGTCAGTCACGTTGTTTGCACACTCCTTCCTTTCCATACAAGACACATCCATGCACACCCCCACGTACAGATATATTAAAAGGATAGGGATGGATAGAGATTTCCCACAGAGCTCTAACTTTGGCATAACTCACCTTGTAAGCCATGGCCAGGGGATTTTTTTTCCCAGCTCTGTGGGAGTAGGTGTCCAAGAGCTGAAGGGAACAGCATTTAGAAGCAGTTTCAGGATTTCTAGGCAGGAAAGGGAGCTGACAACCATCCACATAACTCACCATATTCATCGGGATGGGCTGCTGGTTCTTTAGGAATATGGCACAATGGAGACACGAGACTTGGGATAATCCCAGCTCTCTGTGGATCTGTGCAAAGGTGGAGCAGCAGAAACACCTTGTGTCTTCTTTGGGGACACAAGGTCCAAGGAGCTGGGCTGGCAGAGCGTGACCTGGGCTGGTGGCAGGTGAAGTCCCATTTCATGACATCCCGGAGTGGCACAGGACAAAGCTCCAAGCACCCACAGCCCCACTGAGGAAGTCCTTGGAGTGCTGCACATCCCATAGGAAAAGCTGCATTCACTCAGTCCATTGGGATTTATCACTTCCACTTGCAACACTTTAGGTCCAAGTTTCAAAGTGCAAAATTTTTACACTCAAGACACAGTCATGAAGAACATGTATTTCAATTTCCTATTCCTTTAACTGCAGTGTAAAATATCTTAATATTGGAAAACATCCATCAAATCTGTAAAGAAAGGCAGCTAATGGATCCTTTCCACTAGCACGTGTACAAACTAAGTAACTAAAATCAAATCTGAGTTCTCTTTTTCAAAAATCAGTTACCTCTTTCTTACTCCAGAGTTATAGATCATTTTTCACTACACATTTGGTAGTAATTTGTATCTTTCATATTTTTTTCGTGTTTGTTTGTTTGTTTGTTTACAGAAAACATGTCCTAGAAAAGGCATGTCCATTGCTTCTGGTTCCCGTGTGGAGCAGCTCCCTTCCCGCTGGCTGAGCTGCTCAGGCAGAGCCCGGCAGCTCCTGGCCCTGCAGGGCTGAGGTTTTCCCCGTTGCTGGGCACAGACTGATGGAGCAGCACTGCTGAACACGGGGACACGCAGAGGGAGCAGAGCAGCTGCCTTTGCCCACCTGAAGCTCCAAGGCCAAACTCTGAGCAGGCACGGCTGGAAGAGACTCGCAGGCTCCCTGTTGGCTCTGCTGCCCCACTTGTGCCCGGCCCAGCTCTGCGTGAGGCAGAGGGAGAACAAGGGGCAGCTCCCTCCCAGCCCCAGCCCAGGGACCCCTCCAGCCCCGGGCCTTGGGGCACTGTCAGCACCCGCTGCTCCAGCCACCGCTTCTGCTGGCACTGACAGCAACAACCAAACTGGGGCTGGTCCCCAGGGAGCAGCAGCAGTGCCTGGATCTGATCCCTCAGCCTGGGGCAGCCCCCTGGGGGAACAGAGGGCACAGCAAGAGGGACAAAACCAGTCAGGGTCAGAGACTGGAAAAAGCCAGAGCTGGGAGCAGGAACAGCTGCTTCATTGCACTCTTGGAGAAAGCTCTTGGCTGGGTCAAAGCACTGAAAGGTGTGAAAGGCAGAGAGGAGGCCACACCAAACAATGCTCCTGTTTTCACACCCTCCTGTAATAAATGGAAATGATTAGTGCTAACTGAATTGTAACTATTTGGAAAGTTATTATTAGGAGCAATCAAGGGAATTGGTGTTACAAGGCAGATGTAGCCCCCCTACAGATGTTACATGTTAAAATTAAGGTACAGGATGTAGTTTTGTGATAAGAAATGCCCTAAGACAAAATTGACCTTGAGATGAATGAAGTTGGAATGACTTTAGGCATAGGGCCTGAAAATTATAAAATATAAGACTAATTAGTGGAGTACAATGCTTACTTACATAACACAACGCTTAGTACGCACACACAGCCTGTAAGGTTATCCAGAGGACAACGAGGATGAGTGTAAGCCTTCATCCAAAAAACCACCAAAACAAGACAGAAGACCCCCTAGCAACAAGTGAAGCATGTGCCATGAAGAATAGTGATATTAAATCAATGAATTGGAAATAGGAGGAGACTTATGGGAAACATTAATGAATAGGTATAAGCATACAGTATATAATTTTAGTTTGAATTACTTTGTTTTGGTATGTGAGGCGGGGTGAGAAGCCCTCCCTGTACCCTGGTCAGTTTTGCTTATACTTTAATCATAATTACTGGCAAATTATATTCACAAATATATATCTATGTATCTGAAGTTATTCACTAAATTGTACTCTTTTACTAAATTGTTTTCCTTTTATACCAAATTGCTATTCAGGCCACTAAATAGTATTCTTTTATTAAATTGTATCCTTCTATTCAATTCACTAAATTGTATATTTTTTTTCCCTTGTTATTAAATTGCTGTTAACCTAATAGCTCTTGTTGTCTTATTTTAATTTCATTTATAATAGCACCAAGCAGAAAAGGGGCCTTACTGAGAGCAAGCAAACTTAACTTTCTGCCAGGACACAAATTTAGAGGGCAAAAAATTAAAAAAACCCACAGCATCAGCCCAGCTTCCCAGTGAGAAGGGTTGGAACTCTCTGCCCTCAACACTTCCCCAGCAGCTTTACAAAGGTAACTGGGATCTGAGCTGTGCCCTCTGAACCAGCAGAGCCAGCCTCCCTTCAGGCTGAGAAGCCACAGCCTCAGTTACAGCCCCGGGTGCCTCCTGTGCCCCAGAGAATGGCCCGGCTCACCTGGCCCAGCCCAGCCCGGCCCGAGCAGCCCGGACTGGCCTCAAGGGATGGGCTCCACCTGCCCGCTGTGCCCACAGGCCAGGCCCAAGGGCTCACAAGAGGCTTCCTCCCAGCTTTGCAAAACTCGGCCAAGAGTGTCCCCTTTACTGTGCTGAGAAGAGTAAAAAACCCTCTCAATCTAACCCCACTGCACTCCTCATGGGGGATCCCTGCACACCTTAGGAGAGAGCCCAAATTTTCCCTGTGTGCCTCATGAGGTGCAGGCCCAGGTGATGCCACTGAAGGAAATGTGCCCTCACAGCCCAGGGACGCTCAGCATGGGCTCCCCCAGCCCCTCAGTGCCCCAACACTGGTCACGGCAGCCCCTGCCTGGCTCCTGCCTGCCCACACCGTGGGCACCCCCGGCTGCTCCTGGACATGGAGCTCAGCCAGGGCTGGTGCTGTGTGGGCTTTGCTGGTGGTACCAGCCAGACACTGGGGTGACAGCTCCATCTCTTTATTAGAACAAAAAACATGGGCCAGCCCCTGCTCTGGTGCACAGGGGCTGCCCAATTTCAGTCCTGGCTAGGGACCAGGGCCAGGGGGCTCAGGGGCAGAGGGTCTCGCTTGAGAGGTGTGGGTCTTGGGATGCCCTCAAGACGGGGATGCAGCTGCAGCACAGCAGATGGGGAGAGATGTGAAGAGCGAGGATAACAGGTCAGCTTCTCTCGGACTAAAATCTTTGCCTGCTCTTCTGAAGCTGCAGAGGCGCTCCTGTTGAGAGAAGAGGTGGCTGAGGCCCCCAGCTGCCGCTGGCACACAGGGACCCTCCTGCACAGCAGGGCCCAGAGCTGCCAAGGCTCCCCAGCACGGCTGGAGCTGCTGGCACAGCTTGGCCCAGCTGGACAGCTGCCCCTCAAGGCCCTGGAGAGCAGGGGATGGCTCTGGGCAGGGTCCCTGGCCAGGAGCAGGCCCCAGAGCACCTCTGCCTTTCAAGGACAATCTCATCCCCGCTCTTTCTCCTGCCCACCTTGCTTTGCCTCTGCCCGCTGCTCCTGGGGCTGCTCTTGGCCAGGCAGCCTCAGTGGCAGCCAGCACTGGCTGCAGCCCCAGCGGGCTCCCCAGGACAAGGCCCAGCAATTAAGAGGCCAATGAAAGGCCTGGGCAGCTGCAGAACTCTCGGCAGAGTTATTTGGGCAACCAAGAACTTAAGCCACAAGTCCACAGCAGCCTCACTGGGAATGTTTCCTGACTATGAGCAGCCTTTCAAGAAACTGTTTGAGGCAGAGATCAGCAAAACACTCACCGTTTTTTCTTCCGGCAATACCAGATTCCAGCACAGCACATCATCAGGAAAATTGCTCCACCAGCCACAATGGCCATTAACTTAATCAAACACTGTGTTCCCCAGCAAAAAACTCTTCTCATGCTTCTCCAGATATTGTTAGCTTGTCTGGTGGTGCCAGCTGCATCTGTGGGAGCAATGGGCAGCGTGAGCCTGTGCTGTGCTCCACTGCTGAGCTGGCAGCACGCTGGATACAGCCAGGACGTTCTCTGTTTCCCCCAGAGCTGGGGCCTGCAGGCACCTTGCCACCCCTTGGCACAAGACTGCTCAACCCCCTGAGCTTGAATGGCACAATTTCTCTGTGCTGTGCTGGTCTTCTCCAGGCAATACTTGTCAAGGACATGGATAAGGGTCAGGAAAATGCCCAGGGTTTTGGAGCTGCTCCAGGGCCCTCCCTCTTCTAAATAGCCCCTACACCTGATCTACCCTGAGACTGGGAAATTTCAGGGGATCTCAGGGTGTTCACGTCCCATGCTGCAGTTTGGGCTCCCTGTCAGCTGATGCCAAATGCCTTCCTGCAGAGGCTGGGGAGAATCTGCAGCCAGGCCAGGCTGGGAAACAGCCCTGCAGGGCATGAAAGCAGCAGTGGGGCAGCAAAGCTGACATGGATCCCTTCCTGCTGTGCTGGGTACACTGTGTCCAGATGTGCAGAGAAATCCCCCGGCTGCTGAGTCTCAGGAGGAGGCTGAGGAATATGGACCCACCACGGCGTCCCTCCAGATCATTCAGGATTATGTCCAGATATTTGAGTTCCCCCATTGCTACATTAGTATCTCCTATAGGTTTGTTCTTCTTTCTCAGGGGACCATAATATAAAGTATTTCCATTTTCCAGGAATGGATCCCACAGAACCAGTGCTCAGCCTGTGGGGTCAGCAGGGATGCACTACACACCCCAGTGATGGGAGCTGGGCTTGCTTGCAGAATTTAGCTCAGGAGCTGGGAAAGTCCTTGCTGCAGACACACCTGTAACTCAACAGCCACAGAAGCTTCTCTCATCTCTGCTGATCTGCACAGGCAGCACTGAGCCACAGGAGCAGTGAGAGGATCACACAGAGCGAGGGCACACACGTGCACGGCTCTGTCCTGGCACCTGCAGCGATGCCGCCCTGGCCGAGCTTTGGGCTCTGAGCTGGCAGCTCTCCCAGGGGGAAAGGCCTTCACCTACCCTCAGAATATTCCTCATCACCAGGCTCAGTAACTGATATGGACGGGGAATCCAGATCATCTTCATCATCAGGTTCATCTGCAAAGAAAGTCAGGACAGAACAGCTCCCGTGACACTGCTGAAGATTCTTCTTCAGGCTGGAGTGACAGTGAGTGCACCTGGGTGACTGCTGCCCTCCAAGGCACTCCCTTATCTCTGCCTTCCACTCAGGAGCAGGAGCAGGGGGACCACGTGCCTGCAGTGGCCCCACAATGGGATGGAAGGAGCCCCTTGCATGGCAGTCAGGAGAGAAAGGACTCCCTGGAGCTGCCAGCAGCTCTGAACTGAGCCCCAGGCAGGGCCAGGGCTTGGCAGCTGGAGCAGGAGCATCTCAGGCTCCCTGGGGCCAGAAAGGAGCCACACAAGGCACAGCCCCGGGGCACAGCTCTGGGCCCAGCCCTTCCCTCTCTGCTCTTCTCCATGGCTGCACAGAGCAAACGGAAGGTGACACTGGCATTGCACATGGGAAGAAGATTGACAGCTAAATGCTCCTTCCTCCCACTGACAGCGATGCTGTGGGATCACTCAGGGCTCCAGAAGGGAATGGGGCGAGGTTTCCAGAATCCATCAACCTTCAGACTCTTGAGGGAAATGGCACATGAGTGAGCTCTTGCCACCTTGACACTGATTATTCTGTGCAGAAAGGGACATTGAGAACTTGCCTCCAGCATCTGGCAAGGTCTTCAAACCGCCATTTACCAGCACTTGCAGATGCTCCATGTCACGATCCCAATCTAGAAGGGAGCACAGATCAGAACCATTCCATGGTGTGCTGGGATCCCTTTCTGCCTTAGGGAACTGGGCACTGCAAGGGGGTCAGGTAAGGCCGTGGGAGCCAGATGTCAATGGACATGGCCAAAGCTGCAGAGGGGCCTGAAGAGAGCTCTGGACTGGCTCTGGACATTCTCAACACCTTTTCCATGCTCTGTGCAAAATCCCTGAAAGGCAGGCACTGCCAAGTAGCAGAGATGGCAGCTCAAGCCTCAGCAGGGCTCAGGCCCAGAGGCACAGCAATTAGCTCCTGGGACTGTGCCTGGCATGGCCTCCCTTCCTGCAGCAGAGGCTGCCCATGAGCCACTGCTTCCTCCGGGAAACGCTGCCTTCAGCACAGCCTTTGGGTTCATATCTGGAGAAAGGAAGAGCCACAGCTGGATCAGACAGAACCATTCCCCATTGGGGAGGTGGCATGTTCAAGAGGCAATATTTGTCAAAGTCATGGATAAGGATCAGGAGAAAGGCCAGGTTATTGGGGCTGGCCAGGGCCCTCCCTCCTCCAAACAGCCCCTACACCAGATCGACCCTGAGACTGGGAAATTGCAAGGGATCTCTAAGTGTGCATGGCCTGTGCTGCAGTTTGGGCCCCCTGTCAGCTGATGCCAAATGCCTTCCTGCAGAGGCTGGGGAGAAGCTGCAGCCAGGCCAGGCTGGGAAACAGCCCTGCAGGCCATGAAAGCAGCAGTGGGGCAGTGACGCTGACATGGATCCCTTCCTGCTGTGCCAGCCATGGCGTGTCCAGATGTGCAGGGAAAGCCCCCGGCTGCTGAGTCTCAGGAGAAGGCTGAGGGACATGGACCCACCATGGCGTCTATCCAGTTCACTCAGCATCTTGTCTTCTGTAGGTTTGTTCCTCCCTTTAAGAGAACCTTAACAGAAAGTATTTCCATTTCAGATGAATGGATACCACAGAACCAGGGCTCAGCCTGTGGGATCACCAGGGACACACCACTCACCCCTGTGATGGGAGCTGGGCTTGTGTGCAGCAACCAGCAAAGGAGCTTGAAATGTCCTTGCTGCAGACACACCTGTAACTCAACAGCCACAGAAGCTTCTGTCACCTGGTTCCTGCCAGGTTGTCAATGATTATTCCTTGTTGGGACAGTGAGAACATACCTGCATGGGGCTCCAGAGGCAGAAAATCTTCATGAAGCCAAGCTGCTGGAGAAATCTTCCTACCACGCTTGTCTAGAAAGGAGCACAGATCAGAAACATTCCATGGTGTGCTGGGATCCCCTTCTGCTTTAGGGAACTGGACACTGCAAAGGGTTTGGGTAAGGCTGTGGGAGCCAGATGTCAATAGACATGGGCAAAGCTGCAGAGGGGCTTGGGGAGCTCTGGGCTGGCTTTGGTCACTCTCAACACCCTCTTTGCAGCCCCTGTGCAACATCCCTGGTGGGGCAGTGGGACCAGCCCAGGGCCCATGGGCTCTCCCTCCCACAGAGGAAACCCCAAGGCCTTGGGCCAAACCGCAGCATTCAGTGCCACAGGTAACGGAACCTCCCTCCTGCCCTCTCTCCTTCAGCTGGGACAGCTCCCCCAGCCCAAGGGGACAGAGCCAGGCCCTGTCAGGACACACTGGAGCTTTACCCTCCCCCTCAGCCCTTTCCCCACCATGGGCACCCCTTGCAGCAGCTGCCAGGTTTTGGGACGTGTCTCCCATGGAGGGACCCCAGCAAGACTGCTCAGTAGCCAAGTGACCTGAGCCTGCTCAGGATAATTCCTCTGCACTGTGCTCACACAGCCAAGCAGCAGAGATGGCAGCTCAAGCCTCAGCAGGGCTCAGGCCCAGAGACACAGCAATTACCTCCTGGAACTGTGACTGTGCCTGGCATGGCCTCCCTTCCTGCAGCAGAGGCTGCCCATGAGCCACTGCTTCCTCCGGGAAACGCTGCCTTCAGCACAGCCTTTGGGTTCATCTCTGGAGAAAGGAAGAGCCACAGCTGGATCAGGTGGGGCTGTTCCCCAACAGGAAGGTGGCATGTTCAAGAGGCAATACTTGTCAAAGTCATGGATAAGGTTCAGGAAGCCATCAAAACTTTGGAGCCAGGCCAGGGCCCTCCCTCCTCCAAAGAGCTGCCATTCCACATCTGCCCCAAGACTGGGAAATTGCATGGGATCTCAGGGTGTGCATGGACCACGGTGCAGTTTGGGCTCCCTGTCAGCTGATGCCAAATGCCTTCCTGCAGAGGCTGGGGAGAAGCTGCAGCCAGGCCAGGCTGGAAAACAGCCCTGCAGGCCGTGAAAGCAGCAGTGGGGCAGTGACGCTGACATGGATCCCTTCCTGCCCTGCTGGGCACAGCGTGTCCAGATGTGCAGGGAAAGCCCCCGGCTGCTGAGTCTCAGGAGAAGGCTGAGGGACATGGACCCACCATGGTGTCTATCCAGTTCACTCAGCATCTTGTCTTCTGTAGGTTTGTTCCTCCCTCTAGGAGAACCTTAACAGAAAGTATTTCCATTTCAGATGAATGGATCCCACAGAACCAGGCCTCAGCCTGTGGGATCAGCAGGGACACACAACTCACCCCTGTGATGGGAGCTGGGCTTGTGTGCAGCAACCAGCAAAGGAGCTTGAAACATCCTCGCTGCAGACACACCTGTAACTCAACAGCCACAGAAGCTTCTGTCACCTGGTTCCTGCCAGGTTGTCAATGATTATTCCTTGTTGGGACAGTGAGAACATACCTGCATGGGGCTCCAGAGGCAGAAAATCATCATGAAGCCAAGCTGCCTGAGAAGCCTTCCTACCACCCTCATCTGGAAGGGAGCATAGATCAGAATCATTCCATGGTGTGCTGGGACCCCCTTCTGCCTTAGGGAACTGGGCACTGCAAGGGGGTCAGGTAAGGCTGTGGGAGCCAGATGTCAATGGACATGGCCAAAGCTGCAGAGGGGCCTGGGGAGCTCTGGGCTGGCTCTGGTCACTCTCCACCCTCTTTGCAGGCCCCGTGCAACATCTCTGGAGGGGCAGCAGGACCAGCCCAGGGCCCCTGAGGCCTCTCTCCCTCCCACAGAGGAAACCCTCCCTTCAGTCCTGGGGAAAACCATCCCCAATGCTTCCCAGGGAGAAGGGAGCACTGTCCCTGGAAAGGGGACCGAGGCCGCGGGCTCACCTGCTCGCCCTGCTTGCCATGGAGCAGCCTGGGCAGCCCTGTCAGGCAGGGCCACTGCCAGGAGGAGCAGGAGGAGGAGGCGCAGAGCAAAGGCCATGGTGCCTTGCCCACTGCCAGTCCTGCAGCTCTTGCTGCCACCACTGTCCTGACACCGCTGTCCCAACGTCAGCACCGCTGCTGCTGCCACTGCTGCTGCCGCAACAGTCGTGGTCAAGGACTGACTGCTCGGTCCTTGTGGTGCTGTGCAACCACGGGGCTCTGGGACCTCTGTGACCTCAGAGCCTGCTGTCACCTCAGCCTGCTGTCACCCCACAGGCTGCTGTGACCTCATGGCCAGGGTGGAATTGTGTGGGGAGTGGGATCTGCCTTCTTCACTAGGGAGCTCATCCTGCCCTGCAGCTCTGTCCAAGGGCTATGACAGGGTCCCAGCCCAGCTGATCTCACAGGCTGGGGGATGAAGGGATGGAGAGCAACCCTGCACAGAAGGACTTGTGGCTGCTGCAAGGTGAGAGGCTGGACATGAGCCAGCCATGTGCCTCCAAAGGAGGGTGCCCAGCAGCTTGAAGGAGGTGATTCCACCACCCCTCTGCTCTGGTGCGAACCCACCTGGAGTACTGCATCCACCTCTGGGTGCCCAGCACAGGAAGGACATGGTCCTGTTGGAGCTGGTCCAGAGGAGGGACAAAATGCTCTGAGGGCTGGAGCCCCTCTGCTTTGGAGACAGGCTGGGATAGCTGGGGGTGTTCAGCCTGGAAGAGAGAAGGCTCCACAGAGACCTGATTGCTCCCTTTCAGTACTTTAAGGGGGCTTGTAAAAAAGACAGGACAAAATTTTTAGTAAGGCCTGTTGTGACAAGACTGAGGGGGAATGTTCTCAATCTAAAAGACAATAGCCTCAGACTAGATATAAGAAAGAAACTCACATTTTTTACACTGGGGGTTTTGAAACCCTGATACAGGTTGCCCAGAGAGGTGGGCATCCATCCCTGCTGACATTCAAGCTCCTGCTCTGAGCAACCTGACCTAAAGGTGTCCCTGCTCTCTGCAGGGCACTGCACTAGATGGCCTTTAAATGTCCCTTCCAAGCCAAGCCATTCTGTGCTGCTGTGCACCAGCAAAGCAGTGCTGGAATAATGCTGGGGTGATGATGCTGGCACCTGTGTTTTGGTAGTTGTGCCATTTAGCTGTTGGCCAAGAGAGGATTGATGGGCTGCACAGTGAAGTCTGCAAAGAACAGTGTGCTCAAGGAGAAACAGGAGAGGAACATGGCTTCCAGTTCAGATAAATGCCAGCATTTTGCTGCCCATTCCTTGTTAAGAAATAAAGGAATGTCCTGAAGATCCCTTCAGTGTGGGTGCAGCATTGGTTGTATCAGTACTTGTATTCTGTAAAACAGGTGAGTTGTTACAGCTTCTTGCCCCATTTATCACTGGATAAAACCCAAATACTGCATTGCTCCATGTCTACTTTCTTCCAAGTAAAGGGAGATTTTGTTCATTCTTGAGTGGGACATATTCATCTGTTGACAAGCAAATTCTTCTTGCCATTCACACAATGCTGATTTGCTCTAATTGGATTGTAATTAAGATCAACCACTCATTGTAATTAAGACTGATGGATTGTGAGGCAAAGTGTTGCATAATTTTCCCTGGAGAGAGTTTTTCTCTAATTCAATGACATATGAAGACAGGTGTAGCCTACCATACTTGTGGCATTAGTCTCCCACTCTGTCCTTTCCTCTCACCCAAGGGGAGGATCGAGGTCTGCAGGTCTCATCTGTGCACAGAAAGAGTTAATATCTCACCCAGACCTGCAGATGCTCATGATGGTTTCTGCCGGGCAGTGGCCGAAGCAGTCACGGTGATGGATTTCAGGCCTTGCTGGGGCTGTGCCAAGATCTCAGGGGGCCCGGCCAGAACAGTCGTGGCTGTTCTGCCCCCATGGCTGGTCCCAGGCCCCTGCTCCCTTCAATTCCAGCTGCGGGCCGATGGCTTCTCCTCCCTGTGCCCGGCAGCCGCTGGGGCCGCGCGGGCCGTGGTGAAGGGGCCTGGCCCAGCCCAGAGCCGCTCCCGGGGCCTGGCGGAGCCCGGCTCGGTGCAGGCCAGGCTGGAGCAGGGCCGGCCTGACCAGCACCCAGTTAACTCTTCACAGCTGGAAACAACAGAGAGCTTTCCTGGCCTTGCCTGTCTTTAAAATGGGGATTTCACACAGGAGGATACAGCTTCAAAATTATTTAATAGGTTGTCAGTTCTCAGAGCCAGCCAGCTGTTGGTTTTGCTAAGCACAGAGGAAGCTCATAGCAGTGCCCTCCTAGAAGTATCATTTGCATGGGTGGCTTCTTCCCTCCTCACCAAATATCAACTAATATAAAACCAGTACAGACACTCAGGGTGTAACAGGAAGAAATTCTGAAGCAATTGTTTTAAAGTAAAATCAGTTATTAAGCACAGATTGATGTTACTCCCCCACTCCACTGGAGAGGGACAGTGACTCTGCCACCTCCCCCCTGGCCAGCCCATTCCAATTCCCAATCAGCCTTTCTGGGAAGAACTCCTTCCTATTGTCCAGCCTAAACCTGCCCTGGTGCAGCTTAAGGCTGTGTCTCCTTGTCCTGCCCTCCAGCAGATCCCCACTTGCAGCCAGCTTGGTGTCATCTGCAATTTGTGAGTGCTGGACTCGACCCCCTCAGCCAGACCCTCAGTGAAGATATTAACCAGGACTGGGCCCAGCACAGATCCCTGGGGACACCACCAGGGACTGGACACCAGCTGGATGCAGCACCATCCCCACCACTCTCTGGGCCCGGCCTCCAGCCAGTTCTGCAGCCAGCAAAGAGTGCTCCTGTCCAAGCCGTGGGCTGCAGCTTTTCCAGGGAATGCTGTGGCTCTCCGTGTCCAAGGCCTTGCTGAAGTCCAGCTCGACACATCCAGAGCCTTTCCCGCACCCACCAGGCGGGTCAGCTGGTTATAAAAGGAGATCAGGTTGGTCAGGCAGGACCTGCCCCTCCTAAAGCCACGCTGGCTGGGTCTGAGCCCTGGCACTCAAGGGGATCTGTTCCAAAACCTCACCAGGCACCGAGCTCAGGCTGACAGGCCTGCAGTTCCCCAGAGCCTCCTGCCAGCCCTTCTTGGGGATGGGCTCACACTGGCACCTCCAGTCCTCTGGGACCTCCCCAGTGAGCCAGGACTGATGAGGAGAAATGATGGAGAGCAGCCTGGGGAGCTCATCCACCAGCTCCCTCATCCCCCTAGCATGGATCCCATCTGATCCCATCCACCTGTGAGCATCTGAGTGGCTCAGCAGGTATCTGACTGCTTCCTCCTGGATTACAGGGGGCTCTTCTGCTCCCTGTCCCCATCTACCAGCTCAGGAGAACACTTGTCCTGAGGAAAACCTGTCTTGATGTTGAAAGCTGAGGCAAAGAAAGTGTTGAGTACCTCAGCCTTTTCCTCGTCTTTGGTAACCATATCCTCTCCAATAAGGAATGGAGGTTGTCCATAGCCTTCCTTTTACCATTAATGTATTTATAAAAACATATTTATTATCCTTCACAGAAGCAGCCAGGTTAAGCTCTAATTGAGCTTTCACCTCTCTACTTTTCTTTCTGCATGACCTAATGACATCCTTAAACATTTCCTGAGTTGCCTGTCCCTATGTCCAAAGGTGATGCACCCTCATCTTTTCCCTGAGTTCCTCCATAAGCTCCCTGCCCACCCAGGTCAGTCATTTTCCTTACCAGCTCATTTTTTGTCACAGAGGGACAGGCTGTTCCTGCTCCTTCAAGACTTTTTTCTTGAAGTGTGTCCATCCTTCCTGGAATACTTTGATTTAAAAGGCTGTTTTCCTTAAAAAAATCAGTACCTGATTTTGGTGCTCCCCAAATCTGCATCCTTAATCGGCTGAAGACTGTTCTTCCTAAGTCCAGTGTAGGAGTTTTGTTGATGCCCCTCCTTCTTTCACAGAATATTTCAAAACTCAATGATTTCATGGCCACTGTACCCCAGGCAGCCTCCAACCCCCACATCCCCCAGCAGCCCTTCTCTGTTTGTGAACACCAGGAGACACAGCTTTCCTGGGCAGTGGCAAGAGAAGGAAACCTCCCCAAAGTGCAGCTTGGCAGGTTCAGCCTGGAGGGGAGGAGAAATAAAAGTCCCTGCCAGGGTAGAATTTTGGTGCAGGAGGTGTCCCAGCGTGAGACTGGACCATGCCATGGCTGAGTGTGCCAGGAGCCGGCAGTCAGTGGGGCCCAGGGATGCTCCAAGGGACTTGGAGTTTTGCTTCTGACTCCTTGAGCAGCTCCTTCAACCTTCTCTCAGTGCCTGAGGGTCCTGGACTCAGCCCCAAATCCAGCCTGGGGTTCATTAAAATACAGAAAGCCTCAGGGGCTCTTTCTCCTCCTTCCACTGTCTTCAAGTCCAAGGCTTGTGCAGCTGCTTGGAGTCAGTTTGGAGTTCTGTTAAGGAGGAAGATTTGAAAATCCACCACTTTTTTTTTTTTTTTTACAATCAAGGAGATATTTTTTTTTATTTTTTAGTTGAGAGAAGAGGTGACAGAAGCATTCCCCAAGTGATCCTGATGCTGAATGTCTCCTTAGGAGGTCTGGTCACGGAGAAGAATGAGCCCCTTGTGGGCTGCCCCTGTTTGGACAACCTGCTCCTCACCCCGAGCCTCAGCATGTCTGACATCGCCCACCTGGGACTGACATCCCAAAATATTGAGAACATTTATCAATTTTTCTTTATCATTAAAATCTAATCAATTAATAAAAATAAAATTTTACTTTTTATAATAATTCTGTATTTTTATAACCTAATTTTTATATCTCTATAACAGAACTGATAAATTTTTAGCGACTAAAAATATTATCGATCCTTGGTTCAAAGTATCACAATTTCCTTCATTAATTAATTGACCACTATTTCTCCCTCTTTATGCTAATTATTATTTTTAGTCCTTTGGTCATAATTTTTAAATTTTTCTCAGACAGGGTAAAAGGAACCACTTTGGGTTCCATGAAGACTTTTCTGGGGAACATTTGGGGCAGTTTTGGGTCTGGGGAGGGACTTTAGAGAGAACCTGGGGGTCTGGAGGACACTTGGGGGAGCCGGGTGGGCACTTGGAGGGGCACTTAGGGATTCTGTGGGACAATTCGGGGTCCAGGGGAGCACTTGGGGGTCCAGGGGGGCACTTGGAGGTCAGGGAGGGGAATCTGGGGGCCCTTCGGGGTCCGGGCGGGCACTCGGGAAGCTGTAACAGGGAATCTATGGGCCGCGGGGGATGATGGGAGTTGTAGGCGCCGGTATAATACGGTTTAATGGGGCCGCAGAGCATCACGGGAGTTGTAGGCGCAGCTCCAATGGGTTCCGGTGAGGCGCGGGGCATGACGGGAGATGCAGTCCCGGCTGGAATAGCGCTCTATGGGCGCCGCGGAGCATGATGGGAGCTGTAGTCCCGGAAGTGACTCGGAAGGCGCGTTTGGCGGTGTGGGGAAGCGCTTGGAGAAAACTTTTGCGTCCGAGCCGTGTCTGCAGGTCCTGGGGGTGAATGTATACGGCTCGGGAGCACTTGGGGGGAACCTGGGGAGCTGTAACCGGGCTCTTTAGGGCGCGGGGTACGGCAGGAGCTTTGGGCGCGGAACTGTGTTGTGGGATGATGGGAGATGAATTCCCAGCAGTGGCTGGAAGGGGAATCTGTGGGGTTGGGAGCATTCGGGGGTCCAGAGACGCTTTGGGGAGTCCCGAACGGGCGCTGAGGGGGCACTCGGGGATCCTGGAGGGTTTGGGGAACACTTATGGGACCTATGGGGGGCGATCCCGGGGTTCTGGGGAGCGCAGGGCATATTCCCAGTCCTTCCGAATTCCTTCCAGCATGATCCCATTTGCTCTCAACCACTCCCAGTCAGCGTCAGCATGATCCCATTCACTCCCAGTATATCACATTTGCCCCCAACCTGGTCTCAGTTGCCCCCTGGAGGCTCCTACTCACTGCCAGTATCATCCCAGTCTGATCCCAGTATGATTCCAGTCTCCCTCAGTGTGATCGCAATCTCTCCTGGCATGGTCCCAGCTGCTCCCAGTATGATCCCAGTATGATGTCAGTACACAGCCAGTGCAATCTCAGCCACTGCCAGGATGATCCCAGTACAAACCAGTCCCTGCCAGTGCTGCCACTCCTGGGATCCCCCAGCCCTCTCTGTGTTCCCCCTCCCGCATCTCCCCAGAGGAGCCCCAAGGGCTGGCAGTCCCCAGCCAGGGTCCCCAGCCAGCCCCAGGTTGGATCTGCAGCCCCCAATTTTCCCAGTTTCCCTCTCCTTTTCCCCGGGCCGGGTTCCCCCCGTCCCCAGCGGGTGGGAGCAGCGGAGAGCCCCGCGCTGCCCATCCCGACCTGTCCCGGCTCCATCCCCGCTCCTGCCGTGGGCTGTGAGGGGTTTGGGAACGGGGCACTGAGGGTGTCACTGCTCCTGGGGGAGGAGGAGGAGGGATGGAAGAGGAGAGATGAAGAAGGAGAGTGAGAAGGGATGGAAGTAGGAGAAGGTGCTGGCGTTAGGGAGGAGAAGGAGGAAGGATGGAAGGGGAGGAGAGGGAGGAAGATGTTGTAAATACTCCACAAACCCCTTCATTCTTGTCCCCCATGGGGATGTGTCCGCCCTTCTCAGAACACGGGCGGGAAGGGGTCTCAAAATATATCCAACATGGACCTAAGGTATTTTAGACAAAGAAGGCTCAGACTTACGAGACGTGGTCCTGGGTTTATTGTATGTGGATCGCCCGGGGCAAGAAAGAGGCTGAGATTCCTCGGGTGCTCTCTTAAACTTGGGGGAGGGGGTGGCCAGGGGATACAGGGGGGTTACAGCCAATGGGATAGGGAAAAGAAAAGGGAGGTTAGGTAGGGACTGACCTTATACAACACCAAGGGTGAGTTCTTCCCTTGGGACAGACCATAATTTTTTAAATGCACTTCAACAGGAAGAGGAGGGACAAAGGAGAATCAGGGAAAGGAGAAGGAACCAAGAGGTCAAGAACTCCCTGAATTTACAGTCCCCCACCTGTGGGATCATCACCCCCCATCCCACAGGTACCCCGAGAGGGGGAGCTCAGCCCAGATCTCCTGGGGGGTCCCTGGGTTGGGTTTTTTTGGGGGGGATATTTAAGAATTAAGGACTGCAAAGCTGAGCGGAAAATGCCCCTTGGGGCGACACTGGGTAGTCCCAGCATTCCTAAGTGGGGAGATGGAAATGAGGGGAACTTTTCAGATTCCTGGCACTCCCAGCAGCCTGGGGAGGACAGGAATTGAGTAGACAGGGGAACACCAATACAATCATGACCCCCAGCAGCTGGGACAGGGGGGAACCCCTGAACACCAAAGGGGAGAGACCAGAGATGGGGAACTCCTGGGAGGAATTTTCAGGGCTGAATCTTGGTGTCTGGGAGGTTTTTATGGATAGCTTGGAATTTCTAGAGATGGACGTGGGCAGGAGGAACCCCCTAATCCAATGTGCTCATGAATTGTATTTTTCCCCAAACCAGGATTTCCCATTCCCAAACCTTGTCCAGATGGAGAGGAAGGCTGTGAGGAAGAGGAAGATACCCCAGGACACCCAGGCAGGTGAGGAGGAAGTCAGTGCCCCTTTCCCCCTCTCTCCTGCTCCATCTCCCAGCCCAGCCTGGCCCCCGGCTGCAGGACAACCCCGCTGCCGACGCCGTCCTGCCGGGGACGCACTGGGGGGATCTCCTTCCCCTTCCCTCTGGCACGGAGGCAAATCCCATCCTCTCCTTGTCCTTCCTCCCCCAGACAAGGAGCTGAGGATGGAGACCAGGGAGGACAAATCCCCACAGCAGAACCTCATGGAAGAGGCCGTTTTGAGCAGCTCTACGGTGCAGGAATCCAACAGGGAGGAAAATCCCCAGAGATCCCGCAGGAGGAGGGGCTCCAAACCCATCCCAGGGTGCTCTGAGGAGGAAAGACCCACCCTGTGCCGGGAAGGCGGCCAGAGATCCAGCCGGGGCTCTGAGCTGGTGGTCCATGAGCAGGTTCAGGATGGGGAGAAGCCCTACAAGTGCTTGGAGTGTGGGAAGAGCTTCAGCCAGAGCTCATTCCTGATCCGCCACCAGATGATCCACACTGGGGAATGGCCCTACGAGTGTGGGGAATGTGGGAAGGGCTTCAGCTGCAGCTCCAACCTCATCATCCACCAGCGCATCCACACTGGGGAGAGGCCCTACGAGTGTCCTGAGTGTCAGAAGAGGTTTCAGACCAGCTCAACTCTCCTCCAGCACCAGCGGATTCACACGGATGAGAGGCCCTTCCGCTGCCCTGACTGTGGGGAGGGCTTCAAGCAAAACTCCACCCTCATCAACCACCGGCGCATCCACACTGGGGAGAGGCCCTACGAGTGTGGGGAGTGTGGGAAGAGCTTCAGCCAGAGATCCCACCTGATCATCCACCAGAGGACCCACACTGGGGAACGTCCCTATGAGTGTGGGGAGTGTGGGATGACCTTCAGCCAGAGGTCCCAGCTGACCATCCACCAGATGATCCACACTGGGGAGAGGCCCTACGAGTGTGGTGAGTGTGGGAAGAGGTTTCAGACCAGCTCCACTCTCCTCCTGCACCAGCGGATTCACACGGATGAGAGGCCCTTCCGCTGCCCTGACTGTGGGGAGGGCTTCAAGCAAAACTCCAACCTCATCACCCACCGGCGCATCCACACTGGGGAGAGGCCCTACGAGTGTCCCCAGTGTGGGAAGAGCTTCACCCAGAGCTCTAACTTGACCAGACACCAACAGAGGCACCGGTAAGGGAAGCCCTGTGAGTGCCCCAAGTGCAGGAAGAGCTTCATGTTCTGCTCCAGCTCCATCCCCCATCAGAGGACCCACGTTGGGCAGAGCCCTGATGACCCACGTTCCCAGTGATCTGTGTTGGGAACACACTGGGCTGGAGGTCATTTTATTTTGGTTTCAGTTATCTTTTGATTCATTCTCATCCCTTTAAATCAAACAAATGGTGGTAAAAATCAACAAATTCATCAAAGGCATCTAAAACCTCACATTTTACTAGTGCTTCAAGGCAATCTTGGAGATACTTGTGAGTATTTGAGGGTTGTGGGGTTATTTGGTGGAGTTGTCTCCATTTCTTGGCACTCAAAGAGGTGAGAGGGATCGATCTGTCACCTCAAAACCACTTAATGCCACTGAAACCTTCTCAATCCCTCTCCAAAATTATTCAATTCCACAGCCCCTCAGGGTGTGATGCCTCATGTTTTAGCTTTCATATCTTTCATATTCTGCACTGCCTAGGTTTGTAGTTTTGAACTTCACATTAAGTGTTAGTGAGCTCTCTTCACAGAGTAGGTAGACAAAACAATTCCTTTTCTAGCTTGATACCAAGGACAGTCGTTACAAGTTCCAGGCCCAAAAGCATAAACAAGGGTGGACTGAAGAGAGAAAACAAGAAGGGTGGGATTTCATCATCTGAAGCTGTAACTGGACAATGAACCCAAATATGCAGATGGACCTAAACTTCTAAAAATATGGGACCTCGTGATGAGTTGTCCATTTTTATGACCATTTTTGGTCCATCTTGGGTGTAGCCCTGGCCAGGCTCTTGTACTGCCCAAGGTGTATCTGTAACGTGCTGGTCGTGAGTGAGGAGACAAAATCCACGATTCATGCTCCAGTTGCTCATCAGACAAAACAGCCTTGTTTATTATTCAGAACTCACTTGAATACCAAATTCAAATTTCCCAGGCTAGACACCCATTGGCTGATACTTCCCTCCCTGCCCTGCATCCTGCCCAGTGGTGTGCAGTGGTTCAGACATGAATTAGGCTCACTAAATTAAATTTGTGCTAAAATCTATGGCTAAAGAGAATTTACTGCTAAATTAGATTTGTGTTATGTCTAGATTTACCTTGTCCAGTCCTGACCAGCTCTACTGTGACCATACTGTGACTATTTACCCTTTTTGGTTAAATTAAAAAATATAAAATGCTCTCTGTTACCCTATCTGCAAGGGCCCTTTGCAGACATGATAACAGGGACAGCATGGGTTTAATTTGAATGAAGTTTTCTAGTTAACTTGACACAATTAATTCTCTTCAGCTAGCAATATGCTTTGTGTACTAAATTGAGTTTGCAACACTCCCTTCCAGGAGCTGGCAGACAGGATCACAATCCTTTCAGGTAACAAGCCACAGGTTAACTACTCATAGTTAAAAGTTACAACTTAACATTAAAAAACAAGAAAGTATTTAGAACTGAGATTATCCTGAACTCTATAAACAAGAAACAAAAAACATTCAATGTTTAGAACCGTGAGAAAAACCCAACTTAGCAGAAAAACAATTTGTAAACAAACAGTTTTTAAATGAACTGTCTTTTCAAGAGTCTGATTTTCATGGTGAATAAGTTGTTCTGGTTACTCTTCTTTAATCTGCTCCGTCACATCCGTAGAGGTGCTGTCAGGAGGGTGTTGTTTGTGTCCTTTGGCTGTATGTTCAACTCTTTCACATTGGTTGCAGCTTGCATTATCACTTCTTTGTCCCTGAGCTGTCCCCTGTGGAATGGGCTTGTGTGGACAGTTTATTTTCCCGTGGCCTTGTTGTCCACACTTGTAGCAATGGGGTGTGAGTTTAACAGCAGCTGTAATAGAATTGGCTAGCATATCCATGTGATGAGATCCAGTCCCAACCTTAGCACATGCTGTAATCATCTCCTCCAGAGATGGATTCCCTTGAGGTACTGTAGCTATAATTTTTCTACAGTCTTGGTTTGCATTATCTCGTGCCAGTTGTAGCATTAATTGACCCCTTGCTTCACTGCATATATAGCTCATGGGGGTTTTATCTTCTACTTGAATAGCTTTGGGTTGGCACTGACAAGTTGGTAATTTTTGTTAGAGCTCACATTGCTAAGTCTTTCACTTGTGTTAGAATTGCAGAGTTCAAGCGAGCCTGGGTTTGGGGATCTTCTGATACTGCTGAATGATTTATTGTATGAACAGCCTTAGCTACTTTGCTTTCTGGGGTCCCACCACACATTCCTCCCTCTTGTTTTTCAGTAATTCCTGTTAAAGTGCCATGTGCTCTTTCCACAATGGCCTGTTTTATTGTTATTTGAGGAACGCCAGTGTGGTGTGTTACACTCCAGGGCTGCAGGAAATGTTTTGTTTTCTGTGAGATGTGTGTTGTTTTGATGCTATGAGGGATGCTCAAAACAGCAAAGGCTGACTGCCAGTGTGCAATGGCATCCCGACCCTTTTCTCTTGGGTGTTTTATAGCACATATTGCTGATGAAAAGGTATCTGTGGATAAATGTACATATTTTAAATGTCTAAATTCAGGGATGTGTGTGACATGGGTTTGCCAGATTTGTAAGGCACGCAGTCCATGAGGGTTTGCTCCCATCTGCAGTGGTGCAGTGTGGCCCTGGTGTCCTGATGGGACACTTGTGGATGGGTTCTTTTTCCCCCTTGGACTGAAGATTGATGAGATAGAGGCAGTTTTCTCTTGTTTGGACTTGGTTGTTTATTCTTCTTTTATCTCCATTACATGTATGCAGGGTACAAGGAGCCACAAGCAGCTATGTGCACTAAGATAGAAAGGTGCAAAATGACTAACAAAGATCTTCTTCAAGGTTTTTTATATGTTCATTTATCCAATTAACAAATGCCAAGGAAATATTTTTTCTTAGTGACCTAATGACCAAACACCTGTGTGCTGCACTGCAGCATTCTCTATCCAATCACCTACTACTACCCAAAAACCTCTAGAAGAAGAAGATGAAGAAGAAAGAAGGACAAGAGACAACACCCTGAATCCTCCATCTTGTCCTCTATTTTCTGAACTAGTTTAAACTCCAAACTTTAACTTTTTCATGCAGTGACATAAGAAATCTCTTTAATCTACACACTTACACTCCTGGTTTTTCTATTTAACAGTTGTTTTCACAGTGTTATATGAAATTCAGTGTTTTCTTGGATGTCAGAGCCAGGCATCAGAGATAAGGGCACACTCTCAGTGCCTCTGACTCCAACAGTAAACTAAGCTGAATATTGTTAAGTGTTACTCCACTGTTAAATCCTGAAGTCATATAAGTCAGCTTAAGTGCTGTTAAGTTCTTTTGCTAAATTGTGATGTTTGAGGTATAAATGAAGGTATAAGTGAAGTCCTGTTAAGTTTGATCTCTGTTAAGCTCAAACACACACACACACACACACACACACACACACACACACACGGATGGACGGTTCTGGGTTCATTTCTGGTTGGATTGCCTGGATTTTGTTTGTTTTAGTTGTTGCTTTGTTTCCTTGCTGTGCCTGAAGTGTCCAGTCAGGAGCAGAGTGACTCTTGCCAAGGAACTTTGTGCTGCTGGTGCTTAATATTAAATCTGGTTTTTGCTGCTCCCTTGCTGGGGATTTTTTAAGTGCTCTCAAGCCCTCGTTGGTGACAGGGTGAAGGAGCCCTGGCCCAGGCTCTGGCCCTGGGGGACACAGGGACGCTGTCAGGGGGTCCTTGTCCTGCTGTCCCAGGCCCCACAGCACTTGGGATGTCCCACAGCCATTCTGTGATGTCCCAGCCTGGTCTGTGATGTCCCAGCCCCTCTGAGATAACAGAACCTACTCTCTGATGTCACAGCCTTCTCTCTGACATCACACACTCTTCTCTCTGCTGTCACACAGCTGCTCTGTGATGTCACAATCTGCTGTCTGATGTCACAGAGCCGCCCTCTGGGATTGTGGTGTCTGCTCTGTGACCTCACAGCCCACCCAGTGATGTCACAGCCCACCCTGTGGTGGCCCTGCAATGTCATACAGAAACTCTGTGATGTCACAACCCACTCTGTGATGTCATGCATTCAACCTCTGATGTCATAGTCCTCTCTGTGATGTCACAGCCCACAAAGTGATATCACCCAGCCCACACTGTGATGCCACACCCTGATTTCTGATGTCACAGAATCCCCTCTATGTTGCCATAGCTGCTCAGTGACCTCACACAACAAACTCTGTCATGTCACAGCCCCATCTGTGACCTCACACAACCCACTCGGAGCTGTCACACAGCCCCTTTCTGACATCCCAGCTGCTCTGGGGCTCCAGGACACAGCCACAGAGGTGCTGCTGTGACACAGCCCCCTCTGGCACATCCCACAGCCCCTGCCAGTGCTGAGCCCCTGGGAGCACTGTCTGGGCCTGCTGGTGTCCCTGAGCTGCCCTGGCAGGGCCCCAGCCCTGCTGGGCTGTGCTCAGGAGCTGCTCCTGGCCAGAGCTGTCTCTCTGCAGCGCTGCCCTTGCCAGGAGCTGCCTCTGGGCCAGGAGCCCGGCCCAGCTCAGCAGCACAGACACAGCACCAGCACTTTCATCACCCTCTCAGGCCTTTGGGGCTCTTGGCATCACACTCAGTCCCTCAGAGTGTGCTCCAGAAACTTCTCAAGAACTCAAACACAGGCAGAAACACTGAAGTTTCTTGTAGTTGAAATGAGAGACACGAGTGAGAAAGCGTCCCCAGGTTCCAGGTAGAGCAGAAGACTGGAGGCCCTGATGGCAGCTGGGGACAAGCAAGGGAAAGGTGTCTGTGGTGCTGAGCAAAGCTGGATGTGTTTCAGGAATGTCAAGGGCCAAGGGCTGAGCCCCAGCCCCTGGCAAGGCAGATGCTGTCCCTCCCTCATTGCTCAGGGCTCTTCCCGGGGCACTGGCATGTGGGGATGTGCAATGCCAAGGGCAGCACCATGGGGCGGCCCCTGCCAGGCTGCTGAGCAGGGACAAGGAGGCAATGAGGCCCCAGGGCTGCCAGGGTCACTTGTCCCCTGCTGGCCTCAGGCCCAGGGCCAGCAGCCATGGCCCAAGGGCTGCACAAGTTGCCTCTGGCAGGGCCTTGCAGCTGCTGCCCATCCCTGTGCCCTCTCCAGCCCAGGCTGCCCTGTGGTGTCCGTGCCCTGCGCCTCTGTCCCTGCAGGCTGTCGTCATCCCCCGGCTGCCCCACCTCGCTGGCCCCTTCCTTTGCTGACAGCTCTGCGTATGTCAGAAGGATCCACCATCTCTGAAACCACTCTTTAAACATCTCATGGCTCTCCTCCACTGTCCTCAGTCTCCACCCCACAGATTATACAGCTCGTTTGTCCCTATATAGTCATGTGCCCGAGGCCTCCAGACCCCTCTTTGGCAGATATCTGAGATTTCTGCAAGGTGTTTCCAAATTAAAACCATCTTCTCATAGTGTAAGAACATCACCAGAGGACAGGGCCAACCCGACCTCTCTGTCTCAGCAGCTTTTTTCAGGGAGCAATCCTTGGATATATGAAATTTGGGAGGCCAAATTAAAAATGGTCCCTGGACAAGAATACCAGTTCTTTTCCATGGGGAGGAAGGAACAGAGCCCCACAGTATCAGGGGCCGTTGTGTCGGGACCACCAGAGGCCCAGTGTATTTGTTCTGGTTTAGGGCAAATTTGGGAGAAAACCTCCAGTGGGGCTCCCCCCGGGAAGCAAACCCACGTGGCCCTTTTTTCCCACCCCCCAACCAGTTCGGGAAGAGATTTCTCTGAGAGAAGTGGAAAAAACCTGTTCATTTCACAGGTACAGCACTACCCAGCACATAAATGAACGATATCAAATTAAAAAACCTCTCGCCGTTCAGAAAAGATGACAAACTTCAGAGGGTCTCTTTCCTGTGGGTGTTTGCTCTGTTATCAGTCCCTCTGGCACTGGAAAATGCCGCTGCCCAGGCTGGGCTCCCGGTAGTCCATGGGTGCAAGCTCCCGGTGCTCCCCCGAGTCCCCAGTCCAAAGCAGGTTCGATTTGTTTCAAAAAAAGGGGACAGAAAACAGTCCAGGAAGACCTCTCTGCTCCGGCTAGTTGGAAAGCCAAGGCGATCTGTGTCTTGTTGTCTGTCTGTGCTGTAGTCAAAACTCCCGATGCGGGGGGAGCAAGTACAGCCTCTGATAACAGACTCGGTGCTTCTTTTCCACTCACTTTTACTCTCAGATGGAATTTTAAGAATACAAAACCTGTGTCTGGGTTAGGTGGACGAATGGGGATACAATTTAACATCATAATCAACTCAGGACACTTTCTCTCCTGGGGATGTTGTGAGCACGGAGATGGTCACGGCTGATGGGGTCGCTGAGAATCCCTCGGTGTCGGCTGGAGCGTGATCGGGTCGTGAGCTCGCTCAGCAGCACTCACAAGGTCTTATCTGGGGTCGCCAAAATGTTAGCATTCAGGAACACACATAATCACAGAATGATTATATAAAGGTGCTTTATTAAGAGCTCTGGGTGTCAGGGGTACACATACCCAAATCTGACCCTTCTTGGTTTTCAGTTGGACATGTTTTTATACTCTATCCTTACATATAACTTACATATTAATTATTAAATTTACATTGTTCTATTGTAAACATTGTTTTTACTCAAGCATGGATTTCTCGTGATCCCCCCCCAGCCCCCTAACATTGTTCCTCATGTTCTTTAAACAATAATTATATCTAATCACATCTAGCAATTGTATTATTTATCATATACTCACTACACAGGTGCAGTTTGACATGATCTATAGCAAGCACAAGGCCTAACATTTCCCACGGTCTACTTTTCCCAGGGCTTGCCAAGCCGAACTTTCTTTCTAAGTCCCTGAATTTTCTAAAATTTTATAACCTTTTACTATCAACTCCACAGTCTCCACCCACCCACCGGGAATCGCAGAACTCCAACCAGCCCCGCTCCCCACCGTGGCCTTGTCTGGCCTGGGGGGGAGGAGGCTGAACCAGAGCCCTGTTACCTCTTCAAAAGCCAGAAACCAAAGAGAAAGAGAAATTCCCGGGCTTAAGTTTTATGGGGTGGTGTTCACAGGTTGATATCACTTTTCAATGGGCAAAACTACTGTCAGTTCTCAGACATGGCCAGGTACTGGCTAGGAGAAAAAACTCCCATCAGCCTCCAGCAACCTTAACTTCCTTAGCTGTTTCGCATTTTTTCTTAAATGTCGATCACACACCAGCACAAGTGACAGCCCCAGTGTTCTCCTCTCTGTGACACCACAGCAGTGACAGCCCCAGTGTTCTCCTCTCTGTGACACCACAGCAGAGACAGCCCCAGTGTTCCCCTCTCTGTGACACCACAGCAGAGACAGCCCCCGTGTTCCCCTCTCTGTGACACCACAGCAGTGACAGCCCAAATTTCCTCCTCTCCCTGACACCTGTTGTGGTTTTAAAGCATTAGTTTAAAAATCGCTGGAAAACTTAGTCATTTTTTCCTGTGAGATGTGGATTATGAGAAGGGCAAAAGAAGCTTAAAACTTAAAAGGAATAGAGTAATTTTATTAACCAAACTACAAGGATAAGAAACCAGAATAAAACTTCCAGAAACCCTTTTTCCCCACCACCCTGTGCTTCCTATCTTTGGGAACTGACAACATAGAGGACAAAAAAATACCTGGTGGTTAAGACGGTAGTAACTTTGCTATAGTCTTTTCACCAGTTTTTGTCGAGAAAAAGAAGTTCTCTTTTGGCAATCTATGGATTTTTCACATGAAAACCATTTTCTCATGGCTTCCCATTGCTCTGACGCCAGTTGCCCCAAAAACTCTGCCATCAGTCCTTTCCTTCCATTTCACAGCACTCTGAGGTGTGTTCTTGGGCCATGATTCAAGGGGTGTCATTTGAAGGATGAGATCTTCAAAGGCAAAAGTTCTCTTCATTTGTCTCTGTGATCATCTCTGGAAACAGAAATTTTTGCTTTGTCTGTTAAGAGCCACAAATCTTCAACAACTCTCACTTCTCCTTTCCTCTTCCAGCATCTCCTAGGATTACAACAACTTCACCCTTTACTCAGCTTTATCAATGAATTACTTTTGCTCACATCTACACTTTGAAATACTCCATCCCCCCAAAATACTGTTTCATGAATTCAAGGAGTTTTTTCAGGACATGATTGTCCCTCTCCATAGCTTGAACAAAAGAAAATTTCAGCTTATTCAGGCATCTCCTTATTCTCTTCCCATCTGAGGTTGAATTCCTTCCCTCGCTTGCTTTGATAGCTGATGCTGTCTCTTTATGTGTTGATCCCTCTGTCTTCCCCTCTCTCTGGAAAAAGGATTAATCTGCAAGTCTCATCTGGCTAGTGAAAGGGTTAAACTCTTGACCAGGCCTTGATCTCTGCCGAGGCAGCGGCTGGAGCTGCTTCTCATGGAAGATTTTTGGTAGCTGCTCTGGAGGAGTGTGGCCACTGTCTCAGCACGCCGCAGCTCAAGAGCTTTCCCTCCCCTTCCTCGGCAGTCTCTGGTGAAAGCCAGCAGGGTCAGAAACTGCAGCCGAGCCAGGAACCAGCCTGGCCTGGCAGCCCCGCTGCACAAGGCTCAGTGAGCCCTGCGAGGGCTTCAGCCCCTCTGGGAAGGGGCTCCTGTCACTTCACAGTCTCCATCCCCCGCCAGGAACCGCAGAACTCCGGCCAGCCCTGCTCCCCACCACAGCCTTGTCTGGCCTGGGGGGGCGGGGGGGAGGCTGAACCAGAGCCCTGTTACCTCTTCAAAAGCCAGCAACCAAAGAGAAAGAGAAATTCCCGGGCTTAAGTTTTATGGGGTGGTGTTCACAGGTTGATATCACTTTTCAATGGGCAAAACTACTGTCAGTTCTCAGAAATGACCAGGTATTGTCCCGGACAAAAAACTTCCATCAGCCTCCAGCAACCTTAACTTCCTTAGCTGTTTCTCTTTTTATCTTAAATGTCAATCTATCACACACCACAGCAGTGACAGCCCCAGTGCTCCCCTCTCTGTGACACCACAGCAGTGACAGCCCCACTGTTCCCCTCTCTGTGACACCACAGCAGTGACAGCCCCAATCTCCTTCTCTCTGTGACACCACAGCAGTGACAGCCCA
This sequence comes from Poecile atricapillus, assembly GCF_030490865.1. Classification (NCBI taxonomy): domain Eukaryota; kingdom Metazoa; phylum Chordata; class Aves; order Passeriformes; family Paridae; genus Poecile; species Poecile atricapillus. The sequence continues at coordinate 10,732,797 of NC_081267.1, read as the reverse complement.
AATCTCCTTCTCTCTGTGACACTACAGCAATCACAGCCCCAGTGTTCCCCAAGTTGTGACACCACAGCAATGAGAGCTCCTAATTTCCTTTTCTCTGTGACACCACAGAAGTGAGAGCCCTAATCTCCTTCTCTCTCTGACAACACAGCAGTGACAGCCCCTTTGTTCCCCTCTCCGTGACACCACAGCAGTGACAGCCTCCATTTTCTCCTCTCAGTGACACCCGCTGTGAGCAAAGCAGGGAGCACAGTGCCTGTGGAAAATCAGGCTGCGTATCTTTCTCAGTTTCACCTGAGAAAGTGTCCTGGGAAATCAAAAGGAGGAATTAAAACAATCCTCAGAGATAGAAGACAGCCTTGCAGGTGCTGTTTGTCAGTTTCTTTTTTTCTTGCAAGAGAAGGTCGAGGGGTGGTGCACCCCACTGACCGATGATGGTGATGTGTTAGTTTACTAACAAATAAGAGTTTTACCTTTCTGTACTTTCACATATTGGTCTATAAAAGATGATCTGAGGTAATTAAACTCGCTTTCCTTTTCAACTCATAAGAGAGTCTGTGTCGTGCTTCTCATCGTTCCCAATAGTACGACAGGAACCCCCAAAAAATGCATCAAAAATGGGGAACTCCCCCTTGAATCCAAGGGATTTGGGGGAATTTTTTTCCCAAAAGCAGCAGGTTTTTCAGGGTTGCAAGGGAGGAGAGACCCCCTCCAAATTCCTGGAGGTGACCCAAAGACACGGTCTGCGGAGGCAGTGGAGTGGGACAAAAAGGGCTTTTTAGGGAAATTAAGGGAATCTGGGGGGATTTGGGTGAATAGTAGGGAATTTTGGGATTATTGGATGTCTGGGGGGTGGATCTCAATTTTGCGGGGTCTTGCGTTCCGGGGCCGCAGGATCATGTCCAGGGAAGCCACAGTTACCAGGAACAGGCATGGGACACCAACAAGATGGGATTCTGCTCAGGAAAACATTTATTCAGCTCAGGAACAAACTCAGATGCAGAGACAGCCCCAAACAGAGGCAGGGAGATGGGGTTTGAGAACCAGGGTGGAGTTCAAGGTCAGGGACCACTGGGAACACAGCAAGGGAGAAACCCCAGGGGCCCAAACCCAATCAGAAATCCCTGGGCTGCCACCCCACGAGGGGTCCAGGGTGGAGTTTCTTCCTGGGCTTGCAGGGCCCAACCTCTGAGGCAGAGGGATGGAATTCCCTCTTGCCCATGCCTCTCAATTTAACAATGTTCATTTGAAACTAAATCTTTGCCTCCCTGGGCAGGGGCACCTCACACAAAACTCACCCAGGGCTCCCCCTCCCTTCATCATCCCCAAACTTTGGCTGTCTCATTGCAGACCCCACCCCACCTCCCCAGTCCCAACCCCAACCCATCCCATCCCTGCTGGATATCAAGACCCCCTTCCCAATCCCTATTTCCCCCATTTCACACCTCCCAAACTCCATCCCACCCATCCTGCCTCACCCAATGCCCATCTCACCCATCCTGATTTGCATCCCACTTCACCCAATCCACTTCCAACCCCATTCCACCTGATGCCTTCAGAAGGCTGACCTAGAACAGGAGCTGGACAGAGTTAAGAATAAAGTTTATTAAAAGGCCTTAAAGGATACACCTTGGGCAGTACAAGAGCCTGGCCAGGGCTACACCCAAGATGGACCAAAAATGGTCACAAAAATGGACAACTGATCACAAGGTCTCACATTTTTAGAAGTTCAGGTACATCTGCATATTGCAGATGTTCATTGTCCAATGACAGCTTCAGATGATGAAGTCTCATCCTTCTTTTCTCTCTTCAGTCCACCCTTGTTTATGCTTTTGGGCTGAAACTTCTAACAATTGCCCTTGGTATCAAGCTAGAAAAGGATTTGCTTTGTCTACCTACTCTGTGAAGAGAGCTCACTAACACTTAATAGGAAGTTCAAAACTACAAACCTAGGCAGTGTAGAATATGAAAAATATGAAAGCTAAAACTTAAGGCAACACACCCTGAGGGGCTGTGGAATTGAATAATTTTGGAGAGGTACTGAGTTGGATTCAGTGACATTGAGTGGTTTTGAGGTGAAAGATCGAACCCTCTTGTCTCTTTGAGTGCCAAGAAATGGAGACAACTACACCAAATAACCCCACAACCCCCAAATACTCCCAAGTATCTCCCAGATTCCTTTGAAGCACTAGTAAAATGTGAGGTTTTAGATACCTTTGATGAATTTATTGATTTTTACCACTATTTCTCTGTTCTAAATAGATAAAGATGAATCAAAAGATAATTGAAACCAAAATAAAATGGCCTCCAGCCCAGTGTGTTCCCAACACAGATCACTGGGAACGTGGATCATCAGGTCCTGCCCAACGTGGGTCCTCTGATGGGGGATGGAGCTGGAGCAGTGCATGAAGCTCTTCCTGCTCTTGGGGCACTCGCAGGGCTTCCCTTACCAGTGCCTCTGTTGGTGTTGGGTCAAGGTAGATCTCTGGCTGAAGCTCTTCCCACACTGGGGACACTCATAGGGCCTCTCCCCAGTGTGGATGCGCCGGTGCCTGATGAGGGTGGAGTTGTGCTTGAAGCCCTCCCCACAGTCAGGGCAGCAGAAGGGCCTCTCATCCGTGTGAATCAGCTGGTGCTGTAGGAGAGTGGAGCTGGTCTGAAACCTCTTCCCACACTCAGGACACTCGTAGGGCCTCTCCCCAGTGTGGATCATCTGGTGGATGGTCAGTTGGGACCTCTGGCTGAAGGTCATCCCACACTCCCCACACTCATAGGGTCTCTCCCCAGTGTGAGTCCTCTGATGGAAGATCAGGCTCTTGCTGTGGATAAAGCTCTTCCCACATTCCCCACACTTGTAGGGCCTCTCCCCAGTGTGGATGCGCCGGTGCCTGATGAGGGTGGAGTTGTGCTTGAAGCCCTTCCCACAGTCGGGGCAGCGGAAGGGCCTCTCATCCGTGTGAATCCGCTGGTGCCTGAGGAGATTGGAGCTGGTCTGAAACCTCTTCCCACACTCAGGACACTCGTAGGGCCTCTCCCCAGTGTGGATGCGCTGGTGACGGATGAGTTCAGAGCTGCAGCTGAAGCCCTTCCTACATTCCCCACACTCGTAGGCCCATTCCTCGGTGTGGATCATCTGGTGGCGGATCAGGCGGTTGCTCCGGCTGAAGCTCTTCCCACACTCCAAGCACTTGTAGGGCTTCTCCCCATCCTGAAGCTGCTCATGGACCACCAGCTCAGAGCCCTGGCTGGATCTCTGGCCGACTTCCCGCCACAGGGTGGGTCTTTCCTCCTCAGAGCACCCTGGGATGGGTTTGGAGCCCCTCCTCCTGCAGGATCTCTGGGGATTTTCCTCCCCTTTGCATTCCTGCGCTGTGGAGCTGCTCAAATCAGCCTCTTCCATGAGGTTCTGCTGTGGGGATTTTTCCTCCCTGGTCTCCATCCTCAGCTCCTTGTCTGGGGGAGGAAGGACAAGGAGAGGATGGGATTTGCCTCCGTGCCAGAGGGAAGGGGAAGGAGATCCCCCCAGTGCATCCCCGGCAGGACGGCGTCGGCAGCGGGGTTGTCCTGCAGCCAGGGGCCAGGCTGGGCTGGGAGATGGAGCAGGAGAGAGGGGGAAAGGGGCAGTGACTTCCTCCTCACCTGCCTGGGTGTCCTGGGAGATCTTCCTCTTCCTCGCAGCCTCCTTCTCCATCTGGCCAAGGTTTGGGAATGAAAAATCCTGGTTTGGGGAAAAATATAATGCACGAGCACATTGGGTTAGGGTGTTCCTCCTGACCAAGTTCATCTCTAGAAGTTACCGGGTATCTGGGGCCCATAAAAACCTCCCAAACACCAAAATTCAGCCCTGAAAATGCCTCCCAAGAGTTTCCCATCTCTGTTCTCTCCCCTTTGCGGTTCAGGGGTTCCCTGCTGTCCCAGCTGCTGGGGGTCGTGCTTGCACTGGGGTTGCTTTGTCTGCTCAGTCCCTGCCCACCCCAGGTTGCTGGGAGTGCCAGAAATCCAAAAAGTTCCCCCCGTTTCCATCTCCTCATTTAGGGATGATGGGGCTTTTTGGATTCCTATGGTCCCTTGTCCCGTGATTCTCTGCTTTGGGGTGCAGAACGTCCAAGGAGTCCCCCCTGCTCCATTCCAGGCTGTTCAGGATCCCATGAATTGTGGCGCTCCCCCTCTCTGGGCTCCCCACTTTGGGGTCCTGAGGAAAACACGGCTCTGCTCCTCCAGGCTGCCTCTGACAGCAGCCACCACCAGGACCCCCCAATGCCCCCCAAGGGGCATTTTCTGCTCAGCTTTGGAGTTCTTCATTCTCCAAACATCCCCCCCATAAAACCCAACCCAGGGATCCCCCAGGATATCTGGGCCGAGCTCCCCCACCCTGGTCATTGCTGGGATGGGGGGGGTGATGATCCCACAGGTGGAGGGCTGTGTATTCAGGGAGTGCTCGACCTCGTGGTCCCTTCTACCTCCCCTGATCTTCATTTGTCCCTCTTCTTCCTCCTCTTCATCCTCCCTAACTTCACCTTCTTCTACTTCCATCCCTTCCCTCTCTCCTTCTTCATCCCTCCTCTTCCATCCCTCCTCCTCCTCCCCCAGGAGCAGTGACACCCTCGGTGCCCCGTTCCCAAACCCCTCACAGCCCACGGCAGGAGCGGGGATGGAGCCGGGACAGGTCGGGATGGGCAGCGCGGGGCTCTCCGCTGCTCCCACCCGCTGGGGACGGGGGGAACCCGGCCCGGGGAAAAGGAGAGGGAAACTGGGAAAATTGGGGGCTGCAGATCCAACCTGGGGCTGGCTGGGGACCCTGGCTGGGGACTGCCAGCCCTTGGGGCTGCTCTGGGGAGATGTGGGAGGGGGGAACACAGAGAGGGCTGGGGGATCCCAGGAGTGGCAGCACTGGCAGGGACTGGTTTGTACTGGGATCATCCTGGCAGTGGCTGAGATTGCACTGGCTGTATACTGACATCATACTGGGATCATACTGGGATGATACTGGCAGTGAGTAGGAGCCTCCAGGGGGCAACTGAGACCAGGTTGTGAGGAACTGGGAATATGCCCTGCGCTCCCCAGAACCCCGGCATCGCCCCCCATATGTCCCATAAGTGTTCCCCAAACCCTCCAGGATCCCCGAGTGCCCCCTCATTGCCCGTTCGGGACCCCCCAAAGCGTCCCTGGATCCCTGAATGTTCCCGACCCCACAGATTCCCCTTCCAGCCACTCCTGGGAATTCATCTCCCATCATCCCACAACACAGTTCCGCGCCCAAACCTCCTGCCGTACCCGCGCCCTAAAGATCCCGGTTACAGCTCCCCAGGCTCCCCCCAAGTGCTCCCGAGCCGTATACATTCGCCCCGAGCACCTACAGACACTGTTCGGACGCAAAAGTTTTCTCCAAGCGCTTCCCCGCACGGCCAAACGCGCCTTCCGAGCCACTTCCGGAACTACAGCTCCCATCATGCTCCGCGGCGCCCATAGAGCGCTATTCCAGCCGGGACTGCATCTCCCGTCATGCCCCGCGCCTCACCGGAACCCATTGGAGCTGCGCCTACAACTCCCGTGATGCTCCGCGGCCCCATTAAACCGTATTATACCGGTGCCTACAACTCCCATCATCCCCCGCGCCCCATAGATTCCCTGTTACAGCTCCCCAAGTGCCCGCCCGGACCCCGAAGGGCCCCCAGATTCCCCTCCCTGATCTCCAAGTGCCCCCCTGGACCCCCAAGTGCTCCCCCGGACCCCGAATTGTCTCACAGAATCCCTAAGTGCCCCTCCAAGTGCTCACCCGGCTCCCCAAGTGTCCTCCAGACCCCCAAATTCTCTCTAAATTCTCTCCCCAGACCCAAAACTGCCCCAGATGTTCCCCAGAAAAGTCCCCGTGGACCCCAAAGTGGCTCCTTTTACCCTGTCTGAGAAAATTATTAAAAAAGATGATCAAAGGACTAAAAATAGGAGTAATTAGCATAAAGAGGGAGAAATTTTGATCAATTAATTAATGAAGGGAATTGTGTTACTTTGAACCAAGGACCAATAATGGTTTTAGTTGCTAAAAATGGATCAATTCTTTCATATAAATATAAAAGTTAGGTTATAAAAATACAGAACAATATTATTATAAAAATCAAATATTTATTTTTATAAATTAATTAGATTTTAATGATAAAGAAAAATTATAAAGATAAATGTTTTCAATGTTTTGGGATGTCAGTCCCAGGTGGGCGATGTCAGACATGCTGAGGCTCGGGGTGAGGAGCAGGTTGTCCAAACAGGGGCAGCCCACAAGGGGCTCATTCTTCTCTGTGACCAGACCTCCTAAGGAGATTTTCAGCATCAAGATTACTTGGGAAATGGTTCTGTCACCTCTTCTCTCAACTAGAAAATTAAAAAATATGCCCTTGATCTAAAAAAAATAAAACAGGGTAGATTTTCAAATCTTCCTCCTCAACAGAACTCCAAACTGACTCCAAGCAGCGGCACAAGCCTTGGACTTGAAGACAGTGGAAAGAGGAGAAAGAGCCCCCGAGGCTTTCTGTATTTTAATGAACCCCAGGCTGGATTTGGGGCTGAGTCCAGGACCCTCAGGCACTGAGAGAAGGTTGAAGAAGCTGCTCAAGGAGTCAGAAGCAAAACTCCAAGTCCCTTGGAGCATCCCTGGGCCCCACTGACTGCCGGCTCCTGGCACACTCAGCCATGGCATGGTCCAGTCTCACGCTGGGACACCTCCTGCACCAAAATTCTACCCTGGCAGGGACTTTTCTTTCTCCTCCCCTCCAGGCTGAACCTGCCAAGCTGCACTTTGAGGAGGTTTCCTTCTCTTGCCACTGCCCAGGAAAGCTGTGTCTCCTGCTGCTCACAAACAGAGAAGGGCTGCTGGGGGATGTGGTGGTTGGAGGCTGCCTGGGGTACAGTGACCATGAAATCATCGAGTTTTGAAATATTCTGTGAAAGAAGGAGGGGCATCAACAAAACTCCTACACTGGACTTACAAAGGGCAGACTTCAGCCGATTAAGGATGCAGATTTGGGGAGTACCAAATCAGGTACTGAGTTTTTTTTAAGAGAAACAGCCTTTTAAATCAAAGCATTCCGGGAAGGATAGACACACTTCAAGAAAGAAAGCTTGAAGGAGCAGGAACAGCCTGAACTTCTCTGATGAAAAATGAGCTAGTGAGGAAAATGATTGGCCTGAGTGGGCAGGGAGCTTTTGGAGGAACTCAAGGAAAATATGAGGATGAATCACCTTTGGGCAGAGGGGCAGGGAACTCAGGAAATGTTTAAGGATGTCATTAGGTCATGCAGAAAGAAAAGTAGAGAGGTGAAAGCTCAATTAGAACTTAACCTGGATCCCTCTATGAAGGATAATAAAAATGTTTTTATAAATACATTAATGGCAAAAGGAAGGCTATGGACAACCTCCATTCCTTAGGGGAGATATGGTTACCAAAGATGAGGAAAAGGCTGAGGTACTTAACCCCTTCTTTGCCTCAATATTTAATAAAACATAAACATAAAATTTCAAATATTTAATAAACATTAAATAAATAAAACCACCTTTTCAATATTAAGACAGGTTTTCCTCAGGACAAGTGTTCTCCTGAGCTGGTAGATGGGGACAGGGAGCAGAAGAGCCCCCTGTAATCCAGGAGGAAGCAGTCAGAGACCTGCTGAGCCACTCAGATGCTCACAGGTGGATGGGATGGGATGGGATCCATGCTAGGGGGATGAGGGAGCTGGTGGATGAGCTCCCCAAGCTGCTCTCCATCATTTCTCCTCATCAGTCCTGGCTCACTGGGGAGGTCCCAGAGGACTGGAGGTGCCAGTGTGAGCCCATCCCCAAGAAGGGCTGGCAGGAGGCTCTGGGGAACTGCAGGCCTGTCAGCCTGAGCTCGGTGCCTGGTGAGGTTTTGGAACAGATCCCCTTGAGTGCCATCCCACGGCACCTCCAGGATGGCCCAGGGCTCAGACCCAGCCAGCGTGGCTTTAGGAGGGGCAGGTCCTGCCTGACCAACCTGATATCCTTTTATAACCAGCTGACCTGCCTGGTGGGTGCGGGAAAGGCTCTGGATGTGTCGAGCTGGACTTCAGCAAGGCCTTGGACACGGAGAGCCACAGCATTCCCTGGAAAAGCTGCAGCCCACGGCTTGGGCAGGAGCACTCTTTGCTGGCTGCAGAACTGGCTGGAGGCCGGGCCCAGAGAGTGGTGGGGATGGTGCTGCATCCAGCGGGTGTCCAGTCCCTGGTGGTGTCCCCAGGGATCTGTGCTGGGCCCAGTCCTGGTTAATATCTTCACTGAGGGTCTGGCTGAGGGGGTCGAGTCCAGCACTCACAAATTGCAGATGACACCAAGCTGGCTGCGAGTGGGGATCTGCTGGAGGGCAGGACAAGGAGACACAGCCTTAAGCTGCACCAGGGCAGGTTTAGGCTGGACAATAGGAAGGAGTTCTTCCCAGAAAGAGTGATTGGGAATTGGAATGGGCTGGCCAGGGGGGAGGTGGCAGAGTCACTATCCCTCTCCAGTGGTCTGGGGGAGTGACATCAATCTCTGTGCTTAATAACTGATTTTACTTTAAAACAATTGCTTCAGAATTTCTTCCTGTTTCAGCCTGAATGTCTGTGGTGGTTTTGTATTAGTTGATATTTGGTGAGGAGAGAAGAAGCCACCCATGCAAATGATTTTTCTAGGAGGGGGCTGCTAAGAGCTTCCTCTGTGCTTAGCAAAACCAATAGCTGGCTGGCTCTGAGAATTGACAACCTATGAAACCATTTAGAAGCTGGATCCTCCTCTGTGAAATCCCCATTTTAAAGACAGGCAAGGCCAGGAAAGCTCTCTGCTGTTTCCAGCTGTGAAGAGTTAACTGGGTGCTGGTCAGGCCGGCCCTGCTCCAGCCTGGCCTGCACCGAGCCGGGCTCCGCCAGGCCCCGGGAGCGGCTCTGGGCTGGGCCAGGCCCCTTCACCACGGCCCGCGCGGCCCCAGCGGCTGCCGGGCACAGGGAGGGGAAGCCATCGGCCCGCAGCTGGAATTGAAGGGAGCAGGGGCCTGGGACCAGCCATGGGGGCAGAACAGCCACGACTGTTCTGGCTGGACCCCTGAGATCTTGGCACAGCCCCAGCACTGCCTGAAATCCATCACCGTGACTGCTTCGGCCACTGCCCGGCAGAAACCATCATGACCATCTGCAGGTGTGGGTGAGATATTAACTCTTTCTGTGCACAGATGAGACCTGCAGACCTCGATCTTCCCCTTGGGTGAGAGGAAAGGACAGAGTGGGAGACTAATGCCACTAGTATGGTAGGCTACACTTGTCTTCATATGTCATTGAATTAGAGAAAAACTCTCTCCAGGGCAAATTATGCAACACTTTGCCTCACAATCCATCAGCCTTAATTACAATGAGAGGTAGATCTTAATTACAATCCAATTAGAGCAAATCAGCATTGTGTGAATGGCAAGAAGAATTTGCTTGTCAACAGATGAATATGTCCCACTCAAGAATGAACAAAATCAGCCTTTACTTGGAAGAAAGTAGACATGGAGCAATGCAGTATTTGGGTTTTATCCAGTGATAAATGGGGCAAGAAGCTGTAACAACTCATCTGTTTTGCAAAACACAAGTACTGATACAGCCAATAGTGCACCCACATTGAAGGGATCTTCAGAACATTCCTTTATTTTTTAGCAAGGAATGGGCAGCGAAATGCTGGCATTTATCTGAACTGGAAGCCATGTTCCTCTCCTGTTTCTCCTTGAGCACACTGTTCTTTGTAGACTTCACTGTGCAGCCCATCAATCCTCTCTTGGCCAACAGCTAAATGGCACAACTACCAAAACACAGGTGCCAGCATCATCACCCCAGCATTATTCCAGCACTGCTCTGCTGGTGCACAGGAGCACAGAATGGCTTGGCTTAGAAGGGACATTTAAAGGCCATCTAGTGCAGTGAGCATGGACAACTTTAGATCAGGTTGCTCAGAGCATGAGCTTGAATGTCAGCAGGGATGGATGCCCACCTCTCTGGGCAACCTGTGCCAGGGTTTCAAAATCCACAGTATAAAAAAGGTCTTTCTTATGTCTAGTCTGAATCTACCATCTTTTAGATTGATAACATTCCCCCTCAGTCTTGTCACAACAGGCCTTACTAAAAATTCTGTCCTGTCTTTTTTTCAAGCCCCCTTAAAGTACTGAAAGGGAGCAATCAGGTCTCCATGGAGCCTTCTCCCTTCCAGGCTGAACACCCCCAGCTATCCCAGCCTGTCTCCAAAGCAGAGGGGCTCCAGCCCTCAGAGCGTTTTGTCCCTCCTCTGGACCAGCTCCAACAGGACCATGTCCTTCCTGTGCTGGGCACCCAGAGGTGGATGCAGTACTCCAGGTGGGCTGACACCAGAGCAGAGGGGTGGTGGAATCACCTCCTTCAAGCTGCTGGGCACCCTCCTTTGGAGGCACATGGCTGGCTCATGTCCAGCCTCTCACCTTGCAGCAGCCACAAGTCCTTCTCAGCAGGGCTGCTCTCCATCCCTTCATCCCCCAGCCTGTGAGATCAGCTGGGCTGGGACCCTGTCATAGGCCTTGGACAGAGCTGCTGGGCAGGATGAGCTCCCTAGTGAAGAAGGCAGATCCCACTCCCCACACAATTCCACCCTGGCCATGAGGTCACAGCAGCCTGTGGGGTGACAGCAGGCTGAGGTGACAGCAGGCTCTGAGGTCACAGAGGTCCCAGAGCCCCGTGGTTGCACAGCACCACAAGGACCGAGCAGTCAGTCCTTGACCACGACTGTTGTGGCAGCAGCAGTGGCGGCAGCAGCGGTGCTGACATTGGGACAGCGGTGTCAGGACAGTGGTGGCAGCAAGAGCTGCAGGACTGGCAGTGGGCAAGGCACCATGGCCTTTGCTCTGCGCCTCCTTCTCCTGCTCCTCCTGGCAGTGGCCCTGCCTGACAGGGCTGCCCAGGCTGCTCCATGGCGAGCACGGCGAGCAGGTGAGCTGGCGGCCTGGCTTCCCTTTCTTCGGACAGTGCTCCCTTCTCCCTGGGAAGTGTTGGGGATGGTTTTCCCCAGGACTTTAGGGAGGGTTTCCTCTGTGGGAGGGAGAGAGTCCTCAGGGGCCCAGGGCAGGTCCTGCTGCCCCTCCAGAGATGTTGCACAGGGCCTGCAAAGAGGGTGGAGAGTGACCAGAGCCAGCCCAGAGCTCCTCAGGCCCCTCTGCGGCTTTGGTCATGTCCATTGACATCTGGCTCCCACAGCCTTACCTGACCCCCTTGCAGTTCCCAGTTCCCTAAAACAGAATGGGATCCCAGCACACCATGGAATGGTTCTGATCTGTGCTCCCTTCTAGATTGGGATCGTGACATGGAGCATCTGAAATCCCTGGCACATAATGGTTTCAGATCCATGGAGAATGTTGGAGGCAAGTTTCCAATGTCCCTTTCTGCACAGAACAATCAGTGTCAAGGTGGCAAGAGCTCACTCACGTGCCATTTCCCTTAAGAGTCTGAAGGTTGATGGATTCTGGAAACCTCGCTCTGCTCCCTTCTGGAGCCCTGAGTGATCCCACAGCATTGCTGTCAGTTTGAGGAAGGAGCATTTAGCTGTCAATCTTCTTCCCATGTGCAATGCCAGTGTCACCTTCCATGTGCTCTGTACAGCCACGGAGAAGAGCAGAGAGGGAAGGGCCGGGCCCAGGGCTGTGCCCCAGGGCTGTGCCTTGTGTGGCTCCTTTGCCAGCCCCAGGGAGCCTGAGGTGCTCCCGTTGCTGCTGCCAAGCCCTAGCCCTGCCTGGGGCTCAGTTCAGAGCTGCTGGCAGCTCCAGGGAGTCCTTTCTCTCCTGACTGCCATGCAAGGGGCTCCTTCCATCCCAGTGTGAGGCCACTGCCGGCACGTGGTCCTCCTGCTCCTGCTCCTGAGTGAAAGGCAGAGATGAGGGAGTGCCTTGGAGGGCAGCAGTCACCCAGGTGCATTCACTGCCGCTCTGGACTGAAGGAGAAATGGAACTACTTTCCATTAAGGTCCTCCTAGATGGAAGAACCAAGACACAGAAGACAAGAAATCCCTGGAGGCATCCCAACTTCTGGATAAGATGCTGAGTGATCTGGAGAGACGCCGTGGTGTGTTCATGTCCCTCAGCCTTCTCCTGAGACTCAGCAGCCGGGGGCTTTCTCTGCATATCAGGACACGCTGTGCCTGGCACAGCAGGAAGGGATCCATGTCAGCCTCACTACCCCACTGCTGCTTTCAGGCCCTGCAGGGCTGTTTCCCAGCCTGGCCTGGCTGCAGCTACTCCCCAGCCTCTGCAGGAAGGCATTTGGTATCAGCTGACAGGGAGCCCAAACTGCAGCAAGGGTCATAAACAGCCTGAGATCCCCTGCAATTTCCCACTCTTGGGCTAGATTGGGTGTAGGGGCTGTTTGGTGGAGGGAGGGCCCTGGCCCAGCCCCAATAACCTGGGTGTTTTCCTTATCCATGATTTGACAAGTATTGCCTCCTGAAGATACCACTTCCCCTAATGGCGAACAGTTCTATCTTACCCAGCTGTCCCTTTTCCTTTCTCAAGTGCTGGAGCAAATGTCTGTGCAGACAATGGCTAGAGGAAGCAATGGCTCTGTGCCAGCTCCTGATGCAGGAAAGGAGGAGATGCCAGGCCCAGGCACAGGAGGTAATTGCTGTGCTGGGCTCAGCCCTCAGTGGGGCTGTGTGCCAGCAACTCTTCCCGCAGGGCCTGCCCTTGCACAGCCCGGCAGCAGCCAACGCTGGAGGTGCTGCGGCTACCAGGCCTCTGGAGCTCATTCCCAGCCCCTGGGAAATGGGACTCGTGCACCAACATCCATCCCACTGCAGCTGCTCCCAGAGCTGGCTCTGAGCATCCAGAGGCCCAAGGCACAGGAGCAGCCCCGAGCAGCAGCCCTGCCACGATCCCAGGGCCACAGCCAGCCCTGGCTCCCAACTGGGCAGGGGCTGCACTGGCCCCTGACAGGGCCTGGCTCTGTCCCCTTGGGCTGGGGGAGCTGTCACGGAGCAGGGAGGGTCAGGGGTGGCAGTGGCTGCTCAGGGATGGGTTTGGCCCGTGTCCCTGGAAGGAGACACTGCCCAAGCAGCTGTGCTGTCCCCGGGTTCTCCTCTCACCTTTCTGGGCTTTGTTGGATGGCACAGCCTGTGCCAAGGGCTGGCAAGGTGCCTGCAGGCCCCAGCTCTGGGGGAAACAGAGAATGTCCTGGCCATATCCAGTGTGCTGCCAGCTCAGCAGTGGAGCACAGCACAGGCTCACGCTGCCCATTGCTCCCACAGAAGCGCTTGGCAAGTCAAATATAAATGCTGAGAATCCACTGAGCACCCCAAGAGTGTTCTGCCCGCAGGATGTGCGCAAATCCTGCATGATAGGCACAGTAGTGATACTGTTCACAGTGCCACTTTCCATGGTCCTCTGCTGTGTTGGATGCCGGTGGTGGTGGAAGGACAAGAAACGGTAAGTTGTTGTTCATCCCCACCCTCCAGCTTCTTGAAAGGCTGCTCATAGTCAGGAAACATTCCCAGTGAGGCTGCTGTGGACTTGTGGATAGTCCTTGGTTTCCCAAATAACTCTGCTGAGAGTTCTGCTGCTGCCCAGGCCTTTCATTGGCCTCTTAATTGCTGGGCCTTGTCCTGGGGAGCCCGCTGGGGCTGCAGCCAGTGCTGGCTGCCACTGAGGCTGCCTGGCCAAGAGCAGCCCCAGGAGCAGCGGGCAGAGGCAAAGCAAGGTGGGCAGGAGAAAGAGCGGGGACGAGATTGCCCTTGACAGGCAGAGGTGCTCTGGGGCCCGCTCCTGGCCAGGTACCCTGTCCAGAGCCATCCCCTGCTCTCCAGGGCCTTGAGGGGCAGCTGTCCAGCTGGGCCAAGCTGTGCCAGCAGCTCCAGCCGTGCTGGGGAGCCTTGGCAGCTCTGGGCCCTGCTGTGCAGGAGGGTCCCTGTGTGCCAGCGGCAGCTGGGGGCCTCAGCCACCTCTTCTCTCAACAGGAGTGCCTCTGCACCTTCAGAAGTCTGGCGAAATATTCCAGTCACTGAGAAGCTGCATCTGTTATCCTCGCTCTTCACATCGGTCCCCATGTGCCAAGCTGCATCTGCATCCCCACCTTGAGGGCATCCCAAGACCCACACCTCCCAAGCAAGACCCTCTGCCCCAGAGCCCCCTGGCCCTGGTCCCTGGCCAGGACTGAAATTGGGCACCAGAGCAGGGGCTGGCCCATGTTTTTTGTTCTAATAAAGAGATGGAGCTCTCACCCCAGTGTCCGGCTGGTACCACCAGCAAAGCCCACACAGCACCAGCCCTGGCTGAGCTCCATGTCCAGGAGCAGGCAGGGCTGACCATGGTGTGGGCACAGGAGGAGCCAGGCAGGGGCTGCCGTGACCAGTGTTGGGGCCCTGAGGGGCTGGGGGAGCCCATGCTGAGCGTCCCTGGGCTGCGAGGGCACATTTCCTTCAGTGGCGTCACCTGGGCCTGCACCTCATGAGGCACACAGGGAAAATTTGGGCTCTCTCCTAAGGTGTGCAGGGATCCCCCATGAGGAGTGCAGTGGGGTTAAATTGAGAGGGTTTTTTACTCTTCTCAGCACAGTAAAGGGGACACTCTTGGCCGAGTTTTGCAAAGCTGGGAGGAAGCCTCTTGTGAGCCCTTGGGCCTGGCCTGTGGGCACAGCGGGCAGGTGGAGCCCATCCCTTGAGGCCAGTCCGGGCTGCTCGGGCCGGGCTGGGCTGGGCCAGGTGAGCCGGGCCATTCTCTGGGGCACAGGAGGCACCCGGGGCTGTAACTGAGGCCGTGGCTTCTCAGCCTGAAGGGAGGCTGGCTCTGTTGGTTTGGAGGGCACAGCTCAGATCCCAATTACCTTTGTAAAGCTGCTGGGGAAGTGTTGAGGGGCAGAGAGTTTCAACCCTTCTCACTGGGAAGCTGGGCTGATGCTGTGGGTTTTTTTAATTTTTTGCCCTCTAAATTTGTGTCCTGGCAGAAAGTTAAGTTTGCTTGCTCTCAGTCAGCCCCTTTTCTGCTTGGTGCTATTATAAATGAAATTAAAATAAGACAACAAGAGCTATTAGGTTAACAGCAAATTAATAACAAGGGAAAAAAAAGATACAATTTAGTGAATTGAATAGAAGGATACAATTTAATAAAAGAATACTATTTAGTGGCCTGAATAGCAATTTGGTATAAAAGGAAAACAATTTAGTAAAAGAGTACAATTTAGTGAATAACTTCAGATACATAGATATATATTTGTGAATATAATTTGCCAGTAATTATGATTAAAGCATAAGCAAAACTGACCAGGGTACAGGGAGGGCTTCTCACCCCGCCTCACATACCAAAACAAAGTAATTCAAACTAAAATTATATACTGTATGCTTATACCTATTCATTAATGTTTCCCATAAGTCTCCTCCTATTTCCAATTCATTGATTTAATATCACTCTTCTTCATGGCACATGCTTCACTTGTTGCTAGGCGGTCTTCTGTCTTGTTTTGGTGGTTTTTTGGACGAAGGCTTACACTCATCCTCGTTGTCCTCTGGATAACCTTACAGGCTGTGTGTGCGTACTAAGCGTTATGTTATGTAAGTAAGCATTGTACTCCACTAATTAGTCTTATATTTTATAATTTTCAGGCCCTATGCCTAAAGTCATTCCAACTTCATTCATCTCAAGGTCAATTTTGTCTTAGGGCATTTCTTATCTCAAAACTACATTCTGTACCTTAATTTTAACATGTAACATCTGTAGGGGGGCTACATCTGCCTTGTAACACCAATTCCCTTGATTGCTCCTAATAATAACTTTCCAAATAGTTACAATTTAGTTAGCACTAATCATTTCCATTTATTACAGGAGGGTGTGAAAACAGGAGCATTGTTTGGTGTGGCCTCCTCTCTGCCTTTCACACCTTTCAGTGCTTTGACCCAGCCAAGAGCTTTCTCCAAGAGTGCAATGAAGCAGCTGTTCCTGCTCCCAGCTCTGGCTTTTTCCAGTCTCTGACCCTGACTGGTTTTGTCCCTCTTGCTGTGCCCTCTGTTCCCCCAGGGGCTGCCCCAGGCTGAGGGATCAGATCCAGGCACTGCTGCTGCTCCCTGGGGACCAGCCCCAGTTTGGTTGTTGCTGTCAGTGCCAGCAGAAGCGGTGGCTGGAGCAGCGGGTGCTGACAGTGCCCCAAGGCCCGGGGCTGGAGGGGTCCCTGGGCTGGGGCTGGGAGGGAGCTGCCCCTTGTTCTCCCTCTGCCTCACGCAGAGCTGGGCCGGGCACAAGTGGGGCAGCAGAGCCAACAGGGAGCCTGCGAGTCTCTTCCAGCCGTGCCTGCTCAGAGTTTGGCCTTGGAGCTTCAGGTGGGCAAAGGCAGCTGCTCTGCTCCCTCTGCGTGTTCCCGTGTTCAGCAGTGCTGCTCCATCAGTCTGTGCCCAGCAACGGGGAAAAGCCTCAGCCCTGCAGGGCCAGGAGCTGCCGGGCTCTGCCTGAGCAGCTCAGCCAGCGGGAAGGGAGCTGCTCCACACAGGAACCAGGAGCAAAGGACGTGCCTTTTCTAGGACATGTTTTCTGTAAAAAAAAACCCAAATAAACAAAACAAAAAAACAAAACAAAAAAGAAAACATGAAAAAATATGAAAGATAAAAATTACCCCCAAATGTGTAGTGAAAAATGATCTATAACTCTGGAGTAAGAAAGAGGTAACCGATCTTTTGAAAAAGAGAACTCAGCTTTGATTTTACTTAGTTTGTACATGTGCTAGTGGAAAGGATCCATTAGCTGCCTTCCTTTACAGATTTGATGGATGTTTTCCAATATTAAGATATTTTACACTGCAGTTGAAGGAATAGGAAATTGAAATACATGTTCTTCATGACTGTGTCTTGAGTGTAAAAATTTTGCAGTTTGAAACTTGGACCTAAAGTGTTGCAAATGGAAGTGCTAAATCCCAATGGACTGAGTGAATGCAGCTATTCCTATGGGATGTGCAGCACTCCAAGGACTTCCTCAGTGGGGCTGTGGGTGCTTGGAGCTTTGTCCTGTGCCACTCCGGGATGTCATGAGATGGGACTTCACCTGCCACCAGCCCAGGTCACGCTCTGCCACCCCAGCTCCTTGGACCTTGTGTCCCCAAAGAAGACACAAGGTGTTTCTGCTGCTCCACCTTTGCACAGATCCACAGAGAGCTGGGATTATCCCAATTCTCATGTCTCCATTGTGCCATATTCCTAAAGAACCAGCAGCCCATCCCGACGAATATGGTGAGTTACGTGGATGGCTGTCTGCTCCCTTTCCTGCCTAGAAATGCTGAAACTGCTTCTAAATGCTGTTCCCTTCAGCTCTTGGACACCTGCCGCGGCGGCGGAAAGCCCGGAACACCGCGACTTCTCCAGAAGCAGCCTTGAGAAAGGCTGGCCCGAAGCGCGTGTGAGCAGCTTCGAGCAGTCGAGTGATTCCAGCTCAGCTCAGTAATAGTATAGTGATTCCAGCTCAGCTCAGTAATAGTATAGTGATTCCAGCTCAGCTCAGTAATAGTATAGTGATTCCAGCTCAGCTCAGTAATAGTATAGTGATTTCAGCTCAGCTCAGCTCAGCTCGGCAGCAGCGGCGGCAGGCAACACAGGAAGCAGGGACGAGACAGCTGGTCCAGCGTTCCACCGAGGCACAAGCCTTTATTCAGGCAAAGCTTCGGCAAAGGGTGCCGGTAACAGCGAATCTCCCGAACAGAGGAAAACCCAGGATATTTATGGGGAAGGAGAGGGGCGGGGGGAAGCCCGAGATACCTGTATCGGGGTGGGACAGCAGGGGGGAACACCAATGAAACACAACAGTTTAACATAACTAACTCAAAGACCCCTGGGAGCGACATTGTGTCGCTCTTACAGAGAAGTATCTCCTCTCCAGGGGAGGGCCAGTATCTCGAGCCCAGCGGGCTCCTCCGTACCCACAACTCCCACTTCTTTATTTATTAAAAAAGCATCCCCTAGAGAGTTAGCTGATAGCTTCTTAAAACATGAAAACATGCTTAGGAAGATAATAACAATCAAGAAAACCCAACAAATGTTCTTGAGAACGGAGGCAACCCATCTCTCGAGTCCCCAGCTCACAAAAAGGTCTTCAAGCCACTGGGGCTCCTTTTCAGCCTGGAGTTTTTGGACTGCATGTTGGAGTCTCTGGATGCGGGCGTGGATGCCTTCACTGGGGCTGGAGAGGTTAAAGCAGCATAAACCATCTGATTCTTCACAGCCGTGTCCATGGGCCAGGAGCAGAAAGTCTATGGCAGCTCGGTTTTGTAGCGTAGCATGCCTAACAGTTTCTTCATCTGTCAGGAGGTCACTCAGGACAGAGGAGGTCCGGTTGGCCTGCTTACCAAGCCAACACTCCAGGTGAGAAGGCTCACCAAGGGCTTGAGCAGCAGCTGCCCACGGCAAAAATGCTGACATCACCATCTTCTTCGTGTAGGACCGATCTTTAATTTGGTTATCACATTTTTCATCTAATTGTGTGAGATCTTTCTTTTGGTGGGCCAATTCATTCTTTTTCAGCCAATCATTTATTAGAGTTGAATTTGGAGTGAGGATGGTAAGCTGTCCAAGCGTGCAAGGACCTCCCCGGAGTCGGGAAGGGATTCCTGCCCACACTCTATCCCCACAGATCAAGAACACTCCCCGGGGCAGCACTCTGGGATAGTGAGAGGAGGTGGATCGTGTGCCGCTGGTGTAATTGCACCATTTGGACTGACTGTAAATTTTACTGTTGGGAGTCACATTTTTCCTTGATTTAATTGCCTTTTGGTATTTCGAGGCAGGCCATGCATTGGCTACTGGGTGATAATTAAAATTTATGCAGTAGGCAGCTTTGGAGGATCCCAAAAGCTCTAATTCCTGGGGTTCCTCTGGTGCATGGGGCAAGATCTTTGTCCACTCATCCCAAGTGTCTACTGGGTTGGGTTCTTTCCCTGTGAAAGGATATTCATGGGGCTTTAAAGGAATCCCTACCAGGCAGGATGACAGAGGGTTGGTGGCGCTGCCCATGGACAAGCACATGTGTTCTTGTTGGGGCGTCTTTGCGAGGGTGATCCACACGTTCTCCTGGGGCTGTGCTACTAGCCAGGCATCCACAGCTGATGTTTTCAGGAGCATCCAGATAATCAGGGACATCAGGAACTCAAGGATGGTTTTGCTCTCCATTTTCTACAACAGGACATAGAAGATTAGCTTTAATTTTTGGAGGGGGGGGAGCTATTTTCTTTCTCCCTTTCCTCTCCCGTCTCCCCCCTCTTTAAAAAAAACAAAAACAAAAAACTAAACAATTATAAGCAAGGTTATTCTATGTATTGGGGACACAAGACTCGACACCAGCAGCAGCAGAGGTGCACTTGGGTGTAAGCTGGCAATTTGGGCTAGGCAACGAGGGCAAGAAGGGGAAGGGGGAGGGAGTTAAGAAGACTTGTGTACTGTCACGGTGTCAGGCGTGACGTTGGCAGTCGTCTCGTTGCAGCTCTGGTAGCAGGACAGTTTGGCCTCTGTCTGGTTGTTGGTCTGGTGGCAGGTCGGTTCTGTGGACTCCGACGACGTCTCCGTTTCCAGGCTGCAGTGGGCTGCTGTTTTTCTGGACCTGTGTGGGTCTCAGGAGACTTTGAAAGTTCTGAATCTGGTGCAGGGTTTGTAGGGCCTAAGTAAGGTTTTACATTTTTCCCTGGGAGCCACTTAGGTCCTGATGGTGTGGACACACACGCATACCCTCTCCCCCAGGTAATCAGTGGGAAGGGTCCTGATGTCCGTTGTGATTCAGGATCCTTGATCAGCACCGGCGGCTTCTCTGTGAGTTTGGCATGAGTTGAGTTAGAGAAGTGCCGAATTACAGGGGGGTCAGGCTCTGTAGGTGAGCAATTTAGAAAGTTCATGACATATAGAGCCTTACAGAGCCTCTCAATGGGAGGAATGATCTCTGTTCCTCCTCGCTGGTGATCAAGGACTCTTTTTAGGTTTTGGTGGGTTCTCTCTACTATTGATTGCTCTGTAGGGGAATGAGGAATGCCCGTGGTGTGTTTCACCCCCCACTCATTGAAAAAGTCTCTTAATTTGTGAGAGGTGTAAGCAGGTCCATTGTCTGTTTTAATTTGTTCTGGGACTCCCAGGGTAGCAAAAGCAAGGAGAAAATGTCGGATGGTGTGCTTGGCATTTTCTCCTGCATGGGCTGAGGCAAACACTGCGCCAGAGAAGGTGTCTACGGAGACATGTACGTATTTGACTCTCCCGAAGGATGGGACGTGAGTGACATCGGTTTGCCATATCTGGCAGCTGTTAAGTCCTCGGGGGTTAACCCCGGAGTTAACAACTGGTATTTGGAACAATTGGCAATTAGGACAGGTGGCAACTATTGCCCTAGCCTGGTCTCTGGGTAGTCTGAACATTCTCATCAGTGCAGGCACATTTTGGTGGAAGAACTGGTGGGACAATTTCGCTTGTGCAAAAATGTCAGGGACATTGGCTGCTCCAGCAGGCATGGCTAAGGCATCTGCCCTTGTTTCCTTCGGCAATGGCACCTGGGAGGTCGGTGTGCGCCCTCACATGCATGACATAGTAAGGTTGCTTTCTGTGGGAGATAAGATACACTAATTCAGAAAGCAATTTGTATAAATTTGGGTTAGAGACTTCTTTCACAAATGCATGTTCTGCTCTCATAGCTATTCCAGCCACATAAGCCGAATCAGTCACCAGGTTGAAAGGTTCTTGGAATTTCTCAAAAGCTCTGACAACGGCTGCTAATTCAGCAATCTGTGGTGATCCCTCGACCACTTGGACATCAGACTCCCATTTCTGTGTCCTGGGGTCCTTCCAAGTCATGACTGACTTGTGGGATTTCCCTGAGCCATCTGTGAAAACCGTCAGGGCCTGGAGCGGTGTTTTGCTCTGTAATGATTTGGGGACCAAATTAAATGTGGTTTTGAAAAGTCTGTGGCCAGGTGGGTGTATAGAGATTTGGCCTGAATAGCTATCGAGAGCGAACTGAAGGCTCTCATTGGTTTGGAGCAAAGGCTCCAAACTTCCAGTTGCCAATGGGAGGAAGATGCAGGTGAACTCACAGGCTGCAAGAGTGCGGAGACAGACTCTAGCTCTTTTAATGAGCTCAGCCATGATTTCTTGTGGAGTGGTGATAGTCTTAGTGGGCTGGTTATGTGTAAAGATCCACTCAATGATAAGGAGAGGATCCTTCAATGCAGTGTCCCATTGAAAAATGAGCGCGTGTAAGCGCAGGGCCTTACCCAGGATAACCAGCTGGAAGGGCAGGCTGGGCTCATACCGGTGGGCTTGCCGTGAAGACAGGGCCTCCTGGACCTTGGTGATGGATTCTCGAGCCTCCGGCGTGAGGGAGCGCGGTGAGTCGAGGGCTTCACTGCCACGGAGCAGGTTGAAGAGGGGTGCAAGGACTTCTGTTGTTACCCCAAGCAAAGGGCGTATCCAGTTGATGGACCCACAGAGCTGATGCAAGTCCCGCAGGGGTCATCTTTGATGCTCAGCTGCTGGGGCACGATGGTCCGCTCACGGATCTGGAGTCCTAGGTAGGTCCACGGGCAGGTGTGCTGGATCTTGTCCTCACGGATCTCAAATCCAGCGTCTTCGATTGTCTGGATAGTTTTTTGTAAAGTCCGGTGCAGATAGTCATCGTCAGCAGCACAAACCAGGATGTCATCCATGTAGTGGAGGATGACGGCATCTGGGAACAGGGTCCTCACAGGTGACAGGATGCGGGCCACGTACCATTGGCAGATGGTAGGAGAATTTTTCATCCCTTGAGGAAGGACTAGCCAATGGTATCTCTTTAAAGGTGCTTGTCTGTTTGGAGAGGGAACCGAGAATGCAAATCTGGGGGCGTCCTGAGGGTGGAGGGGTATGTTGAAAAAACAGTCCTTTATGTCAATGACAGCCAGCTTCCAATCTCGGGGGAGCATTGAAGGGGAAGGCATGCCAGGCTGGAGGGGGCCCATGTCTTCAATAACATCATTGATCTTCCGGAGGTCCTGAAGGAGTCTCCACCTGTCTTTGCCTGGTTTGCGTAGGACAAAGACAGGGGAGTTCCAAGGGCTATTGGTCTCAGTGATGTGGCCCTTGGCAAGCTGCTCTTCTACGAGAGCTTCCAGTGCGCGCAGTTTGGTCTCAGATAGGGGCCACTGATCAACCCACACTGGATGGTGCTGTTTCCAGGTGAGTTGGGGGATGGTAGGCGTGGCGCGCTTCTCAGTGACCCCCACTAAAAATCCCTGCTGGGAATCCTCAGAGAAGCTCCCCATTGGGACAGGAGATCCCGTCCCCAGAGGGTGATTGGTGCTCTCACCACAAATGGCCTGATGGTTGCCATTTGTCCTTCAGGTCCTTCGATGACAATATTCCACTTGCTCCTCATGGAGGCTGTCATCCCTCCAATTCCTGAAATCATGCCTGCTACAGGTTGTAATTCCCAATTGTCTGGCCACTCGGAGTGGGCGATGATGGTAACATCTGCCCAGTGTCTAGCATTCCTGGGCGCTGAATCCTTTCCCCATAACTGTCGTTCTAATTGGGAACGGCGGGAAGAACGACACGGACTCTCAAAGGAGTCAGATCAGGAGAGAATCTCTAGTTTATTGTTTCAGTCATGTTATATAGACTAGTTCATGAAGAGTACAGAAAGGAAACTCTTATTGGTTAGTATAGTACTACATTACCATCATTGGTCAGTGGGGTTTACCACCCCCTGACCTTCTCCTGTAAGGAAAACACGGGAATCAGAAAAACAGCACCTGCAGGCTGTTTTGTGTCTTTGAGGATTGTTTTGAATCCTCCCATGAATTTCCCAGGCTAGCTTCTCAGGCAGGCCTGTCAGGCCATGGGCCTACAGCCTGCTCCAAAGCTAGCTTCCATACATAACAAAACAGGCTACAGTCCACAATGGGTTTGCAGAAGCCCACAACCTGTGTCCACATAGCACTGGGGTTGAGGGGAACATGATCTGGGCAGTCACTAGGAAGTAAAAAGGCCTGTGCCACAGGAGTCTGTTCCTTTAAATAATAAGGAGGGTCTATGCAGGTCAAAGAGATGGAAATTTCATCTCCAGGGTATATGGTCTGGACTTCAGGAACAGTCTGAATTTGTCCTGGACAGTTAGTTGGATCCCCAAGTATTAAGATGTTAGAGGGACCGCCTGGTGGTCCACGTTTCCCTGTGGGGACTTTGTAAACACAGTCACCTTTCATATGTAAAGAGAGTCTAGTTACCAGTTGACGCCGGGTTCCCATCTGAAGCGCTCCACCTGCTGGGCTTAATATCGGGGTCCCCGTGGAGGCAGGATGGTGGGTTTGGCAGGAGGGGTGGAGCGGTGCGGCATTTGATTTGATGTCGAAGCGCGGGGCTGTCCCGCGCTCTGCTTGAAGTTTCCCGAATGCCAGTTCTGTCTGGGGAACTGTTGGTGGGCTGGCGGTTGTATAGAATGTCTCTCCAGACAGTCTTTGAAAAAATGTCCAGGCTCACCACAATTAAAACAATAATTTCTATTGGGGTCTGCAGCATAAGCTCCAGATATCGCCTCTGCCACTCCTTTAGCCACTGCAAGTGCCACTGTATTCTCACTTGAGGCAGAGGAGTGTTTGGTGCAGGCTTCAACCATCTGATCTATGGTTGGTTCGGGGTCCAGAGGGAGGGCTCGTAAAACTGCTTTGCACTCCTGATTAGCATTGGCCATTGCTATTTTTACTAATAATTCCTTTTGTGCCTGAGGGCTCTCTATCTGTTTTTCAATGGCTATTTTTAACTTATCAATATACTTAATAAAAGACTCAGTTGCCCCCTGCTTAATATTGGTGAAGCACTGCGTTGGCACTTTATCATCAGGGGTGGTAAAAAGAGATATCTTGGCAGCATTAGCTATATCCTGTAAGGCTGCTTCAGGCAGATCCCTGGCCTGATCTCGGGGCTTTTGGAAATCTCCTTCTCCTGCTAATTGCTCTAAAGTAAAATTGGGTCTGTTAGCATCTCTTGCATAAACATCTGCCAATTGCTTTAAATGTTTTTTCCACTGCCTCTCCCACAACATGTATTCTGCTGGAGAGAGCAGGCAGTTCATAATATTTTTGATGTCATGAGGGACCATGACGTGGGCAGAGAAGGAGGCTTCCAGCAGGTGTTTAAAAAAATGTGAACTCCTGCCATGTTCCTCGGCAGCTTTACAAAGTTCCTGCAGTTCCCTATAGTGAAGGGATTCCCATGCAGCAACCTGTGCCCCTGTCCTGTCTCTCCTCATTATTACAGGAAAGGCAAGTATTTTCTGGGACAGAGCTGAGTTCCCCGCCCGTGTGGCTTCCCTCTGCACCTCAGCCCAGTGATCTTCATACTCAGAATCTGAATAAGAAGATTCACTGCTCTCATCTCCTAGTGGAGATGGGGGGCGCTTGCTGGCAGCGCGGGGCCGGCTCAGGTGTCTAGAGCTGGCCCTTTTGTGGCTGCGTGGGGAAGCGGGGGTGGCCCCGCTCCGGCCGGAGCCGTCCCGACCTCCGGGGCACAGGGACCCTGGAGCGGGCGCGCCGCTGGGGACGGAGCCCAGGCACAAAGGGACAGGAGCGGGGCCCGCGACGGGGAGAGGTTTCCCGATGGATGGGGGAGGGCCCGACGCGGTTACACCCAAAGACGCAGTGGGGGGGGAAGAGGAGGAGCAGGACGCGGCAGGAAGAGAAGGGGTGAAGGCGGGAAAGTGGCCATTTTGGGCATCGAGGGCGGGAAAACTGGGGTGGGAGTAGGACAAAATGGCGGGGCTGGCCACGCTGCCGGCGCCATCTGTGCTAACGCTAGGAACTGGGGGGGACACAACCGGGTGTGAGGGCATAGGAGAAAGGGTAGGGGAAAGACTCAGAGCGGCATGGCCATTGCCACCCTGGTGCGGGTAGAGCTGCTCCAGGGGAGGCTTCTCCGCCCGTCCGGGCAGCACCGCGCTCTCGGCATTCTGCCTGGAGCACCCGACCGCCCCGGGCACTGCTGCTTCCCGAGCCGCTCCGGGCTCCGGCGACTCGGGGCCGGCGGCCCAGCTGACGAGCGGCCGGGCTCGGCTCGGGGACGCTGCCGGCGACGGGGCGGGAGCCGGGCGGCAGCGGGGCGGCTCTGGCAGGGGCCTCGTTCGGGGCTGGGCCAGGGCCCGCACCAGGCGGAGCCAAAAGACGGTGCCGCTCCCCCACCACCAGAGGGAGGAACTCTTCCAGAAACTCTTCCAGAGGCGCCACAAGCAGTGCGGAGAGAACCTGGCGGAGGTGGGACCGAGGCGGGCCCGACAGGGGCGGGCCGGGGGCCGACTCGCCCACGGGCGCCTTGCGGGACGCGGCATAAGCCGGGCTGGGAGAGGCTGAGAGGGACGGCACGGCACGTCACGGGACGGCAGTAGAGTGAGTGTGAGAGGGAGAAGGGAACGGAGAGCGAGCGGAAAGTCGAGCGGAAAACCGATCGAGAGAGGCGCTGCCGCTGCCGCTGCCGCTGCCGAGCCGCCGGAGCGCGCGGCCGTTCGTCCGTTTCCTCAGCGAGCCCAACGGAGGAGCCGCCGCACGCTCCGCGGAACGAAAGAAACAAGCGGAGAAATAAATACCTATGAAAGAAATAACCAAATAAATCAATACAGAAATGCATAAAAATGTTGGCTTGTAGGTTTCTTCTTCCTTGGGTGAGATGAAGCATTTCTGTGGTGAAACAGGGAAATTAAGAATTAGGAATCAAGCATAAAAAAGTGCTTTGACTAAAAGAGGGGAGGCTGACAAAACCGTATGAAATCCTTACTGCTCCCATAAGAGCAGGAGGAGAGCAGGACTACAAGATAAGATAAAGAACTAGAATGTGCAAATAGGATACAAGGACAAAGGCACCACAGGATAAGGGGGTTCTTTGGACCCCTAAGCTGGGAGAAATGGTATCAAAGTCCGAAGGACGGTCAAAGGACTAAAAGGAGCATGCATAAGGAGACAAGGTGATAAGTTCAACTGAGAGGAAAATTGCTGACTTCATCCCAAAGACCCCCAGACAACCACCAGAGTGACCAACAAGGAACAGTGGGCAATCGCAAAGAGGTGTGGAGTTAATTTTAATATGAAGTGGGGACAGGCAGGGTTAGGAAATGAATGTGTATTAGGCGTATTGTGTAGCCCGAGTTTGTAGAGAATAAAAAGAGAGGGGCAAGTCTCTAGGGTGTGCATGTCTTTGGAGGAGATATCTCCATGCTGAATAAATACATACCTAATCTTATAACTTACTCTGTGGGTTATAGAGTTTTCTTTCCACATATCACTGGGGAGAATTCCCTGTCCTGATGGTTATGTGAGAGTGGACAAGAGTGGAGCCTTTAATTTTCAAGTAGAAAGGATAAATTGTGTCAGTAATGGCATCTCTTTTCATCCTCTGTTGAGACAGTTGCAGGCTGCCAAAGGACCGAGTCTGCAATGTGGAACTTGCTCTCAAGTTTCTCTTTCTGACAGAGACTGAGGAGGGGAGGTATCCCAGAATCATGAAGTCATGGCATGGTTTGGCTTGGAAGGCACCTGAAAAATCACATCGTTGCAACCCCCTGCTGTGGCTGGGGACCCCTTGCACTAGACCAACTTGTCTAGAGCTCCATCCAGCCTGGCCTTGAACACTGTCAGGGATGAGGCATCCACACCTTCTCTGGGAAACCTTTTCCAAGAGAGTATTTTTTTCTGAATCCCTCATCTAAACCTACTCTCTTTCAGCTTGGATCCATTCTCCCTTGTCCTTGTCTCTGTCTGCCTTTGCACAAAGTCCCTGTCCAGCTTTCTTGTAGGTTGCTATCATGTACTGGTAGGCCACAGTTCAGTCAAGCCTATGCCTAAGTCTCTTTTTCAGGCTAAAGAAGCCCATCTCAGGCTTTCCTTGCAGGAGAGGCATTGGGGTCAGAGATACAGAAAATAGGCCCTTATTTGTGGTGCTTGGCTCTGACACCCAAGAGAGCACTGAGTTTAGCACAACACCATGGAGACAGCTTTCAAAGTTAAGTGGAGAAACTGGAAATGTGAGTGTGTAGACTAGGTAGAGTTTTCTTAAGTCACTGAGTGAGAAAGTTAAGAGTTTAGGGTTTAAGCTATATTAGAAAACAAAAGACAATATAGAAGATTTAGGGTGTTGTCCCTTTCTTCTTCCTTCTTCATCTTCTTCTTCTAAGAGTTTTTAGGTAATAGTGGTTGGATAAAGAAATCTGCAGTGCAGAACACAGGTGTTGGGTCATTGGGTCACTAAGAAAAATAACTTACTTGGCATTTGATTATTGGATAAATTGACACATAAAAGACCTTGGAAAGATTCTTCACTCTCTGTTTTGCACCTTTCTATCTTAGTGTATGTAGCTCCTTGTACTCTGTATATACGTAATATAGATAAGGAAAGAATAAACAACTAAGCCCGAACATGAGAAAGCAGCCTCTTTCTTGTCAGTCTCGGTCCTGGGGAACCCAGGGGAACCCAGCCATCAATGTCAACTCCAACAAGAGGTGCTCCAGCTCTCACATCACCTCAGTGTCCCTCCTCGGCACCTGCTCCAGCTCGTCTGTGTCCTTGCCGTCCATGCTGCAGAGCCCGGCAGAGCTGGATTCAGCCCTGCAGGTGCAGTGTCAGTGGCATGGAGAAGACATGGCCCTGCCAGTGGCTCTGGGAGCCAGAAACTCATGCTTGGTCTCCTGCTTCCCAGCGATCTGGGGCCTTTCTGTCTGCCCTTCTCCCCGTGCCTTTCTCTGCTGCTCACCCGCTCACTTGCCCTTGGCTGTCACCTTTGGTGCTCACCCAAAGGCCATGGAAAAGCAGATAAAAACACACACCCAGAAAGTGCTCTATGATTCCAAGGACAATGTTTTGGCTACAGCATCCGTTTGCTTTCAGAGTCTTGAGAGGAAAGCTAATGTTTTTACAACTAATTTGATGCCTGAAAGTATTTGTGTTAATATCTTTTAAACTGGTTTTAAGGTCTCTACTAACTTAGGGCAGCAAGTTGTTACTAAGCCCAGACATCTTGGCTTGTGAAACACAGAAGTGAGTCTGCACAAGCCTGAACTTCTGAACTTTTGGGTAAAATGACAGGTTCAAGGGGAGACATGTGGTAGGCAGTTCGGGAAGGCTGCACCTTCCTAGTTCAGCCAAGTTTAGTTTGCACCCACCTTAGCCAATGATTGAAGCAAGAGGGCAACATGCAGCTGGGAGTTTAGGATAAAAGGAGGCTTCCCCCTCTGAAGCCTTGCAAGAGAAACCACTGTTGGCATGTGTCCTGGTGGACTCTCTCTGTTTATTTGCATAAAGGACTCCTCTGTCTCCTTTTTGGATGTAAACTTCCGGCATTTGTGGATTTTCCTATAAACTGGGATCTCATCCATGATCCTTCCACCATCTGGGTCCAGCATGTGGCAAGAGAAGCTGGAGGCAGCCAGTTTTGGTGGCCAGCTGCCTTTGGTGCTGGCCAGCACCAGGCGATTGGTTGGGTTCCCAAGACTGTCTAGGAAACAGATGAGAGGTGGAACAGGGAGGGTCCCTGTAGAATCAGCAGGATATAGACACCCAGAGAGGATGGTAAGGGAAAGTCAAGAAGGGTCTTGGCAAATCTCACTGGGGAGTACAATTTCAGGGAGTAAAGCATGGCATGATTCCCAGGGTGGGCAACAAAAAAGTTGAAAAAAGGTTTCGACTATAGGGATGATGATCCCAAAATACCTCCAAAGGGTCCTTTGGGAGAATGCTGAGATGGTTTGCACATTCTTCTGAAGGTAGTTAAGGACATGGAAGCCCAGAGGGTCAACAAGAGGTGCTGAGAAAGGGTCTCAAGAACCCATACCCAGAGGGGCCAATATGGTGTTAGTTTGGGAAAGAGTTGATTGGAGTGTGGAGAAATATGGTTAAGGCAGACAGCAGCAGGAGTCTATGTGATAAGGAAAGAACAGTAAGGACTGGGAAGTTCTCTGCTTTATCTTCAAAATCCGCAGTATCGTACAGGGCCAGCTGCAAGTCTTTTGTATTCCTTGTTTCCAAGAGAGGGAAAACAGGGAGGTATTGTTCTTGAGCCCCCACCCCTCCTCAGGATGTTATAGAGCCAGGGTGGAGGATTTGGGTTTGTCTGCTTGCTACTCAGGACTTAATTGGGTTTCTCTGTGGTGAGGAGTATGGATTCTCCAGGTGTGGAAGTGCAGGTCCGGCAGCATGGGCTGTGGACCAGTGCAGGAGGTGCAGGACCAAGCTGAGGCTGTGGGGCAGCTGGCACACAGTGCTGGGGAGTGTCTGACCCCACCACCCCTGTGGGCGGGGGCTGCTCCCCAGCCCCATGAAGTTGCAGGATGCCCCAGCCACCTGCCCGTCCCTGTGCACTCCCAGCTGTGCCTGCCTGCTGAACTGGGCCAGCAGCTGGTTCTGTACAGAGCTTGTGGTGCTGGAAGAGCAGCCTGGGGGCATGGACAGGTGTGCTGCAATGGGGCGTCAAGACACTGTGGCTGGGTGGGGGAACAGATGGCAGAGCGGGGCCTTGCAGGAGTTGGATAGACATACGGACTATGAAAGATATGAAAGGAGGGATGAGGAAAAGGTAAAGGTACAGGCAAGAAAAATGGCACTCAGACCCCAAGTGGGAATGAGTTAAGGAAGTGTTAAAGGTGACAATATAGTATTGGCTTTTGCATTTATGTATTAGCTTTTTCCTATTATTAATCACAAAGATTTTGATATGGTACAATTTATATTTCCTTTTAACTGCTTTTTAGTATAGTATAATCTGTCAATTTATGTATGCACCGTATAGTGTATATAAACAGTAGTGTAGCGAATATATGATATTGTACGCCTTAACTAAACACTGGGTGTTAAAATACCTCTACATAACAAAAATAAGTGGTGTAAAGCAATCATGTTAACACCCCTTCTCCACTGACTGAATTCTCCAAGTGATAAGATAACCATGACACAAACCAGAGCACTGGAGGACAATTAGAAAAAGTACCATGTTAAGTTTAAGGAGGACATTATAAATCCTTATCAGAGGATGCAGACCCACAGGATGGAGACACAAGAAGGAATAAAATATATTAACTTGACACACAGGATGTCATGCAGATAAACCAGAGTATGAAGAAACCAAACAGAAGAATTCCCATAACTTCAAACAGTTGGCAAGAATGTGTGAATAATGTATGGACATTATGAATACGCATGTATCTCAATAATGTCAGACTATAAAGATAACACTATTGGTGACTATTGGCGTGTTCTTTGGCTGCTTGCCAGCAGCACCCCAGCGCTGGACTTCTGTCTCTTATTTTATTTCCTATTAAACTTTTTAAAAATCCTGAAGAGTTACTCTGTTTCTCACAAAAGTTTTATTGAGAACGATAAGAAAATTCACAAAGTAAAAGGGACAGCACTGGGAATGTGGCTGACTGCCAGAGGCTCATCCACAAGATGGTGGCTCCTCCTTTTATACCCCTGGTGTTACATCAGCTTGATGCATATTCATTTTGATTTTACATGGTCTTGGTCCATGGCACTCTCCTCAGCGCTGACACAGTTTTGTCACTGTGGTCCTCAGGGCCATCATTGGATGAAGTTCTGCTCCTTTTAAGGTCATGTCCCAAAGGCTTGGCCAACAACAGTCTGTCCAATGTAATCCCACACCACAACACACAAAACTATCCCCGTGAAAACCAACCTTGCAACCAGGCCACCGCAACAACATCAACCACTCCACAACACGTATCCCAACACTATCACAATATTTAATCAACAATATAATCAATAATGTAATATCAATTCATATAATACCCAGCAAAAGTCAACTTCCATTAGCCTGTTTCTCACAGCACAGGTTTTACTACTCTTGATAGAAAAAGTGCAGAGAGCCCCAGGACAAAAGGGAGGGGTCAGCCATCATGACAGCCATTGGGAAGGAATCAATGTGGTGTTTGTAAAAAATAATATTAGAAATGGATTGTTAAGGGCATCAGGATGTCACCAAAACTACGAGAAAAACAAAACCCCTCTGTTATAGATACATAGTATAATTTTGGCTTTTTGCAAGTATTAAGGTGAATGCTATATGTATAATGTTAAAATGGCTTTGCTGTGATAGTCGATAGAGTACGTTTGAACTGTCTGCTTAGTTAGGATAAAATTCAACGAACAGATGATGGGGACCCTGCTGATTATCAACACTCACTGTCTGTGGAAAGAAGGTACTAAGACCCAAATTAAAAGGTGATAAGAAGAGGATTGAAACCACAAACCAAGAAACACACATGCTCTAAAAAACATGGACCCAAGGAGTGGCCATGCTAAAAAGTTCCTGGAAAATGTAAACTAGTTAATAGAAAAGTTTGAATGTGCATAAAGTCTATGAATATGCATCAAGTTGATGCAATAGAAATGGTATATAAAGGGTGTTTCCAAAACCACCAGGTGTGCTCTTGACAGAGT
Organism: Poecile atricapillus; assembly: GCF_030490865.1. Classification (NCBI taxonomy): domain Eukaryota; kingdom Metazoa; phylum Chordata; class Aves; order Passeriformes; family Paridae; genus Poecile; species Poecile atricapillus. The sequence goes on along the minus strand of NC_081267.1, from coordinate 10,701,378 downwards.
GCCAAGCACCTGGCCATTTTAACCCTTGGCTCTATTGTCTTTGTCTCCTATTGCCTTTTTTTTATTAAACCTTTTAAAATTTACCAGAACAGTGAACGTCATTTTTCACACACTCCAACAATATTTTTAGTGTTAGAGAATCGAGGCATTACTTTATTGTGGCCAGGATATTGTTCTAGCTAGGATGCACAACAGAAATCACTTCATCCACACATAGCCCCAGTGTGCAGAGAAAATCATTCCATGACACATGAATGTTACCAGATTTTTTACAAACTTTATACAGTCAAAACCCATAGAAATTCATTGGTTCAATGTTCATTGGTTCTAAGTTAAGTAGTTCTTAGTATTTGGTTTCCTATTGGTTACAGATCTCTTTGCCTCTGATGCTGATTAGGTCCTCATCTCCTTTTCCAGACCAGGGATCTCCAATGCTGCCAGGGCTGTTGTTTGGAGCTGATGGTCAGTTGATGGCCCTTGATGGCTGTTATTTTTTGTGTCTTCTTTGCTACTCACAAAGTTGAGATGTTAAACACATCGGGTCTCACCTGGTGGAACAATGCACTGGAAAGGAACTTCAGTTCCCTCACCCCCAGCGTGTAGGTTGGGCTTCATGATCTCAAAGTTTTTTTCCAGACTAGTTCATTCTGTGATTCTGGGAAAACTGACTAAAGTTATAAAAAAAATTTAAACTTGGTATATTTTCCAACACTGGGAATGAACTGTTAGTCCTCAGCCTGTTCATCTGCAGACCACAAAGTGGGGAAAAAGTGGGGTTTTGAATATTTTGAATGTCAGTCACAAACAGGAAAGGGAAAGTGGAGAAAATGGGTTTATATTTAGGTGTAACCCCCACACTGCGTTATCCCTACTGTGCCCCCAGTGAAGCAATTAAGTGAGCATAGTGCTTCTGAAGATAACAGAGTCTTTGCAAAAGACACTGGAAGTAGTACCACCAAGAAAATTTTCAAATATACAGAAGATCAATCCTGACTACTACAATTGCTTTCTGTCTTCTGAGAATACTGCCCTGCTGTCAAACCCTGTGGAGCTGGACGAAGCTTGGTGAATTCAACAGCATCCAGTAGAAAATCATCTGTTTGTTTTGGGGGTTTTTCAGTTCCTTTTCATCTTCATTCTAGAAAGGAATGTACCTTTGTGCAGGAACAGGGAAGAGTGAGTGTTGAACCAAATCAACTTCCAATAAATTGGGCCAATCTCCAAATAGTCCAAACTTTTCATCTTTTACATTGCAGAGTGCTGATTTCTACAACCTGTCTTAAAATTAACACATTTTAATCCAGCTTTCTTATTGTTTTATTTATAGATTTTTGATTCTTTTGTCCCTTGAAGTTGTGACACACACAAGAAAGTGAAGCAGCAGGTGCTGGAGGTGCTGACTTAAATGATAGCCATGTTCATGACACACAAACTTTGAAGAATTCAAGATTTTAGACAAGCTAAGGTCTTAATTAAAAATAAGCCTTGCTAAAGCTAATTAAAAGAAATAGATGGGCCTTGCTAAAATTAAAGGTAGATAAAGAGGCCTTGCTAAAATTAGAGGTTAATCACTGGCTAATAACAAATTGTCAACTTTATGCTTGTTCAGCTGGGCTTATAATGAGAAACAAAGAACCTGGTAGGGAACTTCAAGAACATAAGACAATTGCAAATCAGAAACCCACTGAAGACATGAAACTAGGAGCCCAGCCAAGGGTCCATTTGTCACTTTGCATTGAAAAGGTAGAAAGGTCAGAACGAGGAAGAGCCATATCCCTTCCTCCCTTTTGTGACCCCTACTCATAAAAAGAACACCGACCCATTTCAAGGAACAAACAAGCATGTTTAATTGCTTTTTCCTAATTAGCATAGGAAGCAGAGAGTGGGTGGCAACCGAGTTATGAATATGTATTTGCATTCAATACTTTTGTAAATAAAAAGCCTGTATTCACCTGTATTCGGGATCATGTGTATTAAGGGGTGACCCAACACATTGGCCCAGCACTGCTAATAAACATACACTCTGTAACCCTGAAACGGTTAAAGAGTCTTTGTCCATCTCAGCTGGATACTGATACTAGATCATATCCATATTCTGGTAAATCATTCAGAGATGGCTTAAAAGCAGTGCTGATCTGTGTGGTAGAAGAAGTGACCAACAAGCTGCACTCAAAGCACTCAGTGATTTCTGCTGCAGCTGTGAAAGCACTGGAAGTGTTGAAAATTGTAAAAAGTTTATTTTTTTTTTTTTTTAATTTTAGTCAGTTTTGTTTACTTATGCGCCAGGGGAAGAGAATTGAAGTTTCTTGTCAGGGGACTGGTCTACCAGGCAAGCTCTGATGAACTTAACATCTCAGCAGAATGGGAGTAGCACAGAAGATACACAAAAGATGACAACCATTCACAACCATGAACGAACATCAGCTCCAGACATCACCCCTTGCATAGTCAGAGACACCTGGTCTGGGAAAAGGGAGATAAGAACAAGAACCCTATTAACAGCTGAGACAAAAAAATCCTTATTCAACAGGAAACAAAACACTTAGAACTGCACAACTTGGGACCAACGAACATTGAACCAAAAAATTTCTACAGGTTTTGACTGTATAAAATATATAATATATATTTTATATATAATATATATAATGTATAATATATATAATGAAATATAATACATTCCTGTATAATATATATAATGAAAAATCCAGTAAAGAATTACGGGCATGGGATGATTTTCTCTGCACAACCCAAGCATTGTGTGGATGAAATGATTTCTGTTACACATCCTGGCCAGAACAACATCCTGGCCAGAGAAACATAATGCCTTAATTCCCTAACCCTAAAAATGTTGTTGAAGAGGTTTTTCTTCGTTTTGTTTTCCTGTCAGTTTTGGTTACAGAAATATCCATTGCTCACTTCAGTACGGCTGACCCTTGACATGGACTCTCCTCAGCTGTGTCTCTGCCTCTCCCACACAAGAGAATGCTGAGAGCCTTGATAGCTCTTGTTGTCTGTGGAACGCTGCAGCTGACATCCACCAGAAGCTGTGGAGCTGCAGTCCTTACACACCAGTCCCCCAACAGGCTTGAATGTGCATCAGCATTTCCCAAAGGTCCCAGGAGCCCTTGGCTCTGTGCTGCTTGTCTGAAGAGGAAGTCCTGGACTACAGCTTTGCTAGAATTCAGGACCAAGGGGGTTTTGGAGTTTGCTTGGGCCCCATTTGACTTCCCAGGTGAATAGCTTTGCTGTTGGCATGGAGGGACACAGGCCCATCAGAGCTTCTGCAGGGCAGCCTCCTGGAAGGCTCTGCATTATAGGCATTAGCTTCATTAGGATAGCAGGATCAGTTCTTTAGTGCATGCTTGCATGAAGATCATTTGGCACGTTCTTTTTGTATCTCCTGCAGGAAAGGAGCTCTTGATAATATCGTGCTACTTAAACCCACATTGGGATGTAGCTCTGTTGTCGTTCACAATGACACAGATTGCCTGCTTTATCCCTGCCTGCCCTGGTGACCCTGCGAGGGACTGTAGTGTATACCATGCACGTTTTGCCTCCAAGAAAAGCTTGGATTTGCTTCTTAGAGTGGAATAAATACGAGAGTAATGAAATGGACAATTAAACTGCTCACTGTGGAGGACATGCTCATGCTTTTGTATGTCAGCCCTGTACCTCATGCTCCCAAGGCTTGTTACTCATCATGAAACATTTTAATAGAAAAAACTCAGATCTCATATTACTTCTGAATAAAATTGCATCAGATTATCGAGAATTCTGCTGGCAGGAACCAGGCAAAAGCCTTCCGACACTCACTTGCAGTTGTCCTGGATTTCTGCAGCCCTTTGTGAAAAGTTGCTATAGGCAGAGTGTTTGGAGTTGGTTTTATCAGGAAAATCAATCCACAAACACCAGAGTTTTATGTCCAAAAAGCAGACAGAGGAGTCCTTTTACTTTATTCAAATAAAGGGAGAGGCCATGGGACATTCCCCTGGGGTCTTTCAAATTTCTGGAGTACGCAGCCGCCTTTTCATCCTAATTTCCCGTCTGCATTTCCCTCTCTCTTTCCCCATTGGCTGAGGTACTGGAGAGGTACAGACTACCCGGAATGCCTGATACCTAAGATTTCCCTCTAATGTATAACCCTCCCTTTTAATTTTTAATTCTTATGGAATTTGTGTTTTTCCCCCATTGTTTCTTTCATCTTTCACTATACAATTTCATTTATCAGCAAACCTAAAGTTTGTTTGAAAAGGAAAATATCTTTTTCTCCATTCATCAATCAGTGGAATCCTTCTCATTGTTTCTTTTATCTCTCAGTGCCAGTTTTATCTACCAGCAGATCCAAAACAAACAAGACTTGTTTGAAAAGACAAATCTGTTGTTCCTCTCAGTTTTATGGCCTGTATGAAAGATGTGAGGAACAGTATGCAGGGCTCTCCTAGCAGAAAATGCCTGGCCAGCAATCATATTTTAGGAGTCCCCTGCGATGGCTTCACACAGCAACGCGAAAGCTGCTGAGAGGAAGGCCCAGAGGAAGACAGCCCTCATATTTCTGAGGGAATATCTTTGACAACAATCCAACTTGTCAACCAGCTGTGAGAAATACTCACTCACTGGTAAAGCTGAAAGAGGAGAAAGCCATCTAAGCAAAACTCTTTATGAATATAAACGAGTCAGCTGAGCCGGGTGCATTCTGCTGACAAGGCACACCTCCCCTCAAATGCACAAACCTTTATGCACTTCCCGGGCCCGCAGGGGGTGCCTGTCCCCTTTCCCCCTGGCTGCTACTCAGGAACTTCCCTTCTTTCCGACCGCCTACCAGGCTTAATCCCTGAGATGGCGTCTCCTATAACAAGGGCATTACAAGATGGCAGATTCCTCTTTTTCTCCTGAGGAGCGGTCTGAGGACTCTTGGCTAGCCCTCACCCCAGAACCTCACTCATCAGGGGCCCACTGCTCTGCAAACCAGAATCTTTATTACTAAGAGCTAGCAATAAAAAAAAAGGGCTAGTTGAATTAAAACTAATATATCGCAAACAGACGATAGACACTAAACATTACCCAAACCAAAACTAGTTTTAAAACAAAAGCAACCTGTACAGAAAACCACCAACTGCTAAAAAAAGAATTCTATTTGAATTAAAACCAGTATCTTAAACAGACGATAGACATGAGATGCTACTTAGACCAAAACTAGTTTTGAAACAAAAGCAACCAGTAACACAAAAACCCGACACCACGCAAGTAACCATAAATCCCTATGATGATATGTTCTCTTTCCCCCCACCCCCTCCCCCCGTCCTAATGATTGAGAGGGCCCTTCCACAACAAGCAGCTTCCCTTTCCCCTACAAACCCCTCCAGCACCTTTTAAGCCCTCTGGGTTTCTAACTCAAGGCCCCACAAGTCACTGGTTTGTGAGGTATTCCGCCCTATGACCTCCTTTGGCACCTTTTAAGCCCCTGAGTTCCCAGCTCAGGGGGTCTCCCACTAGCCAGGGGTCCCCAGGGCTGCACTCACTCAGCTGTCCACACTTGCTTCGGGGGTCTGCACTGACAGTCCCCGTCTCATTCACACACACTCGCTTTGTACCGCCTTTTACCTTTAACCCCGCTCAAGACTTACCCTGAACACCTTGAGCCCCGCTCCCTCTTGGAGGCTCCGTACACTGCAGGCTGCTATACCCTCTGTGCTTCTTCAGGCGTAGCCGGCACCTCCTTCCTCGGTCGAGAAGGAATTCAAGCCCAGGCAGCCAAAAAGAAAAACAGCTGGGTGTACACTTCCACGGGCTCTTCTTACCACGGGACCGCCTCTGGGCATGGCTGTCCCAGACTAGTGGCCAGAATTCTGGTAAATGAGGCTCAGATGTTCTTCAGAAGTCAACTCGTTTATTTAAAAACGAGCAACCACTGAGGGCTAAGGACGAGATAAGCCCGACCCCAAATAGCAGTCTGGATCAAGAGCTACAGCCGCACGACAGGCTGGGTGCTTCCTCCAGAAACAGAGTTCCTCAGGAAGAGCCGGTGCTGGGCACCCCAGAGGTTTTAAAGTCTCTCGCAATGTCGGATTGGTGCGTTTTTCAATCCGCAGTTTGATTGGTCTAAATACAGTCCTTTGATTGGTCTTTAAGATCACGCAACCTCCACCAATCATTTCCAAAACTCGACGCTCCATTGGTCCGTTCCTTCAGCCAATGAGGATGCAGACGTCATCTGGGGTTGAGACTTCATTTTCCTAGAAGGTTCCATTCTGCTCTGCCTTCGTTAACCTCAAACCCCCCCTTCTATTGTTCAAAACCGGCTACCTCATGTTTCCGTACACCCGTACAATCATACGCAACAAACAAACATCGGTATAACTTTAACTTTCTTAACCAGCTAGGGAGTTGCATTATTTATAACATCCGAGACCAGGGACATCATGCTGGCACAAACCACGCTGCTCTCAGCCCAAGAGTCTGTGAGCTGAGCCGTGCCAGGGAGAAAAGACACCGAGGGGCTCCAGCCCAGCTGCTTCACCTGCTGTGACTGTTCCGCAGAGCTCTGCCATTGGGAGAAACTCGATGCCAGAGGAGCCACGGAGCTTTCATCTGCCCCTTGAACAGCTCTGTGATAGCTCCTGTTTTTCCTGAGAGAGAACCTGGCTCCACTTTGTAATGCGTATCATGGGGGGATTTTCCTTTGGCATTTTGGGTCTTTGTTCCAGTGGGGGGACGATGAGGTCTGACAGTTTGATATCTAAAAGTTACTCACATTTTTCCTTGCTTTGTTGGCATTCTGTTTGTTAGTAAACTGTTGGGTTTTTTCCACTTCCATCTCTTAGTATTCATTTCTTATTGCTGGAAAGGGATGGTTGGAACACTTTCAAGGAAATGACTTATTCCAGAGTCTGCTGTTTTCAGAGGTCTCAAACTGCGTGAGACAGGTGGCTTCACACAGGAACATCCCCAAGGCTGCTGAGAAGAAGGCACAGAGGAAGACAAACCCAGTATTTCTGAGGGAAATTCCTTGACACCAAACCAACCTGAGTTGTCAAACAGCTGACCTGACGTTTCCAGCCATGGGCCAAAGGGGAAAGCTTTCAGTGTGTTTGGGCAAGGCCAGGTTATGCTCAAGGCAAAGGTGTGTCTGTCAGTGCACTTGGCTCCTTCTCTCCTCCTTGTGTCTGGCACACTCCGGAGCCCACAGCTCCTGCAGAAACCATCACAGCACTCAGCGGGAGCAACCTTGTGTCCAGTCCTCACACAGAGCTGTGGTGTCCAGCACTCCACCTCATTGGAATGAGGAACTGTTGCAGCCCCTTTAGAAGGAGCTGAGGAGGTTTGGCCTTCAGATCAGCTCCTTCCCACCTCTTGATTTGCTGCCCTGGCCAAGCTGCTGCTTGTGGCAGCACTTGTTTCACAGCTGAGAGCCCTGCTCTGCTGGCGTGCAGCCATTGCAGGAGCTTTTGCTGGGGACATTGAGCCTTTCAGATCCTCCTAGGGAAAGCTCGGGGCAGAATTTGTCAAAAGATCATTGCATGGGCGATGCTTTTGCCATTAAATCCTTTCTCTGTGCTCCATGCCTTGCACAGTTAATATTTGAGGAAACAAGTTTGCTGCTCCAGAAATTCCTCAGATCAGTCAGTTTGCCCATACAAGTACACAATTTTGGATGTGCAATTGTGGACAGGGCCCACAGTGGGCTGGGGGTGTCGTGGTTTAAACTAGTAATTAACAAAAAGGGGAAAAAAGGAATTATTTATTTCTTGCTGTGAGATATGGATTAAAATAAGAGCAAACCAGGCATAAAACTTAAAAGGAATAAAGAAGAGTTTATTGACAAACTACAAGAACACTAGAATAAACTTTTAGAAAAACCTTTTCATTTCTCACTGCTCACTATTCTTTTGTTTACATGACAACAGAGACAAAAACTGTATAATTTTGATGGTTTAAACAGTTCTAATTCTTTCCATAGTCTTTTCCTCAGTTTCTGTAGAGAAACAGAAGTTCCTTTCTGTTAATTTATGGAGTTTGTCACAAGAAAACTATTTTTGTTATAGTTTCTCGTTTCTCTAATATCAGCTGCTCAGAGCTACTGTTATTAAAGCCCACCCCTCCCATTCCACATCACTCTGAAAATGTGTTATGGGTCATGAGTTTGAAGATAGCATTTTTAAGGATAAGTTAGTTAAAGGCAAAAAAGTATTCTTCATCTGCTTCTGTGAGCTTCACTAAGAAACAGTTTTTCTCATTGCCTCTCAAGGCTTCAAATTTCTCAGCACTTCACTATACCACAATTACTTCACTTATTACTTAAATTTACACTTTGAACACCTTATTCCTCTCCATAATTTATTATGAATTAAAGGGGTTTTTCTCAAGACTTCATTGTCCATTTCCATAGTTTTAACAGAAAGATATTTCAGCTTAATTAAAGCATCTCCTTAATTCTCTACCTTTCTTGAAGTCTCTTTTCTTTCTTGCCACTAGTAGTTTATAAAGTCTCTTTTCATGTTGATTCCTTTCCTTTTCTCTCTCTGGATGAAAAGATTAATCTGCAAGTTTCATCTGGATAAGAAAGAGTTAAAATCTTGCCCAGGCTTTGTAGATGGTTCTGTGATTTCTGCCGGAGCAGCAGCTGAAGCTGTCTTTGATAGAAGATTCTTCATGGCTGCTTTGCAGTGTAGTTGCTGTCTCAGCCTGCCGCAGGTCCAGAGCTTTTCTTCTTTACTCGGCAGTTTCCTAGTAAATTCTATTACAGCAAAACCTGCAGCCAAGCCAGGAACCGGCCTGGCCCGGCTCAGCCCGGGGCAAGCCCCCGCCGGCCCCCATCTCCCGGCCGGGAGAACGGCAGGCCCAGCCCGGCTCCCCACCCAGGCCGCATGGCCTGGGCAGAGAACGAGAGGCCAGCCGGAGCTCCGCCACTCTTCACAACCAGGAAAACAAAGAAGCACTACAGACTTCTGGGTGTACACTTTAAGGTGGGGTTCACAAGTTGATTCTACTTTTCAATGGCTAAAACTGCTGTCAATTCTCAGCAATGACCGATAATTGGTCAAGAGAAAAGACTCCCAGGAGACCCCAGCAACTTTAACTTTCTTAAAGGTAAAGGAACTTTATGACAGGGGGTCAGACTAAGGAGTTGACAGAAAGAGGAAGCCAGCAAGATTCCTGTGTGTCCATGAGAAGAAGAGAGTGAAGATAAAGGTAGAAGGAAACAAAGAACATCTATGCTGCAAAGAACACCATGGAAAAACAGGATTTATCTGTAGTTTTGATTTTTGGGGATGCTTTCTCAAAACAGTGGTTAGACCAATGGACTTGAGGGGTGGTGTGATGATGGCCAATGAGATGGGATGCATTATGAGGTCAGAAGGCTATAAAAATGCTATGTATGAGCACAATTAAAAAATTTGGAAGAAGTTTCTTTGTGTCGTGTCTGCTCCGACAATGACACGTAATCTCACTTTAATTCATTGTGCAGAAAAACAGAAGAGCACTTCTTGTGATCTGTGTGTCTAGCCTAAGCGACCTTGCCTCCAAGAACTTGGAAAAGTGGGGAGAGATGGAATCAGTAGATTTGTTGCAGTCTGCAACCTCAGGATCAGGGAAGCAGCAGGGTTCTGGGGACCAGCATGAAACACCAACGAGACGGGCTCCCGGTTCATGAAACCATTTATTCAGCATGAGAACAAACCCAGGTCCAGAACAGAGAGCTCCGAACAGAGGCACAGCAGGGGTTTTTGAGGGACAGAACCGAGGGTTTACACCTTTGAGGGTGGAGTTCAGGGTCAGGGACCATTAGAAACACACCAAGGGAGAACCCCCCAGGGACTCAAACCCAATCAGAACACCTGGGCCGCCTTTCACAAGGGGTTTGGGGTGGGACAATGTAACTCTTTGTCTCCCTGAGGCCGCTGCCACACAGTAGCACAAGGATCTGCACAGTGATTCTCCCACAGGCCTGAGGAAACAGCCCACTCCCACTGGGCCACGGCTTTTTACCCTACATCAAAACTTCATGCTTCAGATTGTGGTGCTGAATCCCCCCAGCCTTGTCAGGCCACACTGTGATGACCTGAGAAACGCTGGTTAGTCCTTGGCCTTGCTGAACAGCCCCTGGGCTCAGCTCCTCTTGAGCTTATCAGAAACACTGAGCGCCGCCAGGAACTTGTGCTGTCTAACGAGCTCCTGGGGTTTTCTATGAACAGCCTTGGAAATTACTTTTCTTGCCTGAATGGCATAACATCCTTCTTCTCACACTTTCAAAGGCCGGCTGCTGACCCAAAGTGCGGCCACGATGAAGCATTTTATGACTGAGGCCCACTCTCTTGTGGCCCATGAACAGCGGTCCAAAGGAGGCCCTTGGAGCTCTCCTGGACCACAGTGGCTGCCAGCAGCAACCGCCCTCGGAGTGGGGCCTCTCAGAGCCAGCGAGCTCTGACGCTTGCTGCACTCGCAGGATCGCCCATCAACAATGGATCCTGGGCCGATACCCCCACTCCTGGAGGCTCCAGTTTAACTACTGTTAAGCTTGAGTGCTGTTAAGCTTTTAGGCCATGTTCCTTTTTATCCTTGTCCTTTATGTTCCTTTGTCAAACACACCTAAACACACCTAAACACATACACACACACACACACACACACACAAAGATAGTTCTTGGTTCATTTCTGCTTTCATTGACTGCATTTTGTTTGTTGCTTTTTTCCTTGTTGTGCCTTAACTGATTCGTAAGTAAGACTGTGAATGTTGCCAATGAATTTTGTTGAGCTATTGTTTCATATTCAATCTGGTTTTTACCAATAACCTTGCTGGAAAACTTTTAAGCAATCTCAAACACTTGTTTGTAACAAGCTGTGGGAGCATTAGGTACAACCTCGGTTGACACTGAAAAGCAGGAGAGTCATTCTAGAGTGACAAGTTTAATTGCCCATTTTATTACTCTTCTATTTCTTTGACTCTAGTAAGTGAGGCCAAGCTTTTCTTGGAGGCAGAATGTGTGTGAGATGCACTTTGGGATTATCCCATTGCTCTGGGCTGAATGGCACCCAGGAGTACAGACAGATTTGAGGAACCCTCATCACTGGTTGTTGGCCTCACTTCCACTCATCCTTCTGCAAACAAGTAGCAAACAAGACTGTTGAACTGCTGTCCTGGATAAATATCCATTCAGATACTTTTCCAAAGCAGTGCATCTTTTCCCACGTGCTCTTCTTACCTATGAAATTGTGACTGAAGACACCTCTGAGCCAGATCGGTGTGAGATTGCAAAGGAGCAAAGCTTTGGGATTTGGGCACACTTCTCTTTGTTTCTTTGCTCAGGCCTTTTGTGAGCACAGAATACATGTAGGTCGAAAACTTTTGACTATACAGGATCTTTTGGGTCTATTGTCCCCTGTCTTAGTTTAGGGTAGATTTGGGAGAAAAGCTCCAAATGGGGGTTTCCCCAGGGAAAAAAATTCAAATGACCACTCCCCTCAACTGGTCCGGGAAAAATAATTTCCTTGGAGAGAAGTGGAAAAAGCTGTTTATTTAACAGAAATTGAGCAATATTGAACAATAAAACCTCTTGCTGTTCGATGGGATGGCGAATCTAGGAAGAAAAGTCCTTTTCAGGTGGTGTAGTTGGGATTGCTCAGGTTCTTCTCAGTCCTTTTGGCGCTGGATAGTGGTGAGGCCCAGGCCCCGGTGGGCCAAGGGCTTGAGCTCCTGGGGTTTGTCTGGGTGTTTTTCAGTCCAAAGCAGGTTTGCACAGATCCAGGAAAAAAAGAAAAAAAAGGTCCAGGGAACTCCTCTGCCTCAGCTAGCTAAAACTAACTAAAAGCCAAAGAGAAGCTCTGTCCCGCTGTCTGTCCGTGCTGCAGAGAGCACAATCCAGGAGCAGGATGCACGGGGGGTGAGTTTTCTTTCAACACAAGCTGCGCGCTTCTTCTACCCCCCTTTGCTCTCAGAGCCAGTCTCAAAGGTGAGAGGCCCAGCGAGGAAAGAATGTGGTGAGTCACTGGGACATCAAGTGAGCTGTACTCCCATAACCTCAGCACATCTCCTCTAGCCTAGCAGGTCCTAGTCTCACATTCTCTGCTTGTTTTTTTTAAAAATTTAACTTACATAACATTAAAAAAAAACACTCTATCTAAAATAATATATATAAAGAATTAAAATATGTGATCACAATTTAAAAAATACAATCAAAATGTATCCTCAAATGTACATTAAAATATCAGAACACTTCATCCCTACTCTACTATATCCCTATACTGTACTACTATCCCTATACTATATCCTGCATAACTAACTCTAAACCCTAAGGCTTTAAACCTATTCTTCAACCAGTCTTCGGAGAGGCAGAAGCTTCTTCCTCAGCTCCGAGGAAAGAGGGCTCTTCTGGATGGGAGGCAAGGACTTTGTGGGTAGGAGCACACATGAAGCATGGAGAGAAAAATTCTTCGTAAGAGAGGAGCCTGTCAGGTCTGCAAAATGGAAACACAAAGTGTAACAGAGAATGCTGTGCAAACCTAAAGCATCTGGAGCTCCATATTTCATGGGAGAGACTTTCTGCAAACTACTAAATAGCTGCACAGGGAAACATGCTCCTGCCTGCAGCCACTTGAGGCAGGCCAGGGGACACCCTGCCCCACTTGCACACAGCTACCACAGGAACAGCCTGGCCTCTGGGCTGGCCTGGGACAGCAGGGAGCCCAGAGCCCTGGGCTGTGCAGCCATGGCTCAGCTGCACATGCAGCCTCCTGCTCCTGGCCCTGCCCCACAGCTGAGCAGCCCTACAGCTACACGGGGCACTGGCAGCAGCACAGCTCATTGCAGGGGGCACATGCAGGGCAGAACTGTTCCCTGGGGATGAGCACAGGCTCTCTAGGCTGGCACAAGACCCTTCCTGCTGCCAGAGAGCGGCCCAGCCCCACCCCTCACCTGTGTGTGAGGCTGAGCCCTGCTCAGCCTTCATCTTGTCCTCAGTTAGGAGTTGCTTCAGGCCCCCCATGCCTTGACTAGGAAGGGCAGTGGAGAGAGTGGGGGCGGATGCAAACCCTTCCTCAGGATTTTGTCGTTGTTGGCACAGCAAAAAAGTCACGTCCGGAGGTGTCCAACTCAGCTCTTTGTCAGCTTCCTGGAGAGCATCAGTTCCTCACCAGCCCAAGATGCTGGAGAGGTTTTCCCGCACATGTGGAGGCTGGCTGGCAGCACACTTCCTTAGCTTGGTGCCCATCACCTTGTAGAGGGCAGAGGCAAGCTTGCTGACCACAGTGCGGACATTGGCGCTTCGCACAGGCAGTGCCTTGTTCCCCAGGAAGGACCAGAGCACGGGCAGGGCGTAGCGCTGGACGACTTCAGGGCTCCTGGGATAAACCCATTCCACAAGCACTGCCGGTAGAGAGACACAAGCTTCTTAACCACCAACCTTAATGCAAACAAGGATCTATTTCTAAGTTTTGCCTCTTGGAAGCCTCTCTGGCTAAGATCAGAGAAAGAGCACACAGTCTCCCATGAGCCAGAAATGGGCAAAGCAGCTGATCCTCCCAGAAACAGAACCACCAACTCCCCAGGATTAATTTCTCCAAGCAGGGCCCTGTAGCTGTGGCAGACTTTCTACTTCTACTAAACTATTTTATGATCTGTTTCTGCAGGGACAATGCCTGAATATGACAAATTGTCTTTTATTTCCATTAAGATGTTGTCTAAACCCACACTGAAAATCTGGACATGCACTGTAGAGAAGCAAATGTGGGATTCCTAGTAAAAAGGATGATTCCATTTTTGTGACCTTTGATGTCAAGTGCCAAAAGTCTAATCTGGCTCTTCCCTTTGCTCAGTGGCACACAGCAAAGGGCAGTATTAGACCACACTTCAAAACTTCAGCCCACCAGAGGTGGGTGCTGCTTGACACTTGGAGTAGAAACATCAGTGACTGGCTGGTGTCATTGGCAGAATGCTTTTGTGGCTTCCAACAAACAGCTGTTCCAAACCCCAGGGTGTCTTAGATAATGACCCAGACCCCATTGCCATGGCATCTGAGCATCTCCACATTTTAATGGCATTTCCCCTCCCAATGTTAATGGCATTTTTCCTTACAATGTGCACTGAAATAGAGGAAGAGAGAGAGAAAACTGTTACCCAGGGGACTACAATTTAACCAAAAAATGAGTGTTCCCTCACATTGTGAGAAATGTAAGAAATCTGAAGCATCCTCTCTACTCGTTTTCTGAACTGAGCTATATCAAACACAGGCAAAAATTGACTACCAACAGGTATCTTGCATGGAAGATATGTCTGAGAGATCAAAAGCTGAAATGGTCTGGAGACCATTCTCATTTTCTAAACAGGCAAAATGTTGTGGAGGAGGCATTTACTATACTGTGGTGGAAGAGACTTCATTTTCTCTATGGTGTTAATTCACCAGCAATCATCAACATTTCAACAGCTCTTGGAAGTACCCAAAACCAATGCTTCTAAGTGGGAAAAGGCTTATGGTATCTATTTAAAATGGGGATTCACTTGAGTTTAAATGCAATTAAAGACCTTGGTCAGTATGGAAGTTGAGAAGAGAAAGAGCTGTGTGTTCCTACTAAATCTCAGAGAGCGCATCTGCTCTTTCTAAAGTAGCCCTAATTTATGTTTAATTCCTTCATTTGAAAAAGAGATCAAACTAACTGCAAAACTAAACTCCCTATTCCTGGAGATCTACTTTATTCAACTGCTCTTTAACACGTCTTTGACATTCCCAATCGCTGAACATGCCCGTTTGAGATCCACAATGAAGACACAAAGTGTATTAAACCTTGCATTTAAAGATGCTGGCAGAATTAGTGGTGGATTTAGTCCCAGTTAAAGCAAGGCCATAAATCATCTTCTCTACTATATATTGAGATGATCATGTTTCCATTCCTTGTCTGTTGCTGCCATAGCAAGCTCCTCTGAGGAATCAATTAGCAGCTGCATTTGTAGCATTTTGGACAGCGCTGACATAGGAAGACACTGTTTGCACTCCCTGAAATGCTCAGCCCAAGGCCACTTTGACAGCACAGGCAGGGAGCCTCAGCACTCTGCTTCTGCCCCTCTGCCCACAAAGGCTACCCTTGCACTAAATCTGTGCCTCTAATATGTGTGTTGAGTTTTGAGCTAAGCTGAGAGCCCCAGGCCCTGCAGGGTTCAGCCTCAAAACCTTCCAAGAGCAAACCAAGAATTCTGTGAGCACAAAACACACTGAACCCCTGAAACAGCATTTGCCACCACTTTCCCTCAAGGGTCACAGATGCCCATGAACTTCCAAGAGAGGAGCCAGCTAGGGTATTTTTAGCCCTTCTCTTTCCTGAAGGGGGCTTCTGAGATGCCCCAGTGAGAGCTCAGCCACGAGGCCCAGCACTGCCCCCGTCTCAGATGCTGCACACCACGGCAGCAGCCAGGAAAACCTGCCCAATACACCTGCCATGGGTGTTGGGCAGGAGGGACAAGCTCAGCAGGTCCTGATTTGGAGGAGCTACTCTACTGTCTATTCACAGGCATTCCCTGTACATTCTTCCTTGGAAGACCTCTTGGCTTAGAAGGGTTGGCCATACCTGTGATACGCTCTGTGACATCCAGCAGAGCTTGGCCACTTAGTTGACTCCATCTGTGGCCAAACTCTTTCATCAGTGATACTTTATCTACAAGAGAAACACACGTTTCTGCTCACTCTTCAGAGGTCATAGGAGAAAGGACATTGGGGTGGGAAAGGGCAGGGGCAAGCCCTTATTTTATAAAATAAAGTCAATTTCTGCTGATTCTTGAATCCTTTTCTTCTTTCCTTCCAGCCTCCTAGGGAGGGTTTTTAATCTCAAAAGAAAAGCTCTCCTTGCACAACTGTAGATCCAAAGTTGTCTGCTCTACCAGGAGCTATGTTAAACATTTCACATCAGTGATCTCAAGAGTTCAATCACGTGTAAAGTGGGAAAAGGGTTTGCATCCCAGAGCATAAATGTGCTCCCCATACTTGGAACACAGAAAGGCACTGAGTCAGGCAGTTCATGAGCTCACAGAGCAGCTGAGGTGGAGACAGTGGAAACTGCCCTGGAAGACCTGCCTTTTTAACACTTCATTTCTCACGCATATTCCCCAGTGCAGCATTTTCAGAGCTGACATAAATCTGTGTGGCAAAGGAATTTGCAGCAGCCCTTGCCTAGGTAGCGCTTTGCTACAGCCATCTTGCACCATGCAAAACAACATGTGGAACAAGGCATCATTGACACCTGGATGTCTACCTGTTTGTTATAAGGAAATGAACTTGGTGAATCAAAAGTTCTCCTTTGAAAAAAGAAGCCAAAGAAGAAAGGTGGGAAATGGGCAGCTAATGCCTATAATGCAGAGCCTCCCAGGAGGCTGTTCTGCCATAGCTCTGATGGGCCTGTGCCCCTCCATGCCAACAGCAAAGCTATTCACTTGGGAAGTCAAATGGGGCCCAAGCAAACTCCAAAACCCCCTTGGTCCTGAATTCAAGCAAAGCTGTAGTCCAGGACTTCCTCTTCAGACAAGCAGCACAGAGCCAAGGGCTCCTGGGACCTTTGGGAAATGCTGATGCACATTCAAGCCTGTTGGGGGACTGGTGTGTAAGGACTGCAGCTCCACAGCTTCTGGTGGATGTCAGCTGCAGCGTTCCACAGACAACAAGAGCTATCAAGGCTCTCAGCATTCTCTTGTGTGGGAGAGGCAGAGACACAGCTGAGGAGAGTCCATGTCAGGGGTCAGCCTTACCTAAATGAGAAATGGCTTCTTCCAGAGCTTTCACAGCTGCAGAATGAACCCCGGGATCCTTTGAGTTCAAGTTGTTTGTAATTCCTTCCACCAAATGGATGATCACCGGGCTCAAGGCATCTCCCAGGATGCCTATTATTTCTTCCAGCACATCCAGTGCCTTCTGCTTCACTTTCTTATGGCTGTCAGATATTCTCAGGACAAAATAATCAAAAATCTGTGGAGAGAACAAACAAAATGACAGCTGGATTACAATGTCCTTGTTTGAAGAGGGGATGTGGACATGCACACTCAGCAATGTAAAAGATGGATGTGATCCTTTTGGACAGGTCAGCACTCGCTTGCACAATTTCACTGTTTTCCTGGGGACCACTCACTGGAGTGGTTGCACAACCTCATGCTGGTTGAAAGATTTTCATCTATTTTGCTGAGGTTTGGGTGGGGAAAGAATAATTCCTATGGTGTTTCCCTCTGCCTGTAAATAATTTAATTAAATAAATTAATTCATTTATTAATTCAAAAAGATGACCTTTGCTTTAGAAGTATGGAACCAGATATTTACAATGCTCATTTTTCTGTACACTTGCCTCAAGTACTGAGGGCAATTTTGATATTGCCAAAACAATGGCTGGGGGAGATCTATGTTTTCTTTTCCCTTTCTCTATCTCTGTGTCTGGAGAAGTGCAGGGCTCTGATCAACTCTTCCAGGAACCACACCATTTGTCTAACTAACACGTAGCCTTCTGAAATTTAATGTGCTGTACAGCTCTTATTGGAGCAGCTTCAGTCACTTGACAGCCACATTATCAGGCACCATTTTCTGGAGAAAGGGAAAAAGCAGCTTCTGGGAGGAGAAGGCATAGATATATTCTTATTAATTTACCTCCTTTTCCAGAGAGAAGAAAAGGACCCCACAAGAAGGTTGAGCACCATCTTCCCCAAGAGGAATAGGGACAAGGATGGAAATGAGTAGCCAGACATGAGCATGTGCAAGACAAGGTGAAGTTAAGAGAAGAGAAGTGGTTTAAACCAAACCAGCCTGATATTTCTCTTCTTTATGCTAACCCATTTTTTATTTAGAGAATAATTGCCATGCTTTCAGTGCCGCTATTCCCTTCACTTAACCAACCCAGCTGGGAGTAGGAGACAACTGAAGCTACAGCAGCAGCAAACTCTGTCATCATCTGATGAACAGCATCAATAGGCACCTGCCCAATAAACACAGCTGGACTGAAAGAACTTGTTCTGAAGCCTGGACCCGAATGAAATTTGTCTGTGTAAGAGGGACCAGTCTGGCCCAAACTGCCAGGATGTAGTGCTAAGACACACGGAATGAACTTCACTGCTCCAGGCTTGGGAAAGGAGCTAAAGGAAAGGAACAATGAAGATACCCTACATACTTGGACAATGTTAGTGGAGATGAGCTGGGGGCTGGTTTTGCACAGCTCGAGAAGGAATGCCACTCCTTCCAGCCGTGTCTGAAACCCCTTGGCTTCCAGGAGATCGTAAAGCTTCTGGAGCGGCTCCGTTTCTTCCACAGCTGGAGGTAACGTGACCTGGGCTTTTGCACGGTGTAGGAGGCGTCCCTCAGAGGTAGACTTCACCCTGGAAAATAAAACCAAATTAGAACTTGGCGGTGATAATACCTTCAGTTAATGGAGAGCAAAACATCTTGAGGAGCATCCCTAATGATGTGATTTCCAGCTAGAAAATCATGAGGCTCTGAAAAACAACGTGGACCTCATGACAATCATTACAGGAGACAATCTGCGAGTAACATTCTTGACAGTGCTCACTCAGGAAAACCAAGGATGAGATGTATCTGATCTACCTTCAGATGGCTTCCCAGGCACACAGGTCTCATTGCTTTGTGGGGAAAGAGAATTTAAACTTGTAAGTTTAAATGCTTCCTGATATGGGACATGTGTGTCTTATAGTAAGGAAAGTCATCACTCTGGAGAAGTACCACTACACCAGGCATGACAATCTGTAACAGTAGCTCAGATGCCTCTGGACAGATGAACAGGGTCATATCTGAAGGATCCAGGAAATCAGTAACAGAGATAAAAACGGAAGCCAGACATCCCAGCACTATGCTAACTTTATGTTTGCTTCCCCAGAGACTAGATCCACAGCTTAACAAACCCACAGGGAACAATTCTCCTGGATCAACCTGTCTCTTCCATGAGCATTCCAAGATCCTAGCTATGCTAATGAGGCATGTGGTCACTCTTCTGCCACCACTGAGCATCACAGAGCTAAATAACTCTCCTCTGTTATCACAGGAGAACAGGTACAAGTAGCTCTGCCCCTGGCAGAAAGGACAGCAAGGACCAATTTCCACTGAAGCCATGAATCAGCCAGGCCAAACCACTTGCATGGGAGCTGCTTGTTTGGGGAATGGCATCTTGTTTCGTGACTGGGACTTCTCATCAAAGCACCAGTCTGAAAAAGACTCCTCTCTGATGAAAAAAACCAACCCTGATTGAATTTACTTGTCCCAAGTCAGGCAGCAGAGACACAGCCCTCTCCATGCCTCCACAACACTGCCCTTGCCAGTGCACTGCATCGTCTGAGCCACAACCAATGGGTGTCTTTTTGTTGCCCAATTCCTGTGGAAACCTCTCCAGAGAAGCTGTGTTCAGTGTAATGCAGAAGTAGCCAATTTTTATCATAGAGCATTTGTAGGGAATGGAAACAATTTCTGGCACAGGTCATCTTTCACAGAAAGAGTTTCCTGAGGAAGGACATGTAAAGCTTGTCACGTGCTTTGTCCCATCTAACAAAAGTGCTCAGTACCGTTTACTAGAAGGCAATGTGGCCTGGGGCTTCTTTGAGGAATCGCTGCTCTTCTTCACCGGCTTCTTGACAGATGGGCCTTCACCCTTCTGGTTTTCCATCTCCTACAAAGACATAAAGAAACCCCATGACTCTTTAGAAAATTCAATAGGAAACTCCCTGTTTAAAACACAAGTTAGAACCTCAGGATCATGGCTACCAAGGCTTAGGGAGACATTTCCTAGCTTACAGAAGGCAACAGACCAGAGACTCAGTGATGTCGACTCTTTGTTCTCAATAGCCCAAGGCAGGTTATGGGTGCTGCCATACTGAGCAGCACTCTAAAATCCCAATTTCATTAGGCTTGAGCAGAAATGGGAATAATGCAAACTGGTAGGCAATGAGTGTTCTTTGAGGAATCAGCAGAAAAATTTGGACTCTCTGGGGGCTGGCCCATCGTGTTGGAAGTTGATTCAACACTCACTCTCCCTGTTCCAGCACAATGTCACGCTCTCTTCTATAATGTAGATAAGAAGAATAAAAAAACCCCACAAACAAACAGATGGTTTTCCACTGGACGCTGCTGAATTCACCAATCTTCCTCCAGCTCCACAGGGTTCGGCAGTAGGGCAGTATTCCCAGCAGACAGACAGTAATTGCAGTAATCAGGATTGACATGTACATCTTTTGCATATTTGGAAGTTTTCCTGGCACTACTACATCCAGCATATTTTGCAAAGGCTCTGTCATCTTCAGAAGCACAATTCTCACTTCATTCCTTTACTGGGGGCACAGCAGGGAGAGCACGGGGACAGGTTACGCTTAAATGAAAACCCTTTTTCTCCGCTTCCCCTTTCGCCTTTGTGATATTCAAAATATTCAAAACCCCACTTTTTCCCTAAGAATATCAGTCCCTTTGTAGTCTGCAGATGAACTAGCTGAGGATTAACAGCTCATTCCCAGGAGCAAAGAGAATCAGAAGAATGAGATAAAGACCGATTAGGTATGTTTGATCTCATATTAGCAGTGGCAATCCTTGCACAAAGGAGACATTTCTCCTGCCAAGCACTTACTTTCTTCTTAATTCTTGTCACAATATCTTCCAGGTCACGGGTAGAAACAGATTGCTCCAAAAGCCTTTTAAATTTTGGATGACTTAGCATCATCTTCACCATCTCCTGTCCATAGCGCCTAAGGAACAAAGGAAGGGAAAGAAAGAAAAGTGAACAAACATAGGAAGAGTGTTAACAGAAGAGGCTGATACCTTAAACCCATCAGGTGCAATCCTTGCAGAAGAAGGCATTACCTACTCAGCAAGGAGAGACATTTACCTCCACTTGTTGCTGCACAGTGCTGTCAGCTGAACACAAGAGGCAAGAGGAGAACGTGGGGCAACAGAAAATACCATTTCATTCTGAAACTGTGTGAGTGCTTCCGTGGGATCAATGGATCCCAGGGAACAAGCAAAACACATCTGCTTTGATGTCAGAGCCTATTAGCAGTGTCTTGCTTGCACTGCACAATAATTTGCCTTCCTTTAACAGGCAGGGAAGCCAGGACAAAACACCTCTTGCTTCCTATTGATTATTCTATACCATATGTATGGAGACAGGGGCAGCTAGTTGCTCCTGTGTTCTTGGCAGCTATTAATGGGAATTTAACCATCAAAGTAAGGGGATTTTGGTGGTTTGGGTTGATTTTGCCACTAGGAAACCACAGTGCTCTTCAAGGACAAATTTGGAGGTCATTTAGCCACAGATAACAGCATTATAGATTTCTTTAGAATAGGTTTAGAAAGACTGAATACATTGGCTAAAGACCCCTGAAGTATTTCTAGGAAAATCTTAAGTTAATGAGAAATATATATTTGGGATCCTTCAGTGATGAAAAGTAGACAACGCTTTGGCTTTGTGTGGTGCACCTAAGGCCAAACAAAACTGACTAGCTAATCTGAGCTCTTCTGATTTCAGTCAAGAGTCCTTCAAGTCAGAGGAAGCTGGCAATGCTCCTTCATGCTGGAGAACCTCAGGTTACCCAGTACAGTCATTTCCCTGGGGAACCCAGAGCACTGGTCACAAGACCAAGGCTGACAGAGCTCAAGAAGGGTTTGGACAATGCTCTTGGGCACATGGAGTGTCTCTTGGGGTGTCCTGCACATGGCCAGGAGCTGGACCTGATGACCCTGATGAGTCTCTTCCATGATTCTATTCTGTGATTCTATGCCCCTTATCCACATGGAGAGGTATCATATTATTTCCTGTAGTTTCTACAATTTTGTGGGTTTCCCTTTTAAAGCCAGACACCAAACAGATTTCCTGTTTTAGGAGGTGAAATGAAGATCGTTACCTTGTGTCCTTGTGACAGTCCTGAGCAAGCTTCCCCACCACCTGCGCCAGGCTCTCAGCCCTGGGTGTGCCTGCGAGCTTCGTGACTCCAATTGTCCCCATCAAGGACAGGAGGAGTTTGGCCGCACACTTCCGCACCTCAACGTAGCGGCTCCTGGGAAGAAGAGAGCAAACACTGGGACACAGGGAGAAGGAGGCACAGCAGCACAGGCCTTGGCCACAGAATGCTCCCTGTCCTTGCTGGGCAAAGGAGGCCTGGGTTCTCCCTGCAACTTTAGACACCTGTAGGAGGTTCTGTCCTCAGATAAACACAAAGTTAGCATTGTACAGAAGGACTGCCTGCAAGGAAGAGGAAGGAATTCAGTCTCCCTGCATTATCTTATACTCAATTTCTTTCCCAAAATTTACTCTGAGAAAGATTAAAAAATAGATTACATATGAATAATTTAGAAATTAAAGACAACTCATGCTGACCCATCAGAGGCACCCACTGGACAAACCAGCAGCAGCAGCAGGACTGAGGCTCTTTCCTCCCATTTATCCCCAATTCTAGAGACCTCTTGAGAAAAACAAATGCAGGGAAAATGCCCCATGCTGTGGGGTGTGAGGTTGCAGAATATCCAGCAATGCTGCCTGTTCCTTCTGTGAGGCTTGGCAAGGGATACATCTGAATGTTTTACCCTATTCCAAAGCTGAGGAAGGAGTGGCAGGCAGTTCAGCCAGGTTGTTCTATTCTAGAGACTGTCTCTTGGGAACTATCAGGCCCAGCACCAACACTTAAGCAGCATTTGCTTCAACTGTCCCATGGCAGTCAGCCTGTGAAGGTGCCTGTAAAGTGATCATCTCCAAGCTAACATGAAACATCAGTTTGAATAGAAAGTAGAGTTCTAAGGCCAGGACAGTCCTACAAGACTCCTTTTGGCAGGAACCGCACCTGCTGTGCTGTCTGTGCCCTACCCAGCACATTCTCCCCCATGTGCTCCATGCCCCAACAAGTCCTCTCCTTCTTTCTCAAGCTAATGGCATAATGAGGATGCATGGTTTGTCCCAGGGCCTCTGTGCTTAGCACAGTGAAATATCAAAGAGCGCTCACAGCTACAACTTCAATTGTCCCTCTTCCCACAAAAGCATGAGGCTCTATCTGTAGCCTTTGCAGGCACTATCCTTTTCCCACAGTTCACCAGTTCTGGGAAGCTCTGACAGGCTGGGAGAATTCCAGGAAGCAGCAGGAAGCTGAGTCAGAGGAGGTTTAGGTTGGATATCAGGAAAAGGTTTTTCACCCAGAGGGTGGTTGAGCACTGGAACAGGCTCCCCAGGGCAGTGGTCATAGCACCAAGCCTGACAGAGTTGAAGAAGCATTTTAACAACAATCTCAGGCACTTGGTGTGATCCTTGGCGTGTTCTGTGCAAGGCCAGGAGCTGACCTCGATGCTCCTGATGGGCCCCTTCCAACTCCCCATATTCTACAGCTCTGTGATTCTGTGAACTAATAGGCTGTAGGAGGGCAGAAACAGGTGACAAGAGGAAGGAAGTGAGGTTGATGGGAGAATGAAGTCACTGACTTCACAGAAGATGCAGGATGCAGGAGCCTTCCCTCTCACCATTCCCATTCTGTCTCTCATCCCTTCCCCCATGCACACATCAGAAGGTGAAGAAGATCACTAAAAGAAGAAGAACCTACTTGGCTCCTCTGTCCATGAGAGCAGCCAGTGCTCGTGCAGGAGTCACGTTCTCCACCATGATCCCCAGGGTCTGATTGGCTGCTTTCTCAAGAAACTCTGGGGAATTCCAAACCATCGGGAGCAGGACCTGAGCAACCTCATTCACCTCGGAGTCCATGTCCTTCTTCAAGGCTGCAAAGAGCTCTCCAAGAGTGACGATTGCAGCATAGGACACCTTGGAGCGGAGGTTGCTCACCTGGGGAAGTGATGAGAGAGACATAAGAATCACCTTGAAAAGAAAACCAGTGGCCTTAGACAACAGTCCCAGGAAGTGACAAGTCCCTCTGTGTCCAGGGGAAGATGAAAGCACAATAAGAGCAGGAGAGCATAGGCACACAAAGGCACTTAGTCTGGCACCAGTTTCTGGCCTCAGACCTGCTGATAGCAGGGCTAAAACCAAATCATTTCAATTAACTCTTCTATCATGTCTACCCCTTTGATTTTAGGCCCGTTTATTCGGAAAGCACAGACTCAAGTCTACAGACTAATTGGCAGTGTTGAATTACAGCTCAGGCAGAGATTAGGACTCTGGAAAATAACGTAATTAATGTCTCAGTTTGTGCATTTGCACCTTGCATTACAATGACACCTCACTCAAAGATGAGTGTCAGACAGCCAAACGACCAGGAAATACAGCTACATGCACACACAGATCCTAGCTGACAGACATTAGAAATACAAGGTCTAGAAACAGAAATGAAGGCAATCCCTGAGCACACATGAACATGAACATGCACATATCTACTCTACACACCATGTATGAGGTGACGGGGGACAATTCAGAAGAATGTTCTCACCTCGCTGGTGACTGCCAGGCAAATTTCACGAAGTCTACAAAGCACGACTTCTGAATGGGACCCAGCCAGCTGTCCGATGCTGGAGAGCGCCTTCTCCTTCAGCTCCCTGAAAGGCAAGTCCCAAAAAGATTGGTTTTTCTCTCCACCCAAGAACTAGGCAGCACCCTCTGAAATGACCAGGCTGGCAGCGCAGTGGGACCTCAGTGGGAGGTGCTTTTCAAGGAGCACTTCAGGAAATTGTGGAACTCATGGCCACAGGATGCTGTGGCTGTCAAAAGCATACACAAATCCAAGAGGCAAAGAGAGGGGTTTCAGAGTCTTCATTTGTGGTCGTTTTACAAGACAGCCTTTCTGAAACCTCTGGCCCATGAAGTCCGTGTTTCACTGCTTCTTAGAAGCTGTGAGACCGGACCAGGCAGCTGTTTCCTGTCACCTCCCTGTCCCTGTCCCTGAGACACAGTCCCATGGGGCTGTTTCTGGGGCTTTTTGCTTCTTTACCAGCCCCAGCAGGCAGTTCAGCAGTAAGAGACTGCACTGGCACTCTGGAGCTGACTTTCCACTCTGCAATCCAGGCCTGTCTCTCACCCACTCCACTCCTCCTCCACATTGCCCAAAAAAGCAGCAGGATGTCCCAGAAGATTCCACACCTGGGCAAGAACAGCTAAAACTCTGGCAAAACCTTAACGCTGAGAGGGAGACAGAGTGAACGGGGCCTTTCTTACCAGTCATCGCTGCCCAGCAAGGAGAGTGCCTTGAG
Source organism: Poecile atricapillus (assembly GCF_030490865.1). Lineage (NCBI taxonomy): Eukaryota > Metazoa > Chordata > Aves > Passeriformes > Paridae > Poecile > Poecile atricapillus. The sequence continues at coordinate 10,676,257 of NC_081267.1, read as the reverse complement.
CAAGGCCTGCTGTGGGTCACAAGAGGCTGTGTCCTTCTGCCTGTTCCCACGCAGCGGCTCCTCTCGACGCTTGGCACCAGAGGCCGTCTGCGAGGTCACTGTGAGGAGAGGGTCAGCCATGAGCGCTGCAGCCCCGGGCAAGGCACTCCGCCATGGAGCGGCCTGCAGCCCCATCCCCAGCCAGGCTTCCATGTGGGACAAAGTGGCACTGGGTCAGACACTTCCCTGCTGCCTGGCTCCTTGGGCTGCTTGCTTTCTCCCAGCCCCCCCAGCTGGGCACAGCTCCAGGCTAAAGCTGACAGCTGCCCACACAGCGCCAGCTCCCAAGTGCCACAGCTACCACAGGCAGCGGCAGCTTCCTGAGGCCGCAGAGCTCCCACTGCCTGCGAGACAGCGCCCACCAGCAGGACTTGCTACCCCAGGAGGGAACCAACCCCTCAGCTGCCTCTCTTGTCTCAGCACCCTGATTTCCCCCAGCCCCGAGGACAGAGGCACTCTGCAACTCCCTGAGGAAACACCTGCAGCTGCCTCGCCACAGCACCAAGCCAAGCCTGAACAACCCAGCCCTGCTGGGCCCGGATGAATCCCCACGGAGCAGCTACCAGGGAGCAGCGATAGCTGACCCTTCACTCCTGACAGCGCCTCTCTTCCCATTGCCTTCAAATCTTCTAGACAGCAGGCACCTGACTGCACATACATTGTAGCCTACTGTTGGCCAGGGAGTACTTTATGGATTTTGTCCTTTCCAAGCATCATGAGTCTTTGCTCTTTCAGAGGTACACACACGCTGTATTTCAACGATGCTAAGGTGAAATTTGTCTGTCATCAAATGGATGTGTTTGTGAACTCAGCAGTGCCTAAGCCTACACTTGTGGAAAAATGCCATTTCCAGTCTAGACAGTTGATATAAAAGCCTTCCAAATGCAAACTGAGGACAAAAATATGCAAATACAGCTGCAAATTGTTGCCACACACATGCTCTTGATAATCAGGTGTCCTGGCTTTGCCTTAATTGAATTTTGTGGCACAGAAAAAAATGTACAAGGTATGAGAAAAATCAGATGATAAATGCGTTTCTTATGAAACCCATTCGTCATCAAAAGCACTGTGCATCCAAAATTTCATGTCATGCACTCAATAGCTCATTTCCTAAAGTGTAGGTGAAAACATCAGAGCTGTCTACAATGATGGACTATAAACAATGCACAGAACCCAGATTAACTGCTCTAGACTCTGTAGGGTTTCTGTGCTACCTTGCATGTTCTCACAAAGTATACCATAACATCAAAAATATTCAGACAGGGGCTAATGTGGATGTCACTGATGTACCCCAGACACTGACATCAGTGATGTCACTGCAGAAGTGTGTAGACATACACATCTAGGTTCACTATGAATGGAGAGCCACATCAGGCTAGTTCTGGTCAATTCTCAACATGGAAGTAGCACCTCTAGAAAGGAGCATTTCAAGTAACATTCCTAGCTCCTTTCTTCTTATCTCATCCTACCTGGAATGCTAGCACAGGCACTCTACCCACAAGGGAGAGACAAGAGCCACTAGGGACTATCTGCTGGGTATTTACTGCAGGCAGCAAACAGCCTGGGAGCACCAGGCAGCCCCTCCTGGCTGTCACCTGCTACATACGGCCACTGTATTTGGCTGGGGTGACACAGGAGGCACTGCTTGTTCCCTTTTGGCATTGCAGGCTGTGGGATGGCAGCAGTGAGGAGCCACTGGGCACTTCTGGGAGCAGCAGCACGACTGCACCAAGCTGCTGACTGCCATGCAGAGACAGCCCTTGCTGGGATAGCAGGAAAGCTGTCTGCAGAGCCGGACAGCAGCACAGGCAGAGGGATGAGATGGTGAGTGGACAACTGATCGTGGTGGTACTCGTAGGTGCCCAGTGAGCACACCCTGGCACACTGCCCCACAGCTCATCCCTGCAGTTACAGCTGCCTCCTGCACCAGTGCTGTGGTTTGGATTATCAGGAGGGGCAAAAGCCAGAGCTTAGGCCTTTACCACGACTTTATTCAGCTCCACTTTCCAATGGATCTCTAAGAACCAACTGCTCCACTACTGCAGAGCTGGACTAACTCAGAAGTACATTTGCTGTTCATTCTCAGGACAGGCTATGGATTCAAGATTCCAGGTGTGCTGGGTGAGGCAGGTGGCAGTTTGTGCTCCTTGGGCAAGGAAAAACCCGGGTGAGAAAAAGCTGCCTCAGAGCAGGCTTACCTGAAGAGTTGCGTGGGAAGCTGCCATCCCCATGGATGGTGGGCATATTGGGCAGTGAGGGCACGTTGTCCTGCTTCCTCAAGACCTTCTTCTTCAAGGCACTACCAGGGTGTTTTCTCTGCACACTGGAAGCTGTGCCATTGACAGGCGGTAGGCTAAAGCCTGTGGGAAGACCAAAGAGGAGCTTGTAAGTGGAGGCTGCTGCACAGGGTGACGATGGAAAGGGCCAGAAAACTTGCTGGACTTGGGTAACATCTCTTTGTTATCCCAAAGAACTTCAAGTATAACAGTGGCATGCTAACATGGCACAGTGATCACAGAATCACAGAATCCTAGAAGAGTTTGGCTTGGAAGGCACCTCTGAGCAGCATCTAGTCCAACCCCTGTGAGCAGGGACATCTTCATCTAGATGAGATTGCTCAGAGCCCCATGTAAATTGGATTTGAATGCCTTCAAGCAGCTTCTCTGAGCAAACCCTTCCAGTACTTCATCCCTTCATTATAAAAACATTCCCCCTAGAATCTAACCTGAATCTGCCCTCTTCTAGTTTAAAACCAAATTGCAGTGATGATTCCCCTAAGAAAGAAGGAAAACCCAGTATTGCTTTGCTTTTGTTTTCCTGTTTCAGTGTCTGGCTGGGGAAGTTACCAAATGAAAGTGCAGATAGCCTTGAGTGATGCCCTTGGGCTGAGTGCTGCCTCCTAAGGTCCCTGCTGCCACCCTGGGGGCAGCACACACAGCACTGCAGTCAGAGCCCCTCAGCCAGGATTCAGTCAGGAATGCTGCTTGCTTCCTGGGGCTACAACAGAAGCACTGGCTCAGGGCTTCAGCACAGCTCTACAGTGCCAGCTCCTCAGCAGGCTGTGGCAGGAGAAGGATCTCTGGTGTTTTCATTAGAAGCAGTTGAATTTTGTTTCTTCTCAATTCCACCATGGCTTAGAAGCATTCTTCTGGACTCCCCTTCCCTGGAGGCTGCTCTCCAGGAGAGAGTCTGAAGCCCCAGTCAACTTTACAAGACAAAATTTTCTACTCTGAAAGACTTTGGAGATGATGGTGGGAAGCTGATATTCTGTTATTGACTCAGTGAGGCCATACATGCCTCTGTATTTTTTGTGGGGGAAAGGAAAGAACTCCTCTTCAAGCTTCCACTCAGATGCAAGCAGAACAGCCTGACTGCAGCAACGTGCAAAGGGCAAGCAAGTGGTCAAAAAGGACCACAGGTGTAGTCTCCACTTACTTGCTTCTTCTGCATCCCCAGTGTCAACTGTCTGTGGAGGCAGCTGCAAGGATGTTTCTGTTTGCCTCCTTCTCTTGAGCTCCTTCTCCAACAGCTCCATTTTCTTCCGCTCTAAGCTCTTCTGGGCCAACTTGCACAATGCAGGACGGACCTAGGTGCAATGGAAAGACATCACAGATGTAAGCAGAGACACCCAAACCAGACACAACATCTCATCAGGAGCACAGGGTCCACAGAGTGCCACAGTCTTTAATGCAGCTCCATATTCATTCCAAGTGTTTCAGAAGAATGTCTTCTACCCTCATCTTGCCAATTACACACAGGGAGGTGGAAGACTTTAGGGCCACAACCTTACACTGCTCCAGCTGCAACCTATGACAGGAAGCCCTGCTTGAAGCACCGAAGTCATACGAGTGCTCCAGGACAGATGAAGAGCTCACATGACCAGTGAGCAGGCAGTTCAGTTCCTACAGGCCATGGCAGCAGAATAAAAATCATGTGCAATACGCAGCAAGGAGGGGTAATTAGCTCTTGCTTAACATTCATGGCCAGGAATGGCAGCTGTTTCTCACTTCCTGGCTTCTGAAGAGCTCAGCTCTGAAGGTCTCTGAAGGACCTCAAGCAAAGGACTCATGTGAAAACAATTTGCCGAAATATTGATATTAATGAGCAGAAAAACTGAGAAAGAGAGGGCTGTGAGATACAACCAGAAAGGTTACCACGAAAAATCAAACTCTCATTTTATTTTTCAGCCTTGCTTACGCTTAACATTACAATCTTTGCTTCTCTGCTTCCGAGGGTGCAATTTGCACACATTCACTGGTCTGCAGCTTGCTCTGCCATTCAGAACTTCTCTAAAATGACCTTGGCACCTAAAGAATGCTTCTGGCGTGACCTTAGCACCATCTCCAAATCACTGACCTTTTCACCACTAGTAAAAGCCATGCAATTGCTCTTTAACAAGAAAATATATTCCAAGAATCTCCGACCCTCAGGAATGGACGATTATGATTATCAGTGACATTTTGGGCCAAGCAATAAGGAAAGGAAATCTGCTCATCCCTGTCTTTAACCTTTACCTTTCCAGAGCTGTCCCTCAGGTCTTCGTCACTCATAACACCAGGACTGGTGGGATGATCTGTCCCCTTGGCTTGGCTCAGTGGGAGGCCTGGGAATGGAAGGAAAGGTTGGTGTAAATCTCTGGCAGACTTCAATCCCTCAAAAACACCATGCTGGGGAACAGGCAAGACAGGTTCCAGATTGCAGAGCTCTCATAAGAAATAGTGATTGTGTATGAGACCAGCAAGGCACGTATGCCTAGACATCCTCCCAATGGGCTACTGGCACAAGCAGAGAGAGTCACGGAAGAGATTTGTCATGGTGAACCTGCCATAGGTGGCTTTGGGCTTGTGCTTCCAGAGGATGACAAACTCAAACCCTGCATAGGCTGCATCCATTCGGAAGCCTGCTTCTCCTTGATTGGAAATTTCATAAGGACTTTCCATCAGAGGAGGTTTCCCTATTTCTCCCAGTGCAGAAACAGGCAATGTCCATGAATCTCTGTCAGATCTCAAAGGGTTCAGCTCAGAAAGTGCCCCAAGGAAAGGTTTTCTCCTTCAAGAACAGGACGAAGGACTGGGAACATTTCCCATTTCATGCTCAATGCCTGCCTTTTCTCTACTAACTGTGACACTGGAAATGCTTCAGGGAGATAAAGGGCAAGTGCTAGATGGAGAGGAGTATTTCCTTTTCCTTTTCCTGCACTGCATTTCCAAAGGTACCTCTCCAGCTCCAGCCACTCAACTCTCCGCGCTGGAGGAATTCTCACTGCAACACTCTCCCAGTGACTGGGCTATGCCAGTGTCCACTGAGCCAAATAAAGAAGTGAAATCAATTTGAAGAAATTTTGAAAAGAATTATTTTTAACCAAGCTTCCAAAATACAAATTCTGTGCCAAAATTCCAATGGTCATTTGAGGACAGACATGTCTTGTACCTACCTCCTGCTTCAGAGTCGTCCTCTTCGCTTCTGCTGCTAGATGTGGACCTTGAGAAAATGGAAGACAAAAGAACATATGAGGAGGAAGAAAGAGAAAAGAGGGAATGTGTGTAGAATGAAAGGAGGCAACCCTTCTTAGCATGGTCACTCTGATGAAGGAGGAAATGCAACACAGAAACTAAACAAGATGCAAAGCTGATTCATTGTCCTTAAGCTCTCAGTTGCTGGAGTCAGACAGAGCTGGCCAAGCTCCGGCTGGAACACAGCAGTCATTCTTCAACTTGCATCATAACCCCCCAATTCTGCTGTCTCTCCTTTTGGAGCCAAGTGGCTCCTACAACCTCTCTGAAGCAGCAAGAGCTGCTGAGCTGAGACACGAGTCTCTATGGAGGGCAGCTCCTTTTGTACTGCTGCCGAAGCTTGACTTTGCCTGCTTGTGCCTTACACTGGTGACAGTCTCGTGCTCCATGTGGTCAGAGCACTGCTGTCTCCTGAGAATGATATTACACCTCCTTGCTCTTTCAAGAAGAAAAAGGCTTTTTCACACGCAGCTGCTATGGAAGGATATTCAGATTGCACTTTAAAAGCCCTACAGAAGATTTTCAATGGGATTGCTAGTTCTGTGATTTTTCCTTTGTTATTGTTATCACTCAGACAAGCTTGACAGCTACATTTTCTCACACTTCTCCAAGCCAATATCTTTATATCAAGTACAGTCATATACCTCTTCTCCAGCACCTTGCTCTTTTTGATCTTAAGCCCAGATTGAAATATTAAACATCAGTTGGGTTATGCAGCTGTACCTCATAACATATCAGGGATCTAATTTCTAAGTGGAGACCCATGCACAGGGAAGTTGTTCCTTATGTTTACTTTGGGATCCCTTTTCTTCCAAACAGTTGGCAACACACAGTGGTCTCCAGAATTTGACAGTTACATCTAGGAAGTAATTGCTTCCCAAAGCTATTTTTCATGGCCCTTGTTTCTGTAACTCTCACTCAGTTCTGTGTTTGGGTTTGTCAGTATATTTTTTAAAAAAAAATGTTGTTTTATAAATGCTGGCACATGAACTATGGCACCTGACTTTAAAAGAATGAGCACTGGAATTTGCAGACACCTTAACATTTGCCAATATTTGTCCAATCATATTCTGGTGGCTGCAGAAATTGACAGTGAAGGATTACAATATTCAAAGATCCGTAGCATCCAGACCCATGCAATACAGTTCCCACATGACACCACAAACATTAAAGAGGGAATCAACAGCCACATCCAGAAGAGGGCCTGACTTGAGGTGCTTTTAAGTCCTGCCTCCTCTTCCCCACCACCACCTCTGCTCTTGGGCCATATGGTGGTGGGTTTGACATTGGGCTGGATCACCACAGATGGGGCCAAAGTTTGAATACACAGAGGTTTGCCTAAATACATGGGAGAGCTGACTGTGCAAAATAACCTCACAGGATGGGAAGAGTGAGGTGAACAGCACTCTGGAGCAGCAGACACCTTGGCTTACCTCATCTCCTGGGACTCTTGGACATCCAGCTGCAGAGAGCTTTTCAGAGACCCTGCAGCACTGCTAACAGCGGGACTTGTTGCCTTGTGTATCGGGGGGATCAAAGGCAGTCCCAGTGACCCCTTCTTCTCATCCACTACAGTGGGATACAGCAAGGAAGCCTGCATAGAGTAGAGCACAATGCTCACATCAAACATCCAGTCTTGTCCCCCTCAAGACATGCCTCAAGACATTTAGTCACGTTCTTCACTGGCAGGAAAATGCCAGTCAGACTGATGAAGCAGCTTGGCCCAGGATGGAGAATATAAAGGGAAGTGCTGAGGGAGAACCCAGAAACCCTTCAAAGTCCTCTCCTGCTATTGTTACACACTAAAAATGTGAAGTCTGCACCACACACCCATTGCAAAGACATTCTGAAGCGCTGTGTCCAGCTGAGCTCTTCCTTGGCTCAGCTGCTTCCCTGAGCTCACTTCACAGGGAAAGGTCTCCAAGCTCTGCCGGCAGCACATCGACTGAAAATCTCCCACAAATGACTTAGCTTGGTCCCCTTACCTTACACCTTTTTCCCTTGGACTTCAGCTCCTCTCTTTTTCTAGTGTCATCATCGTAGCCAGAGCCATTTTTCCAACTCACCTTCTCAACTCTGCCCTGTTCTCTTCTCTTGGAAGACTGAGAGTTTTTCCGGATGGGAGGCAACGGCTCGGAGGGAAGGAGCATAGAAGGAGATAGCCGGAAAGATTCGGAAAAAATGAACCTAGTAAGGCCTGTAAAGAAAAAACAAAAATTTTAAGTAAGATGGCAAAGCAAACCTAAAGCATCAGAAGCTCCATATTTTGTGGGAGAGACTTCCTGAAAACTTCTAAATAGCTGCACAAGTTGACATTTCCAGGCATGAAGACACTTGAAGCACTCCAGAGGAAAAGCCCTGCCCCACTTGCACAGAGCTACCACAGGAACAGCCTGGCCTCTGGGCTGGCCTGGGACAGCAGGGAGCCCAGAGCCCTGGGCTGTGCAGCCATGGCTCAGCTGCACATGCAGCCTCCTGCTCCTGGCCCTGCCCCACAGCTGAGCAGCCCTACAGCTACACGGGGCACTGCCAGCAGCACAGCTCATTGCAGGGGGCACATGCAGGGCAGAACTGTTCCCTGGGGATGTGCACAGGCTCTCTAGGCTGGCACAAGACCCTTCCTCCTGACAGAGAGCAGCCCAGCTCCCACCTTACCTCATGGCTGAGGCATGCTCAAAAGGGAAGAAGTGAGTTAGGTGAACACCCACCTTTACAATCAATCTATCTAATGCATGAGCCAGCCAGGAGGTTTTTGAATTATTCAGAAGATCGATTTGTTTTGTGTTTTTCATGAAACTAGCATCACTAGAATTCCTCTGAACTGTATGGAGCTGGCAAGCCAGGAGACACAGCTTCTACTACTTTGCTTATGTGTTGCTCATTGCCCATCCACTACTTTGGGATCTCTTTCCTTCCTCCAAAGAGTTGCCAGACACAGTGGTCTCCAGAATTTGACAACAACACCTAGGAAGTAATTGCTTTCCAAACTTAGTTTTCATGGCTTTTGTTTCTGTAATTCCCACTCTGTTTAGGGGGGGGATTTGTTGGTTGCTTTTATTTCTCTACACAGCAAAGGAAGTGCTGGCACATGAAAAATGGCACCCAGTGTTAGAAGTGAATGGAGCTTTGTACTCCCCTTCACATGTCCTCAGTGTTCAAGGAGCCCAAATGTGTAGGGAACAAACTGGTTTTCCAACATTGCAATTTGCTCAGATTCCCTGCCCCTGGGGTTTATTCCCTGCTTGTTTTCCTGCAGAGATACCAAATACCAACACAAAGATCACCTGCAACAAAACATTTCTGATCATGGCAGTAAAAACCATTAAGAATTTCCTAAATGGAAACAGCAGAGTGTAGAGCATAAAAACAAGACTCTGCTTAAATCTGTTTCTTTATCCCAGTACAATGGTGACATCATTTACAAAAGAGCATCTGACAACCTTTGATGAGATAGGTAATTCCTAGGCCAGAATTAATCCAGCAAAAATGTCACCTGATCAATTCTGAGCCATAATTCTTCCCAACTGCATTCAGCATCCCAGCTGCATATCAGCAATTAAGGAGTCTTTCCAAAGGGGCTGTAGCCAGGATTTGGCAGAACAAACCCTGAGCAAAGGGACCAGATCCTCTGATCCCTTTTCCTGCAGCAGCAAAATTATGTCTTCAAGTCTCATCTCTCCTATCAGTAAATGCCCAGAGATGAAAAAGGAACAGCAACTGACTTTCATTGAGGCTTTCAACTTGAAAGCATTGGCTGACACAGATGCACCAGAGACTGCATTTTGTCTGTCACAATTCTTCTTGTCAGGGATCAGGCAAGGCAGGCAGGGAGGGCCAAGGCAGAAGGCATCTCCTCCTGCAGCCTCAGCCTGCAGCACTGACCCAGGCAGAGAGAGTCCGGGAAGAGATTTGTCATGGTGAACCTGCCATAGGTGGCTTTGGGCTTGTGCTGTCAGAGGATGACAAACTCAGACCCAGCATAGGCTGCATTCGGAAGCCTCCTTTTCCTTAACTGGAAATTTCACAAGGACTTTCCCTCAGAGGAGGTTTTCCTATTTCTCCCAGTGCAGAACCAGGCAATGTCCATGAATCTCCTTCAGATCTCAAAATGTTCAGCTCAGAAAGTGCCCCAAGGAATGATTTTCTCCTTCAAAGGCAGGACGAAGGACTGGGAACATTTCCCATTTCATGCTCAATGCCTGCTTATTCTCTACTAATCGTGACACTGGAAAGGCTGCAGGGAGATAAAGGGCAAGTACTAGATGGGGTAGAATGTTTTCTTTTTCAGTGCTGCATTTCCAGGGCCCAAAGGTACCACTCCAGCTTCAGCCACTCATCTCTTAATGCTGGAGGAATTTTCACTGCGCCACCAGTGCACACTCCCAGTGACTGGGCTCTTCAGGAGTCCACTGAGCCCATCAAGGAATTAAAATCAATTTGAAGAAATTTTGAAAAGAATTATTTTTAACCAAGCTTCCAAAATACAAATTCTGTGTCAAAATTCCAAGGTCATTTGTGGACAGACGTCCTGTACCAACCTCCTTCTTCAGAGTCGTCCTCTTCGCTTCTGCTGCTGGATGTGGACCTTGAGAAAATGGAAGACAAAAGACCATATGAGGAGGAAGAAAGAGAAAAGAGGGAATGTATGTAGAATGAAAGGAAGCAACCCTTAACAGAATGGTCACTGCGATGAAGGAGGAAATGCAACACAGAAACTAAACAAGATGCAAAGCTGATTCATTGTCCTTAAGCTCTCAGTTGCTGGAGTCAGACAGAGCTGGCCAAGCTCCAGCTGAAACACAGCAGTCATTCTTCAACTTGCATCATAAGCCCCCAATTCTGCTGTCTCTCCTTTTGGAGCCAAGTGGCTCCTACAGCCTCTCTGAAGCAGCAAGAGCTGCTGAGCTGGGACACGAGACTCTATGGAGGGCAGCTCCTTTTGTACTGCTGCCGAAGCTTGACTTTGCCTGCTTGTGCCTTACACTGGTGACAGTCTCGTGCTCCATGTGGTCAGAGCACTGCTGTCTCCTGAGAATGATATAACACCTCCTTGCTCTTTCAAGAAGAAAAAGGCTTTTTCACACGCAGCTGCTATGGAAGGATATTCAGATTGCACTTTAAAAGTACAGAAGATTTTCCATGTGAATGATAGTTCTGTGAATTTCCTTCATTATTGTTATCACTCAGATAAGCTTGACAGCTACATTTTCTCACACTTCTTCCAAGCTAATATCTTTCCATCAAGTACAGACATATACATCTTCTCCAGCACCTTGCTCTTTTTGATCTTAAGCCCAGATTGAAATATTAAACATCAATTGGGTTATGCAGCTATACCTCATAACATCTCTGGAAACTCTTTTCACAGTGGAGGCTCATGCACTGGGAGGGAAATTGTTCCTTATGTTTACTTTGGGATCCCTTTTCTTCCAAACAGTTGGCAACACACAATGATCTCCAGAAACTGACAGTTACATCTAGGAAGTAATTGCTTCCCAAAGCTAGTTTTCATCTCCCTTGTTTCTGTAACACCCACTCAGTTCTGCGTTGTGTATTGTCAGTATATTTTTCTTCTCAAACTATAAGTGCTGGCAAATAAACTACAGCACCCGACTATAAAGGTAAAAGAATCAGAACAGGAATTTGCATACACCTCCATATTTGCCAATGTTTGTCCAATCATATTCTTGTTGCTGCAGAAGTTGACAGTCAAGGATCAGAGTATTCAAAGATCTGCAGGATCCAGACCCATGCAATACAGTTCCCAAATGACACCACAAACATTACAGAGGGAATCAACAGCCAGGTCCAGAAGAGAATGAGTCTTGAGGAGCTTTTCAGTCCTGCCTCCTCTTCCCCACCAACACCTCTACTCTTGGGCCATATGGTGGTGGGTTTGACATTGGGCTGGATCACCACAGATAGGGCCAAATGCTGAATACACAGAGGTTTGCTTAAATACATGGGAGAGCTGATTGTGCAAAATAACCTCACAAGATGGGAAGAGTGAGGTGAGCACACTGGAGCAGCAGACACCTTGGCTTACCTCATCTCCTGGGACTCTTGGACATCCAGCTGCAGAGAGCTTTTCAGAGATCCTGCAGCACTGCCAACATAGGGACTTACTGCCCTGCGTATCGGGGGGATCAAAGGCAGTCCCAAGGATTCCTTCTTCACATCCCCTTCAGTGGGATACAGCAAGGAAGCCTGCAAAGAGTAGAGCATAGTGCTCACATCAAGTATCCAGTCTTGTCCCCCTCAAGACATGCCTCAAGACATTTAGTCATTTTCTTCACTGTGGCCTTGCAAGAAAAGCCAAGTCAGACAGATGGAGAAGCTTGGCCCAGGACTGGGAATGGAAAGGGAAGTGCTGAGGGAGAACCCAGAAACCCTTCAAAGTCCTCTCCTGCTATTGTTACACACTAAAAATGTGAAGTCTGCTCCACACACCCATTGCAAAGACATTCTGAAGCGCAGTGTCCAGCTGAGCTCTTCCTTGGCTCAGCTGCTTCCCTGAGCGCACTTGACAGAGAAAGGTCTCCAAGCTCTGCCGGCAGCACATCGACTGAAAATCTCCCACACAGGACATAGATTGGTCTCCTTACCTTACACCTTTTTCCTTCTGACCTCAGCTCCTCTCTTTCTCTAGTGTCATCATCATAGCCGGTGCCATTTTTCCCACTCTCCGTCTCAACGCTGCACATTTCTCTTCTGTTGGAAGACTGAGAGTTTTTCCGGATGGGAGGCAACAGCTCGGAGGGAAGGAGCATAGAAGGAGATAGCCGGAAAGACTTGGAAAAAATGAACCTAGTCAGGCCTGCAAAGAAGAAAAAAAACCCAAAAGTTACTGAGGTGGCAAAGCAAACCTAAAGCATCAGAAGCTCCATATTTTGTGGGAGAGACTCCCGGAAAACTCCTAAATAGCTGCACAAGTTGACATTTCCAGGCATGAAGACACTTGAAGCACTCCAGAGGAAAAGCCCTGTCCCACTTGCACAGAGCTACCACAGGAACAGCCTGGCCTCTGGGCTGGCCTGGGACAGCAGGGAGCCCAGAGCCCTGGGCTGTGCAGCCATGGCTCAGCTGCACATGCAGCCTCCTGCTCCTGGCCCTGCCCCACAGCTGAGCAGCCCTACAGCTACACGGGGCACTGGCAGCAGCACAGCTCATTGCAGGGGGCACATGCAGGGCAGAACTGTTCCCTGGGGATGAGCACAGGCTCTCTAGGCTGGCACAAGACCCTTCCTCCTGACAGAGAGCGGCCCAGCTCCCACCTTACCTCATGGCTGAGGCATGCTCAAAAGGGAAGAAGTGAGTTAGGTGAACACCCACCTTTGCAATCAATCTATCTAATGCATGAGCCAGCCAGGAGGTTTTTGAATTATTCAGAAGATCAATTTGTTTTGTATTCTTCATAAAACTAGCATCACTAGAATTCCTCTGAACTGTATGGAGCTGGCAAGCCAGGAGACACAGCTTCTACTACTTTGCTTATGTGTTGCTCATTGCCCATCCACTACTTTGGGACCTCTTTCCTTCCTCCAAAGAGTTGCCAGACACAGTGGTCTCCAGAATTTGACAATTTCACCTAGGAAGTAATTGCTTTCCAAAGCTAGTTTTCATGGCTTTTGTTTCTGTAACTCCCACTCTGTTTAGGGGGGGGATTTGTTGGTTGCTTTTATTTCACTTCACAACTAAGGAAGTGCTGGCACATGAACAGTGGTATCCCATGTTAGAAGAGAATGGAGCTTTTTACTCCCCTTCACATGTCCTCAGTATTCAAGGAGCCCAAATGTGTAGGAAACAAACTGGTTTTCCAACATTGCAATTTGCTCAGATTCCCTGCCCCTGGGGTTTATTCCCTGCTTGCTTTCCTGCAGAGACACCAAATACTAACACAAAGATCACCTGCAACAAAAAATTTCTGATCATGGCAGTTAAAAACCATTAAGAATTTCCTAAATGGAAACAGCAGAGTGTAGAGCATAAAAACAAGACTCTGCTTAAATCTGTGTTTCTTTATCCCAGTACAATGATGACATCATTTACAAAAGAGCATCTGACAACCTTTGATGAGATAGGTAATTCCTAGGCCAGAATTAATCCAGCAAAAATGTCACCTGATCAATTCTGAGCAGTAATTCTCCCCAACTGCATTCAGCATCCCAGCTGCATATCAGCAATTAAGGAGTCTTTCCAAAGGGGCTGTAGCCAGGATTTGGCAGAACAAACCCTAAGCAAAGGGACCAGGACATCTGATCCCTTTTCCTGCAGCAGCAAAATTATGTCTTCTAGTCTCATCACTCCTATCAGTAAATGCCCAGTGATGAAAAAGGAACAGCAACTGACTTTCATTGAGGCTTTCAACTTGAAAGCATTGGCTGACACAGATGCACGAGAGAGTGCATTTTGTCTGTCACAATTCTTCTTGTCAGGGATCAGGCAAGGCAGGCAGGGAGGGCCAAGGCAGAAGGCATCTCCTCCTGCAGCCTCAGCCTGCAGCACTGACCCAGGCAGAGAGAGTCAGGGAAGAGATTTGTCATGGTGAACCTGCCATAGGTGGCTTTGGGCTTGTGCTGTCAGAGGATGACAAACTCAGACCCTGCATAGGCTGCATCCATTTGGAAACATCCTTCTTCTTAATTGGAAATTTCACAAGGACTTTCCCTCAGAGGAGGTTTCCTTTTTTCTCCCAGTGCAGAACCAGGAAATGTCCATGAATCTCCTTCAGACCTCAAACAGTTCAGCTCAGAAAGTGCCCCAAGGAAAGGTTTTCTCCTTCAAGCGCAGGACGAAGGACTGGGAACATTTCCCATTTCATGCTCAATGCCTGCTTATTGTCTACTAATTGTGACACTAGAAATGCTTCAGGGAGATAAAGGGCAAGTGCTGGATGGAGCAGAATGTTTCCTTTTCCTGCACTGCATTTCCAGGGCCCAAAGGTACCACTCCAGCTCCAGCCACACAACACTTCACACTGGAGGATATTTCACTGCACCACCACAGCACACTCCCAGTGATTGGGCTCTTCAGGAGCCCACTGAGCCCATCAAGGTATTGAAATGAAATCAAATAAATTTTAAAATTAATTATTTTCAACCAAGCTTTCAAAATGTCACCTCCGAGTCAAAATTCCAATGGTCATTTGAGGAGAGACACGTCCTGTATCTACCTGCTTGTTCAGAGTCGTCCTCTTCACTTCTCCTGCTGGATCTGGGCCTTGAGAAAATGGAAGACAAAAGACCATATGAGGAGGAAGAAAGAGAAAGGAGGGAATGTATGTAGCATGAAAGGAGGCAACCCTTCTTAGCATGGTCACTCTGATGAAGGAGGAAATGCAACACAGAAACTAAACAAGTTGCAAAGCTGATTCATTGTCCTTAAGCTCTCACTTGCTGGAGTCAGACAAAGCTGGTCAAGCTCCAGCTGGAACACAGCAGTCATTCTTCAACTTGCATCATAAGCCCCCAATTCTGCTGTCTCTCCTTTTGGAGCCAAGTGGCTCCTACAACCTCTCTGAAGCAGCAAGAGCTGCTGAGGTGAGACACGAGTCTCTATGGAGGGCAGCTCCTTTTGTACTGCTGCCGAAGCTTGACTTTGCCTGCTTGTGCCTTACACTGGTGACAGTCTCGTGCTCCATGTGGTCAGAGCACTGCTGTCTCCTGAGAATGATATTACACCTCCTTGCTCTTTCAAGAAGAAAAAGGCTTTTTCACACGCAGCTGCTATAGAAGGATAATCAGACTGCACTTTAAAAGCCCTACAGAAGATTTTCAATGTGAGTGATACTTCTGTGGCTCCTTCTTTATTGTTATCACTCAGACAAGCTTGACAGCTACATTTTCTCACACTTCTTCAAGGCAATATTTTGCCATGAGGTACAGTCCTATACCTCTTCTCCAGCACCTTGCTCTTTTTGATCTTAAACCCAGATCAAAATACTAAACGTCGATCAGATTATATATCTATACACCAAAACACCACTGGAATCTCATTTCATATTGGGGTCCAGGCACAGAGAAATTGCACCTTATGTTTACTTTGGGATGCCTTTTCTTCCAAACAGTTGGTAACACACAGTGGTCTCCAGAATTTGACAATTAATCTAGCAAGTAATTGCTTCCCAAAGCTATTTTTCATGGCCCTTGTTTCTGTGACTCTTACTCAGTTCTGTGTTTGGGTTTGTCAGTATATTTGCAAAAAAAAGAATTTTATTCTTTTATAAATGCTGGCACATGAACTATGGCACCTGACTTTAAAAGAATGAGCACTGGAATTTGCAGACACCTTAACATTTGCCAATATTTGTCCAATCATATTCTGGTGGCTGCAGAAATTGACAGTGAAGGATTACGATATTCAAAGATCTGTAGCATCCAGACCCATGCAATACAGTTCCCAAATGACACCACAAACATTACAGAGGGAATCAACAGCCACATCCAGAAGAGGGCCTGTCTTGAGGCGCTTTTCATTCCTGCCTCCTCTTCAACACCACCACCTCTGCTCTTGGGCCATATGGTGGTGGGTTTGACATTGGGCTGGATCACCACAGATAGGGCCAAATGCTGAATACACAGAGGTTTGCTTAAATACATGGGAGAGCTGATTGTGCAAAATAACCTCACGAGATAGGAAGAGTGAGGTGAACAGCACACTGGAGCAGCAGACACCTTGGCTTACCTCATCTCCTGGGACTCTTGCACATCCAGCTGCAGAGAGCTTTGCAGAAACCCTGCAGCACTGCTAACATCGGGACTTACTGCCCTGCGTATCGGGGGGATCAAAGGCAGTCCCAAGGATTCCTTCTTCATATCCCCTTCAGTGGGATACAGCAAGGAAGCCTGCAAAGAGTAGAACATAGTGCTCACATCAAGTATCCAGTCTTGTCCCCCTCAAGACATGCCTCAAGACATTTAGTCATGTTCTTCACTGTGGCCTTGCAGGAAAAGCGAAGTCAGACAGATGGAGAAGCTTGGCCCAGGACTGGGAATGGAAAGGGAAGTGCTGAGGGAGAACCCAGAAACCCTTCAAAGTCCTCTCCTGCTATTGTTACACACTGAAAATGTGAAGTCTGCACCACACACCCATTGCAAAGACATCCTGAAGCACAGTGTCCAGCTGAGCTCTTCCTTGGCTCAGCTGCTTCCCTGAGCTCACTTCACAGGGAAAGGTCTCCAAGCTCTGCCGGCAGCACATCGACTGAAAATCTCCCACACAGGACATAGATTGGTCTCCTTACCTTACACCTTTTTCCTTCTGACCTCAGCTCCTCTCTTTTTCTAGTGTGAGCATAGTAGCTAGAGCCATTTTTTCCCACTCACCTTCTCAACGTTGCACATTTCTCTTCTCTTGGAAGACTGAGAGTTTTTCCAGCTGGGAGGAAACAGAGCGGAGGGAAGGAGCATAGAAGGAGATCGCCGGAAAGATTTGGAAAAAATGAACCTAGTCAGGCCTGCAAAGAAGAAACAAAAAATGTAACTGAGGTGGCAAAGCAAACCTAAAGCATCAGAAGCTCCATATTTTGTGGGAGAGACTCCCGGAAAACTTCTAAATAGCTGCACAAGTTGACATTTCCAGGCATGAAGACATTTGAAGCACTCCAGAGGGAAAGCCCTGCCCCACTTGCACAGAGCTACCACAGGAACAGCCTGGCCTCTGGGCTGGCCTGGGACAGCAGGGAGCCCAGAGCCCTGGGCTGTGCAGCCATGGCTCAGCTGCACATGCAGCCTCCTGCTCCTGGCCCTGCCCCACAGCTGAGCAGCCCTACAGCTACACGGGGCACTGGCAGCAGCACAGCTCATTGCAGGGGGCACATGCAGGGCAGAACTGTTCCCTGGGGATGTGCACAGGCTCTCTAGGCTGGCACAAGACCCTTCCTCCTGCCAGAGAGCAGCCCAGCTCCCACCTTACCTCATGGCTGAGGCATGCTCAAAAGGGAAGAAGTGAGTTAGGTGAACTCCCACCTTTACAATCAATCTATCTAATGCATGAGCCATCCAGGAGGCTTTTGAATTATTCAGAAGATCGATTTGTTTTGTATTCTTCATAAAACTAGCATCACTAGAATTCCTCTGAACTGTATGGAGCTGGCAAGCCAGGAGACACAGCTTCTACTACTTTGCTTATGTGTTGCTCATTGCCCATCCACTACTTTGGGATCTCTTTCCTTCCTCTAAAGAGTTGCCAGACACAGTGGTCTCCAGAATTTGACAATTTCACCTCGGAAGTAATTGCTTTCCAAACCTAGTTTTATGACTTTTGTTTCTATAACTCCCACTCAGTTCAGGATGGGGTTTTGTTGGCTGCTTTTATTTCTCTACACAGCAAAGGAAGTGCTGGCACATGAACAGTGGCATCCCATGTTAGAAGTGCATAGAGCTTTTTACTCCCCTTCACATGTCCTCAGTATTCAAGGAGCCCAAATGTGTAGGGAACAAATTGGTTTTCCAACATTGCAATTTGCTCTGATTCCCTGCCCCTGGGGTTTATTCCCTGCTTGCTTTCCTGCCAAATACCAACACAAAGATCACCTGCAACAAAACATTTCTGATCATGGCAGTTAAAAACCATTAAGAATTTCCTAAATGGAAACAGCAGAGTGTAGGGCATAAAAACAAGACTCTGCTTAAATCTGTGTTTCTTTATCCCAGTACAATGGTGACATCATTTACAAAAGAGCATCTGACAACCTTTGATGAGATAGGTAATTCCTAGGCCAGAATTAATCCAGCAAAAATGTCACCTGATCAATTCTGAGCAGTAATTCTGCCCAACTGCATTCAGCATCCCAGCTGCATATCAGCAATTAAGGAGTCTTTCCAAAGGGGCTGTACCCAGGATTTGGCAGAACAAACCATAAGCAAAGGGACCAGATCCTCTGATCCCTTTTCCTGCAGCAGCAAAATTATGTCTTCTAGTCTCATCTCTCCTATCAGTAAATGCCCAGAGATGAAAAAGAAACAGCAACTGACTTTCATTGAGGCTTTCAACTTGAAAGCCCTGGCTGACACAGATGCACCAGAGACTGCATTTTGTCTGGCACAATTCTTCTTGTCAGGGATCAGGCAAGGCAGGCAGGGAGGGCCAAGGCAGAAGGCATCTCCTTCTGCAGCCTCAGCCTGCAGCACTGACCCAGGCAGAGAGAGTCCGGGAAGAGATTTGTTATGGTGAACCTGCCATAGGTGGCTTTGGGCTTGTGCTGTCAGAGGATGACAAACTCAGACCCTGCATAGGCTGCATCCATTTGGAAACCTCCTTTTCTGTAACTGGAAATTTCACAAGGACTTTCCCTCAGAGGAGGTTTCCCTATTTCTCCCAGTGCAGAACCAGGAAATGTCCATGAATCTCCTTCAGACCTCAAACAGTTCAGCTCAGAAAGTGCCCCAAGGAAAGGTTTTCTCCTTCAAGGACAGGACGAAGGACTGGGAACATTTCCCATTTCATGCTCAATGCCTGCTTATTGTCTACTAATTGTGACACTAGAAACGCTTCAGGGAGATAAAGGGCAAGTGCTGGATGGAGCAGAATGTTTCCTTTTCCTGCACTGCATTTCCAGGGCCCAAAGGTACCACTCCAGCTCCAGCCACACAACACTTCACACTGGAGGATATTTCACTGCACCACCACAGCACACTCCCAGTGACTGGGCTCTTCAGGAGCCTACTGAGCCCATCAAGGTATTGAAATGAAATCAAATAAATTTTAAAATTAATTATTTTCAACCAAGCTTTCAAAATGTCACCTCTGAGTCAAAATTCCAATGGTCATTTGAGGAGAGACATGTCCTGTATCTACCTGCTTGTTCAGAGTCGTCCTCTTCACTTCTCCTGCTGGATCTGGGCCTTGAGAAAATGGAAGACAAAAGACCATATGAGGAGGAAGAAAGAGAAAGGAGGGAATGTGTGTAGCATGAAAGGAGGCAACCCTTCTTAGCATGGTCACTCTGATGAAGGAGGAAATGCAACACAGAAACTAAATAAGATGCAAAGCTGATTCATTGTCCTTAAGCTCTCAGTTGCTGGAGTCAGACAAAGCTGGCCAAGCTCCAGCTGAAACACAGCAGTCGTTCTTCAACTTGCATCATAACCCCCCAATTCTGCTGTCTCTCCTTTTGGAGCCAAGTGGCTCCTACAGCCTCTCTGAAGCAGCAAGAGCTGCTGAGCTGAGACACGAGTCTCTATGGAGGGCAGCTCCTTTTGTACTGCTGCCGAAGCTTGACTTTGCCTGCTTGTGCCTTACACTGGTGACAGTCTCGTGCTCCATGTGGTCAGAGCACTGCTGTCTCCTGAGAATGATATTACACCTCCTTGCTCTTTCAAGAAGTAAAAGACTTTTTCACACACTGATGTTATAGAAGGATATTCAGATTGCACTTTAAAAGCCCTACAGAAGATTTTCAATGTGAGTGATAGTCCTGTGACTCCTTCTTTATTGTTATCGCTCAGACAAGCTTGACAGCTACATTTTCTCACACTTCTCCAAGGCAATATCTTTCCATCAAGTACAGTCCTATTACTCTTCTCTAGCAATTTTCCCTCTTTGATCTTAAGCCCTCATCGAAATATTAAATGTCGATCAGATTATACATCTATACTCCATAACATTTCTGGGATCTCATTTCATAGCGATGGTCCAGGCACAGAGAAATTGCACCTTAGGTTTACTTTGGGATCTCTTTTCTTCCAAACAGTTGGCAACACACAATGATCTCCAGAATTTGACAATTAATCTAGCAATTAATTGCTTCCCAAAGCTATTTTTCATGGCCCTTGTTTCTGTGACTCTTACTCAGTTCTGTGTTTGGGTTTGTCAGTATATTTGCAAAAAAAAGAATTTTATTGTTTTATAAATGCTGGCACATGAACTATGGCACCTGACTTTAAAGGAATGAGCACTGGAATTTGCAGACACCTTAACATTAGCCAATATTTGTCCAGTCATATTCTGGTGGCTGCAGAAGTTGACAGTGAAGGATCACAGTATTCAATGATCTGCAGGATCCAGACCCATGCAATACAGTTCCCAAATGACACCACAAAACATTACAGAGGGAATCAACAGCCAGGTCCAGAAGAGGAAATGTCTTGAGGTGCTTTTAAGTCCTGCCCCCTCTTCCCCACTACCACCTCTGCTCTTGGGGCAACATGGTGGAGGGTTTGACATTGGGCTGGATCACCAGAGATAGGGTCAAATGCTGAATACACAGAGGTTTGCTTAAATACATGAGAGCTGATTGTGCAAAATAACCTCACGAGATAGGAAGAGTGAGGTGAACAGCACACTGGAGCAGCAGACACCTTGGCTTACCTCATCTCCTGGGACTCTTGGACATCCAGCTGCAGAGAGCTTTGCAGAGACCCTGCAGCACTGCCAACGTCGGGGCTTAATGCCCTGCGTATCGGGGGGATCAAAGGCAGTCCCAGTGACCCCTTCTTCATATCCCCTTCAGTGTGATACAGCAAGGAAGCCTGCAAAGAGTAGAACACAGTGCTCGCATCAAGTATCCAGTCTTGTTCCCCTCAGGACATGCCTCAAGACATTTAGCCTCATTCTTCACTGGGACCTCGCATGAAAAGGAAAGTCAGACTGATGGAGCAGCTTGGCCCAGGATGGGGAATGGTTTCTTAGGAAAGGGAGGTGGTGAGGGAGAGATCATGTCACACATTTACCACCTCTCCCCTCATGCTCACAAATGTACAAGTCTGGCTACATTCCCAGCTGGCATCCACATGTTTGACATCAAGATGTTCTCAGGTGACGATGCCTCCACTGGACTTTTGGATGTACGGGAAGGCGTTTATATCCCTATAAACTCCCTGTCCCTAAAGCACCAAACAGCCACCGCTGATCTCCAGCCACGACCCCACAAAGCCATTCTGCAGGATGGCAAAACCTGCTTTTCTCAAGCCCCTCATTCCTTCTGCTGCTGCCCTTCCCTCCTACAGCTCCCCAGCAGCCTTGGAGCCCTGATGCTGCTGAGCTCTCAAGATGCTCAGAGCTCAGCAGCTCCCACACATCCAGCATCTCAGGCTCACTGGCATTTAGGAAGTTCAGCAGAGCTCCCTGATCTGCGGCTCTCTGGAAGGTCTTGGCCTGCCCAAGTTGCCCCATGGCTCCCATGCCATGATCAAGAAGGGGGGGGGGGAGGAAGCAGGGACAGATGCACACTCTTCCTTAGTATCCCATCATTTCTGGCACAGCTAAAAAGCCAAATCAGGACCTGTTCAGAATTCAGTGAAAGCATCAGTTCCTGTCAGGGATACACGGGGACCTTCCTCAGCAAGGCTGAGACCAAGTACCCAAGCCTTTGACTGGACATTCAGTCTGCCAAAACTCTTGTCCATCTGCCTCCTCCTGCACCCCATGGCAAACCCAAAACAACTGCAGCTCCTGGCCCTGCTGCAAAGCTAATGGTGTGGCTGGGCTCTGGGCTGTTCTCCCCATGGCCACCTCCCACCCCTTCCCTATGGACAAAGCCATGCCAGAGCACACAGCTGCCCAGAAGCTGATGAAGTCTAGAAACAACATCAGAGACAACTGTGTAGAAGGCCATGGCTGTACAACTCAAAAGCTGAGACAACCTGGAACTGACTGTGCAGGACTGCCTGTTCCAGCAAACATCCAAACCAGACACAGCTGAGAGAAATCATCACCCATAGAGATGCTTCACAGATACCCCTACGTTACTAAATGTAGAAGGATTGCTTGGCCAGAGTGGACAACTTTACATGCTCTGACTGCTTCTGGGTGTTCTCTCAGCCACAAGACAAAGGAGGAACCACGGCATAGCCCAGAAACCATTCAAAGGCCTCTCCTGCTCTTGACAGATGCTGAGGACATGAAGTCTGCACCACACACCCATTGCAAAGACATGCTGACCTGCAGTGTCCAGCTGAGCTCTTCCTTGGCTCAGCAGCTTCCCTGGGATCACACCACAGGCAAAGCTCTCCGAGCTCTGTCTACAGCTCAGAAACTGAAAATCTCCCACACATGACTTAGCTTGGTCTCCTTACCTTACGTCCTTTTCCCTCTGAACGTGACTCCTGTTCTTTTCTTGTGTCATTGTCGTTGCCAGTGCCACTTTTCCCAGTCCCCTGCTCTCCGCTGCAGCTCTTGCTTGGATTGGAAAAGCTCCTTGGGATGAGGGGCATTGGCTGGGATGGAAGGAGCACAGAAGGATTTGCCAAAGAAAATCTCTTGGCAAGAGGGTAGCCAGTCAGGCCTGCAAAGTGGAGACACAAAATATAACACAGGTTGCAATGAAAACCTAATGCATCTGGAGCCCCATATTTCATGGGACAGACTTCCTGAAAACTCCTGGAAAGCTGCACAGGAAAATGTGCTCCTGACTGCAGCCACTTGAGGCAGGCCAAGGGACACCCTGCCCCACTTGCACAGAGCTACCACAGGAACAGCCTGGCCTCTGGGCTGGCCTGGGACAGCAGGGAGCCCAGAGCCCTGGGCTGTGCAGCCATGGCTCAGCTGCACATGCAGCCTCCTGCTCCTGGCCCTGCCCCACAGCTGAGCAGCCCTACAGCTACACGGGGCACTGGCAGCAGCACAGCTCATTGCAGGGGGCACATGCAGGGCAGAACTGTTCCCTGGGGATGAGCACAGGCTCTCTAGGCTGGCACAAGACCCTTCCTCCTGACAGAGAGCAGCCCAGCTCCCACCTTACCTCATGGCTGAGGCATGCTCAAAAGGGAAGAAGTGAGTTAGGTGAACTCCCACCTTTGCAATCAATCTATCTAATGCATGAGCCAGCCAGGAGGTTTTTTAATTATTCCGAAGATCGATTTGGTTGTTATTTTTCATGAAACTAGCATCACTAGAATTCCTCTGAACTGTATGGAGCTGGCAAGCCAGGAGACACAGCTTCTACTACTTTGCTTATGTGTTGCTCATTGCCCATCCACTACTTTGGGATCTCTTTCCTTCCTCCAAAGAGTTGCCAGACACAGTGGTCTCCAGAATTTGACAATTTCACCTAGGAAGTAATTGCTTTCCAAACTTAGTTTTCATGGCTTTTGTTTCTGTAACTCCCACTCTGTTTAGGGGGGTGATTTGTTGGTTGCTTTTATTTCTCTACACAGCAAAGGAAGTGCTGGCACATGAACAGTGGCATCCCATGTTAGAAGTGAATGGAGCTTTGTACTCCCCTTCACATGTCCTCAGTGTTCAAGGAGCCCAAATATGTAAGGGAAAAAATGGTTTTCCAACATTGCAATTTGCTCAGATTCCCTGCCCCTGGGGTTTATTCCCTGCTTGTTTTCCTTACAGAGACACCAAATACCAACACAAAGATCACCTGCAACAAAACATTTCTGATCATGGCAGTTAAAAACCATTAAGAATTTCCTAAATGGAAACAGCAGAGTGTAGAGCATAAAAACAAGACTCTGCTTAAATCTGTGTTTCTTTATCCCAGTACAATGATGATATCATTTACAAAAGAGCATCTGACAACCTTTGATGAGATAGGTAATTCCTAGGCCAGAATTAATCCAGCAAAAATGTCACCTGATCAATTCTGAGCAGTAATTCTCCCCAACTGCATTCAGCATCCCAGCTGCATATCAGCAATTAAGGAGTCTTTCCAAAGGGGCTGTAGCCAGGATTTGGCAGAACAAACCCTAAGCAAAGGGACCAGATCCTCTGATCCCTTTTCCTGCAGCAGCAAAATTATGTCTTCAAGTCTCATCACTCCTATCAGTAAATGCCCAGAGATGGCAACGGAACAAAAACAGACTTTCATTGAGGCTTTCAACTTGAAAGCATTGGCTGACACAGATGCACGAGAGAGTGCATTTTGTCTGGCACAATTCTTCTTGTCAGGGATCAGGCAAGGCAGGCAGGGAGGGCCAAGGCAGAAGGCATCTCCTCCTGCAGCCTCAGCCTGCAGCACTGACCCAGGCAGAGAGAGTCAGGGAAGAGATTTGTCATGGTGAACCTGCCATAGGTGGCTTTGGGCTTGTGCTGTCAGAGGATGACAAACTCAGACCCTGCATAGGCTGCATTCGGAAGCCTCCTTTTCCTTAACTGGAAATTTCACAAGGACTTTCCCTCGGAGAAGGTTTCCTTTTTTCTCCCAGTGCAGAACCAGGAAATGTCCATGAATCTCCTTCAGATCTCAAAAGTTTCAGCTCAGAAAGTGCCCCAAGGAAAGGGTTTCTCCTTCAAGCGCAGGACGAAGGACTGGGAACATTTCCCATTTCATGCTCAATGCCTGCTTATTCTCTACTAATTGTGACACTGGAAATGCTGCAGGGAGATAAAAGGCAAGAGCTAGATGGAGCAGAATGTTTCCTTTTCCTTTTCCTGCACTGCATTTCCAGGGCCCAAAGGTACCACTCCAGCTCCAGCCACACAACACTTCACACTGGAGGATATTTCACTGCACCACAAGAGCACACTCTCAATGACTGGGGTCTTGAAGAGTCCAGTGAAGCCATCAAGGAATTGAAATCAATTTGAAGAATTTGTGAAAATAATTATTTTTAAAACAAGCATTCAAAATGTCACTTCTGTGTCAAAATTCCAATGGTCATTTGAGGACAGACATGCCCTGTACCTACCGGTATGTTGATATTTCAAGTCCTTGCTTCTGCTGCTGGATCTGGGCCTTGAGAAAATGGAAGACAAAAGACCATATGAGGAGGAAGAAAGAGAAAGGAGGGAATGTATGTAGCATGAAAGGAGGCAACCCTTCTTAGCATGGTCACTCTGATGAAGGAGGAAATGCAACACAGAAACTAAACAAGATGCAAAGCTGATTCATTGTCCTTAAGCTCTCAGTTGCTGGAGTCAGACAGAGCTGGCCAAGCTCCGGCTGAAACACAGCAGTCATTCTTCAACTTGCATCATAACCCCCCAATTCTGCTGTCTCTCCTTTTGGAGCCAAGTGGCTCCTACAGCCTCTCTGAAGCAGCAAGAGCTGCTGAGCTGAGACACGAGTCTCTATGGAGGGCAGCTCCTTTTGTACTGCTGCCGAAGCTTGACTTTGCCTGCTCGTGCCTTACACTGGTGACAGTCTCGTGCTCCATGTGGTCAGAGCACTGCTGTCTGCTGAGAATGATATTACACCTCCTGGCTCCGTCAAGAGGAAAAAGGCTTTTTCACACACAGCTACTATAGAAGGATATTCAGATTGCACTTTAAAAGCCCTACAGAAGATTTTCAATGTGAGTGATACTTCTGTGGCTCCTTCTTTATTGTTATCACTCAGACAAGCTTGACAGCTACATTTTCTCACACTTCTCCAAGCTAATATCTTTCTATCAGGTACAGTCCTATACCTCTTATCTAGCGCCTTGCCTTCTTTGATCTTAGGCCATCGCCGAAATATTAAATGTCCATCAGATTACACACACACCCCCCAAAATTTCTCTGCGATCTCATTTAACAGTGGAGGCCCGGGCACAGAGAAGTTACATCTGACATTTACAGAAATAATTCCCAAATTTGCAGACACCTCTAAAGTAGCCAATATTTTTGCAAATATGTTAATGTGGCTGCAGAAGTTGACAGTCAAGGATCACAGTATTCAAAGATCTGCAGCATCCAAACCCATGCAATACAGTTCCCAAATGACACCACAAACATTACAGAGGGAATCAACAGCCACGTCCAGAAGAGGGCCTGTCTTGAGGAGCTTTTCAGTTCTGCCTCCCCTTCCCCACCACCACCTCTGCTCTTGGGCCATATGGTGGTGGGTTTGACATTGGGCTGGATCACCAGAGATAGGGCCAAATGCTGAATACACAGAGGTTTGCCTAAATACATGGGAGAGATGACTGTGCAAAATAACCTCACAAGATGGGAAGAGTGAGGTGAACAGCACACTGGAGCAGCAGACACCTTGGCTTACCTCATCTCCTGGGACTCTTGGACATCCAGCTGCAGAGAGCTTTGCAGAGATCCTGCAGCACTGCTAACAGCGGGACTTCCTGCCTTGCATATCGGGGGGATCAAAGGCAGTCCCAGTGACCCCTTCTTCTTATCCCCTTCAGTGGGATACAGCAAGGAAGCCTGCAAAGAGCAAAACACAGTGCTCACATCAAGCATCCAGCCTTGTACCCCTCATGCCTCAATATAGTTAGCCAAATTCTTCAATTGCACCTGGCAGGAAAAGGCAGACTGATGGAGCAGCTTGGCCCAAGATGGAGAATCGTGCCCTAGGACAGGCAGGTGGTGAGGGAGAGATCATGTCACACATTTACCACCTCTCCCCTCATGCTCACTTCTGTACAAGTGTGACTCCATTCCCAGCTGGCATCCACATGTTTGACATCAAGATGTGCTCAGGTGGCACTTCACCACTGGCCATTTGGATGTATGGGAAGTTGTTTAGATCCCTGTTCTATCCCTGCCCCTAAAGCACCAAACAGCCGCTGCTGATTTCCAGCCACGTCCCCACAAAGCCATTTTACAGGTTGGCAAAACCTGCTTTTCTCAAGCCCCTCATTCCTTCTGCTGCTGCCCTTCCCTCCTACAGTTCCCCAGCAGCCTTTGAGCCCTGATGCTGCTGAGCTCTCAGGATGCTCAGAGCTCTCCAGCTCCCACACATCCAGCATCTCAGGCTCACTGGCATTTAGGAAGTTCAGCAGAGCTCCCTGATCTGCGGCTCTTTGGAAGGTCTCTGCCTGCCCAAGTTGCTCCAGGGCTCCCATGCCATGATCAGGGAGGTGGGTGGAGGCAGCGGGGACAGATGCACACTCTTCCTTAGTATCCCATCATTTCTGGCACAGCTAAAAAGCCAAATCAGGACCTGTTCAGAATTCAGTGAAAGCATCAGTTCCTGTCAGGGATACACGGGGACCTTCCTCAGCAAGGCTGAGACCAAGTACCCAAGCCTTTGACTGGACATTCAGTCTGCCAAAACTCTTGTCCATCTGCCTCCTCCTGCACCCCATGGCAAACCCAAAACAACTGCAGCTCCTGGCCCTGCTGCAAAGCTAATGGTGTGGCTGGGCTCTGGGCTGTTCTCCCCATGGCCACCTCCCACCCCTTCCCTATGGACAAAGCCACGCCAGAGCACACAGCTGCCCAGAAGCTGATGAAGTCTAGAAACAACATCAGAGACAACTGTGCAGAAGGCCATGGCTGTACAACTCAAAAGCTGAGACAACCTGGAACTGACTGTGCAGGACTGCCTGTTCCAGCAAACATCCAAACCAGATAGAGTTGAGAGAAAACACCACCCAGACATAGAGATGCTTCACAGATACCCCTAGGTTACTAAAGGAATTGCTTTAGAAGGATTGCTTGACCAGAGTGGACAACTTTACATGCTCTGACTGCTTCTGGGTGTTCTCTCAGCCACAAGACAAAGGAGGAACCACGGCATAGCCCAGAAACCATTCAAAGGCCTCTCCTGCTCTTGAGAGACGCTGAGGACATGAAGTCTGCACCACACACCCATTGCAAAGACATGCTGACCTGCAGTGTCCAGCTGAGCTCTTCCTTGGCTCAGCAGCTTCCCTGGGATCACACCACAGGCAAAGCTCTCCGAGCTCTGTCTACAGCACAGAAACTGAAAATCTCCCACACATGACTTAGCTTGGTCTCCTTACCTTACGTCTTTTTCCCTCTGAACATGACTCCTGTTCTTTTCTTGTGTCATTGTCGTTGCCGGTGCCACTTTTCCCAGTCCCCTGCTCTCCGCTGCAGCTCTTGATTTGCTTGGAAGAGCTCTTTGGGATGAGGGGCATTGGCTTGGATGGAAGGAGCATAGAGGGATTTGCCAAAGAAATCCTCTTGGCAAGAGGGTAGCCAGTCAGGCCTGCAAAGTGGAGACACAAAATATAACACAGGTTGCAATGAAAACCTAATGCATCTGGAGCTCCATATTTCATGGGACAGACTTCCTGAAAACTCCTAGAAAGCTGCACAGGAAAATGTGCTCCTGACTGCAGCCACTTGAGGCAGGCCAAGGGACACCCTGCCCCACTTGCACAGAGCTACCACAGGAACAGCCTGGCCTCTGGGCTGGCCTGGGACAGCAGGGAGCCCAGAGCCCTGGGCTGTGCAGCCATGGCTCAGCTGCACATGCAGCCTCCTGCTCCTGGCCCTGCCCCACAGCTGAGCAGCCCTACAGCTACACGGGGCACTGGCAGCAGCACAGCTCATTGCAGGGGGCACATGCAGGGCAGAACTGTCCCTTGGGGATGTGCACAGGCTCTCTAGGCTGGCACAAGACCCTTCCTCCTGACAGAGAGCAGCCCAGCTCCCACCTCATTTTTTGTGTGAGGCTGAGGAATGCTCAAAAGTCTTTGAAGAAGTGAGTTAGGTGAACTTCCACCATTATCATCAACATATTTCTTTGATGAGATGCTAGAGAGATTTTTTTAACTATTGAGAAATTTTCTTCAATGTTTTATTTCTCATGTAACTAACCTGCATGTAATTCTGAGTATTATTGACTTATCAAGTCAGATGGGAAATGTGGAAGGGTACAAAAATGAGAGGTGAAAAAGATCCCTTCTTGAGGTTTGGCCTTCTGCGAGTACCCATTAAAGCCCTACACAACTGTGTCTGCAGTTTCTGCAAACCACAAAACTTCTCCGCATGAGCCCTTGCTGGTGTTGTTACAACACAGTAATAGCATCCTCAGGGTTAGACCCAATCAGCAAGCAGAGCAAGGACAGGAAATTGATCTGTAGTGAGACCCGACATTTATGGCAAAGAATGAAACAGGACTTGCATCTCATGGCCATGTCCAATTTGTGGTCAGCTGTGGCCACCATCCGTCCCTGTCCTGGCTGACAGGATGAATAATTTGGCTACTGTCAAAAAGCAGAAAGCATAGTAAACTAATGATAGAATTTTGTGATGCCATTGGCGTCCTTGCGTGATCATCTGTAGCTGTCAGCCACCTACACTGACACAGAGCCAGCACTAACCACCATGGACCAGTTTTCCCTGAAATCTGGTGGGACTTTCTTCCATTTCACTCAGACCTTTCAGCTCCTTTCTGTCCTCACCTTTTCCTTCCATGCTCTTTCCTTTTCCAGTGAAGTTCATGTTGGAACCCGTGCTTCTGCCTCGCAGAAGTATCTGGGTTTGAATTTGAGAACGGTCTCCGAGTAGACAGCGAATGGAGCCTGGTACCCAGCCGTAGAGCAAGGTCTCGTGACTCCAATCGCCAGCAGTCGGCACAGAGAGGCAGAGCCAGACGCGTCTCCTGCCGCTGTGTCCGTGTCAACCACAACCGTCACAACCCCAGCTCGTGGCTGCCCCTTTGTGATGCGCTCGCCCACGGTTCTGTTTCCATGGCTACAAAACCCCCACCCCAACCCCATCCCTTTCCCTTCCCTTCCCTGGGCCCAGCCAGGCCAGGCTGGAGGGCTTCACACTGTCTAGGTAGTAAATGCTTTCCTAAGCTACTTTCCAAGGCCTTTATTTCTGTAATTCCCACGCAGTTCTGGGTTGCAGCTTGCTGGTGTGGGATTTTGTTTATTTCTCTTCACGTCAAACAAAGTGCTGGGACACAAACAGTGGCACCAGGAGTTGCAAGTAAAAGAAACTTTGCACTCCCCAGCAGATGAGCCCAGAATTCAAGTGGCCAATATCTGGAGGGAGGAATATCACCACCCAAATGTTCCACTTTTGCTCTGCTTCACTATTCCAGGGGTTTATTCTCTGCTTTCCATATTGCAGAGACACCCAAACCCAACAAAAATATGATCTGCCTCAAAACTTTTCTGATCTTGGCAGTTCCTGACAATTCAAAATCTCCTTAATGGAAATATCATGGGGCAGGTCATTCTGAAATACTCTCTCACAGAGCAGTTAAAACTAATCATGCTTGATTTGGCAGAATTAAGCCAGAGCCAAGGGTCCAGTGGGTCTCATCCCTTTTTCTCCATCAGCAGAATTATTTCTTCAAGTCTCATGTCTCCAATATGTTCAAAGAAGCTTTGCAGTCTGCATTAGATGCCCCCAGTATTCAGTTGGCCAATATGATCATTGCATCTGTAGGGTATAAATTGGCCATGCAAAGTTCTCCTTCATTGTGGCTGCGCTTTATTCCTGCTTTCTTTCCTGCAGACACACCCAAACCAAACATTACAAAACCGGCCTCAAAACAATTCGCACTTTGACTGTCCCTGAAAATTCAAAGCTATACTAAGAGCATTTTTTTATTTTTTCCTTTATTCTTGGATCTGTTCAAACATGCTGTAGACTGAAAAAAACCCAGCCAAACCCCGGGAGCTCACGCCCTTGGCCCACCGGGGCCTGGGCCTTGACATTTTCCAGTGCTAGAGAGACTGAGAAGAACCTGAGCAAGCTGAGCTACACCACATGAAAAGGACTTGTTTTCCTGGATTTGCCATCTCATCAAACAGCGAGAGGTTTTTTTGTTTAGTATTATTCCATTTCTGTTAAATAAACAGTTTTTTCCACTTCTCTCCAAGGAAATGTCTTTTCCTGAACCAGTTGGGGGGAGGGGCTGTTTGAATTTGCTTTTCTAGGGGAACCCCTTTTGGAGGTTCTCTCCCAATTTTGCCCTAAAACAGGACAAATACAGTTCTTGGCCTGTCCCCAGGGACAGGCTCCAAGGCTGGGCTCTCACCTGCATGGGATGAAGAAGAGCTGCTGCACATGCCAGCAGCACCAGGGGCTCGCCATCAGCGCTTTGAATGCGGCTTTTGTACACACTCTGCCTCCCTCAGCCGAGCAGCATTCCTGGGCATCTGCACTGCCTCTGTGGGCCAACATCCTCCAGGCACAGCTGCAGGAACGAGATTGCAACAAGTCCTGGCTGAAGGAGTCTCCTGTCTGCTGCAGCCCTTCACCTGCGGCAGAATCACCTTGCGCTGCCATGGGGGGAGTAAAGGGGTGGAGGACTCTTGGCAGATGAGGGTCTCCTCCATGTGCTGCTGCTCGCTGGGCCTGAAACAGCTGCTGGTGCCTTCCCCCACAGCTGTATCAGGAGCCTGCCTGGAAAAGTAACACTGCCAGTGCAAGTGACAGCCACCCATCCTGGCCGTGGCCCTGCCCACAGGGCATCCTGCCTACCAAACTGCTCCAGTCAGGTGATGGTGGCCAACATCAAAATACATTCAAACGATGCCTTTTCCACATTCTGACAAAATCATGGCCATACAGTGCACATGGTGGAGGCAGACTGCTCTTGGCAGAATGGGGGAAGCCCCAGCAGCTGCTCTCCCCACGGCTGGATGGCCACGGCAGCAGAGGCAAGTCTCTCACCGTGCCCACTGCTTTGGAGTTGCTCCCGCTCAACTCAGGCTGCTGCTACAGCAGCAACATCACTTCACACATTTGATAACAGGGAGTTGGAATGGCACACAGGACTTGCCCCAAGAGCTACATAAAAAAAACAAAAAAAAAAAGGGGGGGGGAGGGGTCAGGGGAGTTAGAAAAGTTTACTCCTTCTTAATACAAGCATAACTGGACTTTAGCAGGGACATTGGGCTGATCATATTGGGGACTGGTTTGTAAGCCTTGTCTCTAGCAAGTCCCACCAGTCTGCAAGATTTTTTACGTACAAACATGTAGATAAATTTTACAGAACTTTAACGAGCAAGCCTGTGCCAGAACTCAAAGCACAAGCCAAATACTCCCAAATCTGCCCCCCATGAGGAAAGGAAGCAGAAAAGCAGATGAAAAAAGTGCCATTGAAGCTAAATGGCCTGTGTTTATCCCATGGTCCTACCTTTCTATACAAAAGCACCTCAATTCAAATACACAGCTTTAGATCAAGGAATAAAGGTGCTTCAAGAGCATTTAAAGTCTGGTTCCTATTACTTTCAAGGAAAGGTGGATGCTAAATTCCTTAAAAACACAAATGTGGGTCTATTTGGGACTGCATCCTGAAAAAAAAACAAGAAGTGGAGGTTTAGAATTGCAGAACTGCTTCCACTGGAAAAGACTTGTAAGATCATAATGAGTCTCCCCCCAATAACCTGAGACCACTAACCCTGCCAAGGCCACCACTGCAGCATATCCCAGGAAGGGATGCTATTGGCCTTCTTGGCCACCTGGGCACACACAGGCTCACCCTCAGCCACTGCCAACCAGCACCCTCAGGTCCTTGTCTGCTGGGCGGCTTTCCAGCCATGCAGCTGCACAGACTGTAGCCTTCCATGGGGTTGTTGTGGCCCAAAATCAGGACGGGGCACTTCAGCTTGTTGAACCTCAAACAAGTGGCCTCAGCCCATGATCCAGCCTGTCCAGATCTCTCTGCAGAAACTTCCTACACTCCAGCAGATCAACAACCCTACCCAGCTTGGTGTCGTCTGCAAACTGCCTGAGGTGCCCTTGATCCTCTCCTCCACATCACCGATAAAGATATGAACACAACTGGCCCCAGTGCTGAGCCCTGGAGAATACCACTTGTGACCAGGCACCAGCTGGATTTAATTCCATTGAATTCCACCACTCCCTGGGCCTGCCCATACTGACCGTTTTTACCCAGGAAAGAGTGCATTAAGTACTTCAGTCTTTTCCTCATCCTTTATTCTGTTTCCCCCCTCATCCAACAGAAGACAGAAATTCTCCTTAGCCCTCCTTTTGTTGCTGATGCAGAAATAGTTTTACTCTAAGTTGCAAGTTTCTAGGAAGAAATTCTTTCCTGTGAGGCTGGTGAGGCACTGAGAACAGGTTACCCAGAGAAGCTGTGGATGCCCCAAGCTCGGAAGCATTCAAGGCCAGTTTGGATGCAGTCCTGAGCAACCTGGCCTAGTGGAAGGTGCCCCTGCCCACATCCAGGGGTTTGGAAGTCGACAATCTTTCATGTCCTTTCCAAACTAAATCATCCTGGGATTCTATGATTTCACTGCCGTAGCCAGATTAAACTTGGGCTTTGTCCCTTCGAATTTTGTTGTCCCTGCAAATCCTCGCGACATCCTTAGAGTCCTCCCAAGTTGCCTGCCCCTTTCTCCAAAGACGATAAACTCTCCCGTTCTCCTGTGTTCCCGCCAGAGCTCCCTGTGGGACCCATTGCCAGTGGTGTTGCAGTCCGCAACCTCAGGATCTCGTCCAGGGAAGCAGCAGGATTCTGGGGACCAGCATGAAACACCAACGAGACTGGATCCCGGTTCATGAAACCATTTATTCAACGTGGGAACAAACTCAGGTCCAGAACAGAGAACTCTGAACAGAGGCACAGCAGGGGTTTTTGAGGGACAGAACCCATGAGGGTCTCCACCTTTGAGGGTGGAGTTCAGGGTCAGGGACCACTAGAAACACACCAAGGGAGAACCCCCCAAGGACTCAAACCCAGTCAGAGCACCTGTGCCTCCCTTCACAAGGGGTTTGAGGTGGGACAATGTAACACTTTCCCCTGAGGCACACTGCCACACCGTGGGACTCGTACAGAAAGCACGGAATCAGGTCATACTTCATAGGAACAATAGCTAGGAAATATCTCAATGGCAATTCTTGGCTGGTTAAGTTCATCTCCTACATGAGGAGAACCATGCCCTCTTGCCTAAGGACTTAAAAATGACCAAGTGAAAGTTAAATACCAGAAATTAGTGCATCCTGTAGCTGCCTCTGCCACTGGCTTACCTGTAACACAAAGCCAGCTTCCACATGCCTCCAGTTTTTTCCTCTCCCAGGTAGTTCTACATACAAACTAGCCTGTTGTACAGTGGCACCAGGAAGGGCATTACTTATGGAACCTCCCCTCATGGTGCCTAAAGGCTTAGCTGCCTAAATTCAGCACACAGAACCTAATGGAGCCCAGCTAAGTGATACGGAAAACACCAAAAGTAAAGCTATGTACCCCTTTCTCACTTACAATGAAACCCCTGCAGCTGGAATGACCACAGCAAAGCAATATGCCTGCAGCCTGGGGGAGCCCTGGATGTGCAGAAAACCTGCTGGTGTCATCAAATGGAAATGAATCCTCTGGAATTCCCAGCTTCTTAGGATCATTAGCACCCAGTAAATCAAAACAGAGGCCTCAGGCCTGCGGGCGAATCACTGTGCAGATCTCTTGCTACTGATTCCATCTCTCCCCATTTTTCTAAGTTCTTGGAGGCAAGGTCACTTAGGTTAGATACACAGCTCACAAGAAGTGTTCCTCTATTTTTCTGCACTACTAATACATGTAAGATTACATATGCTAAATCTGTGTTGCCCTACTGTCAAACTGTCTGATTCAAGGAATTTCTGAAGCACCAAACTTTCTTCCTCAAATATTATTCTGTGAGGTAACGAGCATAAAGATTTAATTTTGAAAGCAACTTTAATTATGTCTATGAAAAACATTTCAGCTATACACCATGCTTTGAGATGCTGCAACACATCATAAGCTTCAAAGTCCATATCAACAACCAAGATGAAGAATGCAAGGGGTTCACGAAGTGCAACAAACCCTGAGCAGCCTCCACAGCATCTTCTGAGCGTACAACACTAACCCAGATGAAAAAGTGCAAGACCTTGTGTAGGGAGGGACTTGTGCAGCCTCCCCATCCAGGCAGCTTCTCTCCCTGCCTGGCTGCAAGGCTGATGTGTGGAAGCCCGGCCTTGCCAATGGAGACTCCGTTCCCGGTCTGCTCAGGGGCCTTGGCCCAGGAGCCCTGGCAGAGGCGGCTGAGCAGTGCTGTCCCCAGGGTCACTGACAGGAAAGAGGACAAGGTGAAGGCCAAGCACGGCTCAGCCTCACAAAGAAGTGAGGCAGGAGCTGGGCTGCTCTGTGGTGTTGAATGCCTCACCCAGTAGATGGGTTGATTGTCAAGGTGTGCATTTACCCCACTCACTTTGTCCCTTTTACCTGATCTGTATCTCCTGAATACCTGTCAATAACTCAGAAGAAGGCAAGGAGTTCATTGAGTGTGACATGCTCTGTGCACGCTCTACAGCTTCATCTGACACAGCATCAACAACCCAGAGAAAGATGATAAGGGCTTCAGGGTGTGCCACTGCTCCTGGACAGCCTCCACAGCTTCCCCAAGTCCATATCAACATTATTTTTGTCCTGAGATTTGGTGATACTCATAAGAAAGTGAAGCAGAAGGCACCGGACCTGTTGGCCTGAGATCATAGGCATCCTAAAAGATGGGTTAAACCCAGGGAAAAGCCCTGGGAAGCCTCTACACCATCTTCTGAGTCTGAAACAATACAGAGGAAGAAGGCAAGGGGTTCATGGAGTGTGACAAATACCGAGCAGCCTCCACACCTTCCTCTGAATCTGCATCAACAAGCCACAGAAAGGAGGCAAGTGTTTCAAGGAGTGCAACAAGCCGTGGACAACCTCTACACCTTCCTCTGAGTCCATATGAACATTATTACTGTCCTGAGAATATCTGACAGCCATAAGAAAGTGAAGCAGAAAGCACTGGACGTGCTGGCAGAAATAACAGGCATCCTGGAAGATGCCTTGAGCCCAGTGATCATCCATTTGGTGGAAGGAATTACAAACAACTTGAACTCAAAGGATCCCGGGGTTCATTCTGCAGCTGTGAAAGCGCTGGAAGAAGCCATTTCTCATTTAGGTAAGGCTGACCCCTGACATGGACTCTCCTCAGCTGTGTCTCTGCCTCTCCCACACAAGAGAATGCTGAGAGCCTTGATAGCTCTTGTTGTCTGTGGAACGCTGCAGCTGACATCCACCAGAAGCTGTGGAGCTGCAGTCCTTACACACCAGTCCCCCAACAGGCTTGAATGTGCATCAGCATTTCCCAAAGGTCCCAGGAGCCCTTGGCTCTGTGCTGCTTGTCTGAAGAGGAAGTCCTGGACTACAGCTTTGCTAGAATTCAGGACCAAGGGGATTTTGGAATTTGCTTGGTCCCCATTTGACTTCCCAAGTGAATAGCTTTGCTGTTGGCATGGAGGGGCACAGGCCCATCAGAGCTATGGCAGAACAGCCTCCTGGAAGGCTCTGCATTATAGGCATTAGCTGCCCATTTCCCACCTTTCTTCTTTGGCTTCTTTTTTCAAAGGAGAACTTTTGATTCACCAAGTTCATTTCCTTATAACAAACAGGTAGACATCCAGGTGTCAATGATGCCTTGTTCCACATGTTGTTTTGCATACTGCAAGCAAAAACCTAGGCAAGGGCTGCTGCAAATTCCTTTGCCACACAGATTTATGTCAGCTCTGAAAATGCCGCACTGGGGAATATGCAGGAGAAATGAAGTGTTAAAAAGAAGGAACAAACCAAAATTAGACTTGATCTGGAAGAAGAGGAATTAGAAGTGTTAAAAAGGCAGGTCTTCCAGGGCAGTTTCCACTTTCTCCACCTCAGCTGCTCTGTGAGCTCATGAACTGCCTGACTCAGTGCCTTTCTGTGTTCCAAGTATGGGGTTATTCATTTATGCTCTGGGATGCAAACCCTTTTCACAGCGTACATGTGATTGAACTCTTGAGGTCCCTGATGTGAAATGTTTAACGTAGCTCCTGGTAGAGCAGACAAGTTTGGATCTACAGTTGTGCAAGGAGAGCTTTTTTCTTGGAATTAAAAAACATCCCTAGGAGGCTGGAAGGAAAGAAGAAATGCATTCAAAAATCAGCAGAAATTGACTTTATTTTATAAAATATGGGCTTGCCCCTGCCCTTTCCCACCTCACTGTCCTTTCTCTTATGACCTCCAAAGAGTGAGCAGAAACGTGTGTTTCTCTTGTAGATAAAGTATCACTGATGAAAGAGTTTGGCCACAGATGGAGTCAACTGAGTGGCCAAGCTCTGCTGGATGTCACAGAGCGTATCACAGGTATGGCCAACCCTTCTAAGCCAAGAGGTCTTCCAAGGAAGAATGTACAGGGAATGCCTGTGAATAGACAGTAGAGTAGCTCCTCCAAATCAGGACCTGCTGAGCTTGTCCCTCCTGCCCAACACCCATGGCAGGTGTATTGGGCAGGTTTTCCTGGCTGCTGCCGTGGTGTGCAGCATCTGAGACGGGGGCAGTGCTGGGCCTCGTGGCTGAGCTCTCACTGGGGCATCTCAGAAGCCACCTTCAGGAAAGGGAAGGGCTAAAAATACCCTAGCTGGCTCCTCTCTTGGAAGTTCATGGGCATCTGTGACCCTTGAGGGAAAGTGGTGGCAAATGCTGTTTCAGGGGATCAGTTTGTTTTGTGCTCACAGAATCCTTGGTTTGCTCTTGGAAGGTTTTGAGGCTGAACCCTGCAGGGCCTGGGGCTCTCAGCTTAGCTCAAAACTCAACACACATATTAGAGGCACAGATTTAGTGCAAGGGTAGCCTTTGTGGGCAGAGGGGCAGAAGCAGAGTGCTGAGGCTCCCTGCCTGTGCTGTCAAAGTGGCCTTGGGCTGAGCATTTCAGGGAGTGCAAACAGTGTCTTCCTATGTCAGCGCTGTCCAAAATGCTACAAATGCAGCTGCTAATTGATTCCTCAGAGGAGCTTGCTATGGCAGCAACAGACAAGGAATGGAAGCATGATCATCTCAATATATAGTAGAGAAGATGATTTATGGCCTTGCTTTAACTGGGACTAAATCCACCACTAATTCTGCCAGCATCTTTAAATGCAAGGTTTAATACACTTTGTGTCTTCATTGTGAATCTCAAAAGGGCATGTTCAGCGATTGGGAATGTCAAAGACGTGTTAAAGAGCAGTTGAATAAAGTAGATCTCCAGGAATAGGGAGTTTAGTTTTGCATTTATTTTGATCTCTTTTTCAAATGAAGGAATTAAACATAAATTAGGGCTACTTTAGAAAGAGCAGATGCGCTCTCTGAGATTAAGTAGGAACACACAGCTCTTTCCCTTCACAACTTCCATACTGACCAATGTCTTTAATTGCATTTAAACTCAAATGAACCTCTGTTTTTAAATGGATACCATAAACCTTTTCTTGCTTAGAAGCATTGGTTTTGGGTACTTCCAAGAGCTGTTGAAATGTTGATGATTGCTGGTGAATTAACACCATAGAGAAAATGAAGTCTCTTCCACCACAGAGTAATAAATGTCTCCTACACAACATTTTGCCTGCTTAGAAAATGGGAATGGTCCCAAGGCCATTTCAGCTTTTGATCTCTCAGCCAAATCTGCTGTGCAAGGAACCTGTTGATAGTCAGTTTTCTTCTGTGTTTGATATAGTTCAGTTCAGAAAACAAGTAGAGAGGATGCTTCAGATTTCTCACATTTCTCACAATGTGAGGAAACACTCAGAATCTGAATAAGAAGATTCACTGCTCTCATCTCCTAGTGGAGATGGGGGGTGCTTGGTGGCAGCGCGGTGCCGGCTCAGGTGTCTAGAGCTGGCCCTTTTGTGGCTGCGTGGGGAAGCGGGGGTGGCCCCGCTCCGGCCGGAGCCGTCCCGACCTCCGGGGCACAGGGACCCTGGAGCGGGCGCGCCGCTGGGGACGGGGCCCCGGCACGAAGGGACAGGAGCGGGGTCCGCGATGGGGAGGGGTTTCCCGATGGATGGGGGAGGGCCCGACGCGGTTACACCCAACGACGCAGTGGGGGGGGAGGAGCCGCAGGACGCGGCAGGAAGAGAAGGGGTGAAGGCGGGAAAGTGGCCATTTTGGGCATCGAGGGCGGGAAAACCGGGGTGGGAGTGGGACAAAATGGCGGGGCTGGCCACGCTGCCGGCGCCATCTGTGCTAACGCTAGGAACTGGGGGGGACACAACCGGGTGTGAGGGCATAGGAGAAAGGGTAGGGGAAAGACCCAGAGCGGCATGGCCATTGCCACCCTGGTGCGGGTAGAGAGACGGTAGGAGGGTGTCAGGGAGACGGCAGCAGCCCTGTGCACGGGGGCAATGTCCACCCGCCGACTGGCTCTCAGGCAGGGAAAGGGGTTCAGGGACACCTGGAGGGTCTGACGGGGTTGGGGGATTTAACTGGGGACCCAAAACTCCCTCTTCTTTTTTTCCCTCTTTTTCCAATGAGAAAATAATATTTTGAAACACGGGAAAAAACTTTGCAACAGAAAAATCCCCTTTAGCTTGAACTGTATATAACTTTCTCCCCACATTATCCCAAAAAATTCCTGATTTAGCAGAGTCCGAATTAATCTTAAAATGTTTAAAAACCCAATGAATAAATCTTTTTAAATCCCCTTTAGAAAACTTAAAATTTCCCGCTTTTAAGGTAGTTACAACTTGGATATAAAAGTCCCTCTCAGGTGGGGTCAGCCTCAATACAGAGGACTCATTCCCCATCCTTTTTCACTCCCCACCCAGCAGTAAAACAGCAAAAAAAAGAAAAAAAGCCCGAAGAAAAAAACCTTTCACGGGATACACTTACAATTTCTCTTCAGCAGATGCCGGCGGGCGAAAACAAAGCTGCTGGGTGGGTGGTCACCTGGGCGGCCGGTCCTCAGGGG
The DNA here is from genome assembly GCF_030490865.1 of Poecile atricapillus. NCBI lineage: Eukaryota > Metazoa > Chordata > Aves > Passeriformes > Paridae > Poecile > Poecile atricapillus. The sequence continues at coordinate 10,636,443 of NC_081267.1, read as the reverse complement.
CTTTCCCTTGCCCCAGATGGTCAGCGAGGGTCCCGGTCGCAGCCTCTTGGATCGCTTCTTGCTAGAACGCAAGCAAGCTTCCTCGAGGGGCGGCGGCTCCAACGGCGGCTCGCCTCACAGCTGAAGGTGCAGGCGGACGCTTCTTCAGGGCTTCTTCAAAGCCCCACGTTGGGCGCCACTTGCCGCGGCAGCGGAAAGCCCGGAGCACCGCGACTTCTCCAGAAGCAGCCTTGAGAAAGGCTGGCCCGAAGCGCATGCGAGCAGCTTCGAGCAGTCGAGTGATTCCAGCTCAGCTCAGTAATAGTATAGTGATTCCAGCTCAGCTCAGTAATAGTATAGTGATTCCAGCTCAGCTCAGTAATAGTATAGTGATTTCAGCTCAGCTCAGTAATAGTATAGTGATTCCAGCTCAGCTCAGTAATAGTATAGTGATTTCAGCTCAGCTCAGCTCAGCTCGGCAGCAGCGGCGGCAGGCAACACAGGAAGCAGGGACGAGACAGCTGGTCCAGCGTTCCACCGAGGCACAAGCCTTTATTCAGGCAAAGCTTCGGCAAAGGGTGCCGGTAACAGCGAATCTCCCGAACAGAGGAAAACCCGGGATATTTATGGGGAAGGAGAGGGGCGGGGGGAAGCCCGAGATACCTGTATTGGGGTGGGACAGCAGGGGGGAACACCAATGAAACACAACAGTTTAACATAACTAACTCAAAGACCCCTGGGAGCGACATTGTGTCGCTCTTACAGAGAAGTATCTCCTCTCCAGGGGAGGGCCAGTATCTCGGGCCCAGCGGGCTCCTCCGTACCCACAGACACCTACTGACACAGAGCTGGGAAAAATAATACCCTGGCCATGGCTTACAAAGTGAGTTATGCCAAAGTTAGAGCTCTGTGGGAAATCTCTATCTGTCCTTATCCTTTTAATATATCTATACGTGGGGGTGTGCATGGATGTGTCTTGTATGGAAAGGAAGGAGTGTGCAAACAACGTGACTGACACTTTCACTCTCTGTGTTCATTCCATACTCATGGGTACAAAGATATTATGGAAACCTTTGCAAGGACAGACCTTCTGTCCATGGATACAGAGACATCCAAGAGCCCCTGGCACAGACAGACCCTTCTGTCCATGGATACAGAGACATCCAAGAGCCCTTGGCACAGACAGACATTGCTGTTCTTCAGCCACTGACAGGATGAGTCCCTGAGACTGGGGCTTGGCCTTCCTCGTGGTGAGGGGCATCAAGGAAGGCTGCAGTGTGATGGAGACTGTGATGGGCTGGGAACTCACTGGGGGAAAGGAAGAGCACTTGTGCAGTAAAAGGCAGGTGTGGAGACAGAACTGTTCAGAGAAGGGCTGAGCTACAGCTTGAGCAAGATGAAAAATGTCATTTGGGGTCATCCCAGATGGATTTCATTTCAGAAGTTATGGAACAAGTTTAATTTTTGGGAGGTGTCATGTTTTCCCTTGGAGGTGGACACTCTGCAGACTTGAGCTGCATTGCCAAAATGCTCCAGTCTCTGCTGCAGGTCACACCGTTTCTTCTTTGGCTGATCCCGGCCCGGTGCTGAGCCCAGCAGAGCCCTGGCAGAGCCCAGAGCAGCCTCAGCATCCGCAGAGCCCGGCTGCAAGGAGAGAGAGCAGAAACCGCCCGTCAGCTGAAGGCTCCTGTCCCCTTGTCCCAGCCAGCCGCGGTGCCCAGGCCATGCTGGCCGTGCTCAGAGCTGGGCCCAAAGCTGCCCATCACTGCTGCCTTTGGGAGCAGAGCAGGAGGGCAGGACATGTGCCCAGCCTGCAGCCAGCCACGGCAGATCCAGCCCCTCAGCAGCTGCCCAGAGCGGGATGCTCCTGTGCCCGCTGCCATCTCCCAAAAGCTCTTGTCCCACCCATGCCAAGGAGACGAGGACCCACCTCACACCATCCGCTGCCAGAAGAAAAGCTGGTCCCAAACGATGTCCTCAGTCTTCTCCAAGGGCACGGCCCATCCACGCCACAGCTGGTCCCAAGCACTTCCCGATCCAGACTGGATCCCACCTAGAACGCTTCCTTTAGAAAAACAAACAACAAATTAATGAAAATAGGTTACAGACAAAAAGGGGAAACAACAAAAATGGTAAAAAATCTTATCTCTGTCAGAAGCTTGAGCAAGGCCCAACCCCTACATTGTGGGGAAAAACCCACCCATGGGTGAGGGAAGCCCATGCTTGCTCCCTTTCCCCCTGCACTGTCCCCCAAAATCACGGTGACCCCAAAGCAAAGCAGGGGAGTGGAGCAGCCCAAGCCCTTCCTTGCCTGCACAGCAAAGCAGCCGTGCTCAGGTTCTGGAGTCCCACCTGTGCTCGTGCCATGGGGGTTTGTTTGTGTCGGGCTGGCTGCCCCAGCCCCAGCCCGGGGCACGGTGGGTGGTGGGGGCTGTTGGCAGGGCCAGGATCCCACTCCCATTTCGTAACCACCCCAGCCCATGTCCCCAGCCCTGCCAAAAACCAGCTGGGCAGCCACTGAGGAATCAGTTGCATCTGCCCCAGTGAAGGGGAAACCTTTGGTTCCCGGCCAATGCTCAAATCTGGGAGCATCCCCCTGGGTCTGGACTGACCTGAAAATTCACTGTGGGGCCTGGCTTTGAAGAAGGTGCCAGAATCAAAGTCCATCATCGCCAGCTGCCGCTGGCCAGGTGGAGGAAGAGGATGTCATCCTTGCTGTTGTCCTCCATGTCTCCAGCAGCAGCAGCAGCCCCACCTGGTCCAGTTTCTCCAGGGGCTCCTTCTTCCCTGGGGGGACACCAGGCTGTCAGGGTTCTGCCCAGGGCCCGGCTGTCAGTGAACCAGGACAGGCAAAACCAGCTCAGATGGTGCCCACCAGTGCTGGGCAGAGCAGCTCAGCTCCAGCACAAGGGCTGTGTGTTCCCATTTGATGAGCCCAGTGCAGTGACACAGGCAGGACAAAAAAGTCTGGGTTTCTTTGCTGCTGATTGCCAGGGCATGTGTGGAGCTGTAACTTACCAGGTCCCTGCATCACTGTGCCTGTGGCTCTCTCCCTTCTTCTAGGGCTGATGAATATCCTGCATCCAGGGATCATGGAACAGGTCTTCTAATGAGGGCCTGTCCAAGGAGTTCAGGGATAAACACCACCTGATCAGAGCTTGGCAGTCTGGGGAGAGAAACCACAAACCACTGGTCAGTTGGAGAAGGCTCCTGTCTGCTTTGCCCCATGCCCAGGCCATGCTGGATGTGCTCAGAGCTGGGCCTAAACTTTCCCATTAATTTTTTTGTTTTGGAGGAGAGCAGCAGAGCAGGACATGTGCCACCTCCTCAGCAGCTGCCAGAGCGGGATGCTCACGAGCCCGCTGCTGTCTCCCAACACTGGTGTTCCCCCTGTGCCCAGAGATGAGGATTCACCTTGGGAGAGCCGTTGTGGCAGCGGGAGCTGGCCCCATCTGATGTTCCTGCCCCTCCTGAAAGGGTGCTCCCCGCAGACCATCTCGTGCAGCAGGATGCCCAGGGTCCAGACGGTCGCTGCCTCGCCATGGTACCACCCAAAGTCGTTCCATTCCGGGGGGCTGTATGATGGTGTTCCTATGGAATATGGATGGAGCTCATCAGGGGGATGCTGCTGCTCCCAGAGCCTGACCCCAGCATCCCTGGGCATGTGGGGGCTTCCCCAGTGGCCCATGGGGTGACCTGCTGCCCTCTTGCCAGCATCTGGGACTTGGGTACAAATCCGTGGCTGGAAACGAAGTCACTGGTGCTGGAAGAGGGCAGCAGAAACCCTGGCAAGGCCCGACCATGACACACAAAGAGAAATACCCACTCAGTGCTGGGGAAAAACCATACCCACATCCTGCCTGCTGGCATTGCCCAAAACATATTTTGAACCAAAGCAAACCAGGGAAGCACAGCAGTCCAAGCCCATTCTCAACTGCACACGAAACCAGCTGGTGCACAGGTTCTGCCTCCCCCTCTCTGCCACCCCGACCCATGGAGGATTTTGTCAGGCTGCCTGCCCCAGCCCCAGTCCTGGGAGAATCCCTCCTGCCACACCCTTGTTGCGCCAGGAGATGTTGGGCCAGGAGATGCTGGGACCAGAAGCCTACCCCTGTGTGGGCTCACCTGCAAATTGAGTGTAGGCTGTGTCCTGCAGGTAGGTGCCACAGCCGAAGTCTATCAGTTTTGCCTCGCCGGTGTCCAGGTCTACCAGGATATTCTCTGGTTTTATATCTCGGTGCAGGACCCCGCAGCTGGTGCAGTGCCGCACGGCTGCCAGGACCTGCCGGAACAGCTCCCGCGCCTCTTCCTCGGACAGGAACCTCCGTGCCCGAATGAAGTGCCGCAGGTCCTGACACCGCTCCGGGCGCTCCAGCACCATAACAATGTAGCTGGGGAGCTCAAGCCACTCTAGCAGCTGCACCACGCCGGGGAAGCCTGTGGACACCTTGTCCAGCAGCACTATCTCCAGTGGTGCGCTGGTGCCGTCGGGCTGCGGGAGGAGCACGGTGCCGTCAGTGGGGCTGAGGCCGTGCCAGGGCTCGGGAAGCCTTCAGCCAGCCCGGGATGCTCTGTGCCCTCCGCTGGCCCCATGCCCGCTCTCCCTCCAGGTGTCCTGGCAGCTCCCACCCTGCCGGGTCCCGGCTCATCCCCGCCCGGCACGCCCCGGCTTCTGCCGCTGGCCCCGCTCACTCACCAGCTCGCCCCAGTGCCGGACGCGGTTCCGTGGCACCTTTTTGATGGCCACCTGTAAGCCAAAGGGAACAGCGGATTCAGCTCAGCGCCTGCCGTGTCCAGCCCCATCCTACTCCTCCGCCCGCTCCTCCTCCTCCGCCCCCTCCGCCCGCTCCTCCTCCTCCGCCCGCCGCTGGCCCCACCGCTCACCGGGAGTCCGTCCGAGAGCCGAGTGGCTGCGAAAACTCTGCCAAAGCCGCCGCGTCCCAGCAGTGAACCCACTCGGTACCGCTGCTGCAGGGCCTCCTGCGCCTTCCCTGGGGAAGAGACGCGGCCGTCAGTGCTCGGCCCGGGGCCAGGAACGGCCCCCGAGCGCTCCCCGACCTCCCCGGGCCGGGCATCCGCAGGCGTTCGCTCTTTGGAACGCGACAGCGGCGGCTCGGGGCCGGCGGCCGCGCTGCTGAGCGGCGGAGCTCGGGCCGGGGAAGCCGCAGCGGAGGCGGCGGCAGCGGCCGCGCCGCCTGTGTCCTCCGCGGGCCCCGGGAGGAGCCGGAGCCGGGGCCGGGGCTGGGGCCGGGCCAGGCGGAGCCAAAGGGCAGCGATGCCGCCCCAGCCCCAGGCAATGATGCCCGCCCAGCAGCGCCAGCGCCAGCACAGCCAGAGCTGGGCGGAGGCGAGACCGCGGAGGGATGCTCGGGGCCGGGGCCGGGGCTGGGGGCGGACCGGGGGCATGGCCCGGGTGGGCACGGGGAGAGGGAACCTGGAAGAGGAGGGGGACACTGGGAAAGGGAGACGGGGATTGGGTGCGGGACCACGGGAGAGGGACAAGGGACTCAAGGGAGTCGAAGAATTCGACTAGGAGATGAGGGGACGCAGGGGAAGGGAGACCGAGAGAGGGAGAGGAGAAGGAGAATCGAAGAAGTCTCTAAAGCTGCTGCTTCCACTGCTGCTGCCGCTGCTGCCGCTGCAACTGAAGCACCAGGACCGTTTGTCCCCGTGTCCGTTTGTCCGTTGCCCGCTCGGCCCCGCCCCGAGCCCCGCGCTCCCCGGGCAGCCCCTGAGCCTGGCCAAACACGGGAACTTTGCCCTGGTGAGCCAAGAGCCAGAGTCTTGACTCCTGCACAGGGGCACAGCAATGCCCTTGGCTGCTGCTGTGCCTTGTCCCTGCTGAGGGTCACACACTGTCTGAGCACATTCCCTGAATGCAGAATTTGTACCTGAGCCAAGCACTGCACTTGTGTCTCCAGCATTGCTTTCCAAGTAAAACAGGGGGAGTCAAACTGGGTATAGCTCATGGTATTTTACAGTGTCTAAAACTTGCCGAGTCTCAGATCTTAGAGGTGAGATCCATTTGGAATGAATGGGATGGAGAAACAGTGCAAGATGGAGAAGGGAAACATAAAAATCAATAGAGAAAAATAGAAAAAAACATATTGGTTGTTTCTTTGGATTTTATTTTCATTTCTTAAAAAAGTTGTTTCAATTTTCCCAGAATCTCCTCCACAGTCCTGTCCTTTCCAAATTCCTGTCCTGGAGAACAAGGTGCAGCTCCTGTCACAAGATGTGCCCCGAGCTGCAGCTTCTCTTGGCTTCCCACACTGTGAATGCAGCACAACTCTTGCAGCAAAGCAGGACGAATATCTGAAGAACTTGACAACTTGTTCTTTCTTTTCCTTGTGGACAGGGGAGTTGTGCCATTGGCAAGGTTTTCATTGTTCCTCTTCTAGCCAAAGAAAACATGATGGGCTACCAGGAATTGTTGGGGAATACAAGCCTGGCTGAATGTGGAGAAAGAATCTCCAGAGCCTGCAGCCAGCAGTGGAGAGCTCATCATTCCAATAGCCCCATGGACATCTTGAAAGTGATCTGGAATGTGAAGATGGGCTGACAGAGGGAGTTTGTTTCTGTGTTCAGTTTAGATGATTCTACATGTCTTGCAGTGGTAGAAATCTAGAGCACAATCAGTTGATGATAAGCACCAGAACATGATAAGCTGGACCTCTGAGTGGATGAGAGAAAGAATGTGAAAAGGAGAAATGCAGGGAATGATTTGGTGAACTTTGTGTGTAAGAAGGGTCATTTTTTCTTATTTTGTGGGATTTTTCTTGATTTTTGTGGGATATTCTAGAGATTTGGTGGAATGTTTCTGGAATTTGATAGGGTTTTGGGAATATTTAGGGATTTTTTTTTTAATTTTTTGCAATTTCGTTGGATGTTTTTCCAATTTTGTGGGATTTTGCAAAAGTTTAAATATTTTGTGTGATTTTTATGAGATCTTGAAGGATTTTGAGTAGAGCTGAAGGATTTTGAGGAATTTTTCTTGATTTTGTGGAATTTTGTGGAGATTTGGTGGGATGATTCTGGAACTTGCTAGGGTTTTCAGAACATTTAGGCAATTGTGTGGGATTTTTCTGCAATTTTCAGGGATTTTGTAGAGACTTGAAGAATTTTGAGGTATTTTCTTAGATTTCGTGGAAATTTGTAGGGATTTGGTGGGGTGTTACTGGAATTTGGTGAGGTTTTGAGAAGATTTCTGCAATTTTGTGGAACTTTTCTGCAATTATGCAGGATTTTGTGAAGACTTGAAAAAGTATGAGGGATTTTTCTTAGCTGTTTTGGAAATTTGTGGAGATTTTGTGGGATGTTTCTGGAATTTGGTAGTGATTTCAAAACATTTAGGGAATCGTGTGGGATTTTTCTGCAATTTTTGGGGATTTTTCTTGAATTTTGGAGGATATTGAGGAGATTTTGTGGGAGTTTTGTGGAATTTTGAGGGATTTTGAGCAGACATGAAGGATTTTGAGGTATTTTCTTAGGTTTTGTGGAAATTTGTGGGGGTTTTGTGGGATGTGACTGGAATTGGGTGGGGTTTTGAGAAGCTTTCTGCAATTTTGTTGGAGTTTTTTCTGTAATTTTGTGGGATTTTGTGGAGACTTGAAGAATTATGAGGGATTTTTCTTAGATTTTGTTTTATTTTGTGGAGATTTGGTGGGATGTTTCTGGAATTTTGTGGCATTTTATTGTACAGCTGTGGAATGTTCTCATATTTTGTGGGATTTTGAAGAGACTTCAAGAATTGTGAGGGATTTTTGTTAGCTTCTTTGGAATTTTCTGGCGATTTGGTGGGATGTTTCTGGAATTTGGTAGGGTTTTGGGAAGATTTAGGGAATTTTGTGAGATTTTTTCCTGGAATCTTGAAGGACTTTGAGGAGACTTGAAGAATTGTGAGGGATTTTTCTGATATTTTGTGGAAATTTGTGGCCATTTGTTGGGATATTTCTGGAATTTGGTGGGATTTTTTTGTACTGTTGTTGGAATTTTCTGGTATTTTGTGGGATTTTGAGGAGACATGAAAAATTGTGAGGGATTTCTCTTAGATTTTGTGGAAATCTGTGGGGATTTCGTGGGATGTGACTGGAATTTGGTGGGGTTTTGAGAAGCTTTCTGCAAATTTGTTGGAGTTTTTTCTGCAATTTTGTGGGGTTTTGTAAAGCCTTGAAGAATGTTGAGGGATTTTTCTTAGATTTTGTGGTATTTTGTGGAGATTTGGTGAGATGTTTCTGGATTTTCCTGGGGTTTTCAGAACATTTATGAAATTGTATGGGATTTTTCTGCAATTTTGTGTGATTTTTCTTGGATTTTGTAGGATATTAATGAGATTTTGTGGCAGTTTTCTGGATTTTTGAGGGATTTTGAGTAGACATGAAGAGTTTTGAGGGATTTTTCTTAGATTTCGTGGAAATTTATTTAGATTTTCAGGGATGTTTCTGGACTTTAGTGGGGTTTTGAGAACATTTAATGAATTATGTGATATTTTTCTGCATATTTGTGGGATTTTTCCTGGATTTTGTAAAATATTGAGGAGATTTTGTGGGAATTTTTTAGAATTTTGTGGGAGTTTGAGGAGACATGAAGAATTATGAGTGATTTTTCTTAGCTTCTTTGGAATTCTGTGGAGATTTGGTGGGATGTTTCTAGAATTGGTTAGGATTTTGGGAAGATTCAGGGAATTTTGTGAAGATTTTTCTCTGGAATCTTGAGGGAATTTGAGGAGACTTGAAGAATTTTGTGCGATTTTTTTGAAATTTTGTGGAAATTTGTGGCAATTTGGTGGGATGTTTCTAGAGTTTAGTGGGGTTTTCAGACCATTTAATGAATTCTGTAATATTTTTCTGCAATTTGGTGGGATTTTTCTTGGATTTTGTAGGATATTGGGGAGATTTGTGGGAGTATTGTGGAATTTTGAGGGATTTTGAGGAGACCTGAAGAATTTTGTGTGATTTTCTTAGATTTTGTGGAAATTTGTGTAGATTTGGTGGGATATTTCTGGAATTTAGTGGGGTTTTCAGACCATTTATTGAATTGTGTGGAATTTTTGTGCAATTTTGTGGGATTTTTCTTGAATTTTGGAGGATATTGAGGAGATTTTCTAGGAGTTTTGTAGAATGTTGAGGGATTTTGAGGACACTTGAAGAATTGTGAGGGATTTTTCTGATATTTTGTGGAAATTTGTGACAATTTGGTGGGATGTTTCTGGAATTTGGTAGTGATTTCAGAACATTTAGGGAATCGTGTGGGATTTTTCTGCAATTTTGGGGGATTTTTCTTGAATTTTGTAGGATATTGAGGAGATTTTATGGGTGTTTTGTGGAATTCTGAATGATTTTGAGGAGACATGAAGAATTGTGAGGGATTTGCTTAGATCTTGTGGAAATGAGTGGGGATTTTTTGGGATGTTTCTGGAATATGGTAAGGTTTGGGGAAGATTTCTGCAATTTTGTGGCATTTTTCTGCAATTTTGAGGGATTTTTCTTGATTTTGTGGAAATTTTTGGAGATTTGGTGGGCTGTTTCTGGAATTTGGTAGGGTTTGGGGAAGGTTTAGAGAATTTTGTGAGATTTTTTTCCTGGAATCTTGAGGAATTTTGAGGAGACTTGAAGAACTTTGTGGGATTTTTCTTACATTTTGTGTAATTTTCTGGAGATTTGGTGGGATGTTTCTGGAATTTGATAGGGTTTTGAAAACATTTAATGACTTGCGTTGGATTTTTCTTGAATTTTGCAGGATATTAGAGAGATTTTGTGGGAGTTTTTTGGAATTTTGAGGGATTTTGAGGGGACATGAAAGATTTTGAGGTATTTTCTTAGATTTTGTGCAAATTAGTGGGGGTTTTGTTGGATGTTTCTGGAATTTGGTAGGGTTTTGAGAACATTTAGGGAACTGTGTGGGATTTTTCTGCAATTTGTTGGGATTTTTCTTGAATTTTGTAGGATATTGAGAAGATTTTGTGGGAGTTTTGTGGAATTTTGTGGGACTTTGAGGCAGCATGAAGGATTTTGAGGTATTTTCTTAGATATTGTGGAAATTAGTGGGGGTTTTGTTGGATGTTTCTGGAATTTGGTAGGGTTTTGAGAACATTTAGGGAACTGTATGGGATTTTTCTGCAATTTCGTGGGATTTTTCTTGAATTATGTGGGATTTTGTGGGGACTTGAAGAATTTTGCGAGATTTTTCTTAGATTTTGTGGTATTTTGTGGAGATTAGGTTGGATGCTTCTGGAATTTGCTGGGGTTTTCAAAACATTTAATGAACTGTGTGGGATTTTTCTGCAATTTGTTGGGATTTTTCTTGAATTTTGTAGGATATTGAGGAGATTTTATGGGTGTTTTGTGGAATTCTGAGGAGACATGAAGAATTGTGAGGGATTTGCTTAGATCTTGTGGAAATGAGTGGGGATTTTTTGGGATGTTTCGGGAATATGGTAGGGTTTGGGGAAGATTTCTGCAATTTTGTGGCATTTTTCTGCAATTTTGAGGGATTTTTCTTGATTTTGTGTAATTTTTTGGAGATTTGGTGGGTTGTTTCTGGAATTTGGTAGGGTTTTGTGAAGATTTAGAGAATTTTGTGAGATATTTTTCCTGGAATCTTGAGGAATTTTGAGGAGACTTGAAGAACTTTGTGGGATTTTTCTTACATTTTGTGTAATTTTCTGGAGATTTGGTGGGATGTTTCTGGAATTTGATAGGGTTTTGAAAACAATGAATTGCATTGGATTTTTCTTGAATTTTGCAGGATATTGGGGAGATTTTGTGGGAGTTCTGTGGAATTTTGAGGGATTTTGAGGGGACATGAAGGATTTTGAGGTATTTTCTTAGATTTTGTGGAAATTAGTGGGGTTTTGTGGGATGTTTCTGGAATTTGGTAGGGTTTTGAGAACATTTAGGGAACTGTATGGGATTTTTCTGCAGTTTTGTGGGATTTTTCTTGAATTATGTGGGATTTTGTGGGGACTTGAAGAATTTTGAGAGATTTTTCTTAGATTTTGTGGTATTTTGTGGAGATCAGGTTGGATGCTTCTGGAATTTGCTGGGGTTTTCAAAACATTTAATGAACTGTGTGGGATTTTTCTGCAATTTGTTGGGATTTTTCTTGAATTTTGTAGGATATTGAGAAGATTTTGTGGGAGTTTTGTGGAATTTTGTGGGATTTTGAGGCGGCATGAAGGATTTTGAGGTATTTTCTTAGATTTTGTGGAAATTAGCAGGGATTTGGTGGGATGTTACTGGAATTTGTTGGGGTTTTGAGAAGCTTTCTGCAATTTTGTTGGATTTTGTGGAATGTTGTGTGATTTTTCTTGATTTTTGTAGGATATTCAGGGGATTTTTGGAGATGTTTCTGGAATTTGGTAGGGTTTTCAGAAAATGTAGGCAATTGTGTGGGATTTTTTTCTGGAATGTTGTGGGATTTTGAGGAGACTTGAAGAATTTTGTGGGATTTATCTTAGATTTTTTGGAAATTTGTGGCGATTTGGTGGGATGTTACTGGAATTTGGTGAGGTTTTGAGAAGATTGCTGCAATTTTGTGGGACTTTTCTGCAATTCTGCGGGATTTTGTGGAGACTGGAAAAATTGAGAGGGATTTTTCTTAGCTGTTTTGGAAATTTGTGGAGATTTTGTGGGATGTTTCTGGAATTTGGTAGTGATTTCAAAACATTTAGGGAATCGTGTGGGATTTTTCTGCAATTTTTTGGGATTTTTCATGAATTTTGTAGGATATTGAGGAGATTTTATGGGTGTTTTGTGGAATTCTGAGGAGACATGAAGAATTGTGAGGGATTTGCGTAGATCTTGTGGAAATTAGTGGGGATTTTTTGGGATGTTTCTGGAATATGGTAAGGTTTGGAGAAGATTTCTGCAATTTTGTGGCATTTTTCTGCAATTTTGAGGGATTTTTCTTGATTTTGTGGAATTTTTTGGAGATTTGGTGGGTTGTTTCTGGAATTTGGTCGGGTTTTGTGAAGATTTAGAGAATTTTGTGAGATTTTTTTCCTGGAATCTTGAGGAATTTTGAGGAGACTTGAAGAACTTTGTGGGATTTTTCTTACATTTTGTGTAATTTTCTGGAGATTTGGTGGGATGTTTCTGGAATTTGATAGGGTTTTGAAAACATTTAATGAATTGCGTTGGATTTTTCTTGAATTTTGCAGGATATTGGGGAGATTTTGTGGGAGTTTTGTGGAATTTTGAGGGATTTTGAGGGGACATGAAAGATTTTGAGGTATTTTCTTAGATTTTGTGGAAATTAGTGGGGTTTTGTGGGATGTTTCTGGAATTTGGTAGGGTTTTGAGAACATTTAGGGAACTGTATGGGATTTTTCTGCAGTTTTGTGGGATTTTTCTTGAATTATGTGGGATTTTGTGGGGACTTGAAGAATTTTGCGAGATTTTTCTTAGATTTTGTGGTATTTTGTGAAGATTTGGTTGGATGCTTCTGGAATTTGCTGGGGTTTTCAAAACATTTAATGAACTGTGTGGGATTTTTCTGCAATTTGTTGGGATTTTTCTTGAATTTTGTAGGATATTGAGGAGATTTTATGGGTGTTTTGTGGAATTCTGAGGAGACATGAAGAATTGTTAGGGATTTGCGTAGATCTTGTGGAAATTAGTGGGGATTTTTTGGGATGTTTCGGGAATATGGTAGGGTTTGGGGAAGATTTCTGCAATTTTGTGGCATTTTTCTGCAATTTTGAGGGATTTTTCTTGATTTTGTGTAATTTTTTGGAGATTTGGTGGGTTGTTTCTGGAATTTGGTAGGGTTTTGTGAAGATTTAGAGAATTTTGTGAGATATTTTTCCTGGAATCTTGAGGAATTTTGAGGAGACTTGAAGAACTTTGTGGGATTTTTCTTACATTTTGTGTAATTTTCTGGAGATTTGGTGGGATGTTTCTGGAATTTGATAGGGTTTTGAGAAGTTTTCTGCAATTTTGTTGGATTTTGTGGAATGTTGTGTGATTTTTCTTGATTTTTGTAGGATATTCAGGGGATTTTTGGAGATGTTTCTGGAATTTGGTAGGGTTTTCAGAAAATGTAGGCAATTGTGTGGGATTTTTTTCTGGAATGTTGTGGGATTTTGAGGAGACTTGAAGAATTTTGTGGGATTTATCTTAGATTTTTTGGAAATTTGTGGCGATTTGGTGGGATGTTACTGGAATTTGGTGAGGTTTTGAGAAGATTGCTGCAATTTTGTGGGACTTTTCTGCAATTCTGCGGGATTTTGTGGAGACTTGAAAAATTGAGAGGGATTTTTCTTAGCTGTTTTGGAAATTTGTGGAGATTTTGTGGGATGTTTCTGGAATTTGATAGGGTTTTGAAAACATTTAATGAATTGCGTTGGATTTTTCTTGAATTTTGGAGGATATTGGGGAGATTTTGTGGGAGTTTTGTGGAATTTTGAGATTTTGAGGGGACATGAAGTATTTTGAGGTATTTTCTTAGATTTTGTGGAAATTAGTGGGGGTTTTGTGAGATGTTTCTGGAATTTGGTAGGGTTTTGAGAACATTTAGGGAACTGTATGGGATTTTTCTGCAATTTTGTGGGATTTTTCTTGAATTATGTGGGATTTTGTGGGGACTTGAAGAATTTTGAGAGATTTTTCTTAGATTTTGTGGTATTTTGTGGAGATCAGGTTGGATGCTTCTGGAATTTGCTGGGGTTTTCAAAACATTTAATGAATGTGTGGGATTTTTCTGCAATTTGTTGGGATTTTTCTTGAATTTTGTAGGATATTGAGAAGATTTTGTGGGAGTTTTGTGGAATTTTGTGGGATTTTGAGGCGGCATGAAGGATTTTGAGGTATTTTCTTAGATTTTGTGGAAATTAGCAGGGATTTGGTGGGATGTTACTGGAATTTGTTGGGGTTTTGAGAAGCTTTCTGCAATTTTGTTGGATTTTGTGGAATGTTGTGTGATTTTTCTTGATTTTTGTAGGATATTCAGGGGATTTTTGGAGATGTTTCTGGAATTTGGTAGGGTTTTCAGAAAATGTAGGCAATTGTGTGGGATTTTTTTCTGGAATGTTGTGGGATTTTGAGGAGACTTGAAGAATTTTGTGGGATTTATCTTAGATTTTTTGGAAATTTGTGGCGATTTGGTGGGATGTTACTGGAATTTGGTGAGGTTTTGAGAAGATTGCTGCAATTTTGTGGGACTTTTCTGCAATTCTGCGGGATTTTGTGGAGACTGGAAAAATTGAGAGGGATTTTTCTTAGCTGTTTTGGAAATTTGTGGAGATTTTGTGGGATGTTTCTGGAATTTGGTAGTGATTTCAAAACATTTAGGGAATCGTGTGGGATTTTTCTGCAATTTTTTGGGATTTTTCTTGAATTTTGGAGGATATTGAGGAGATTTTGTGGGAGTTTTGAGGGATTTTGAGCAGACATGAAGGATTTGGAGGTATTTTCTTAGGTTTTGTGGAAATTTGTGGGGGTTTTGTGGGATGTGACTGGAATTTGGTGGGGTTTTGAGAACATTTAGGGAATTGTATGGGATTTTTTCTGCAATTTTGTGGGATTTTTCTTGAATTTTATGGGATATTGAGGAGATTTTGTGGGAATTTTGAGGGATTTTGAGGAGACTTGAAGCATTTTGAGGTAGTTTCTTGGGTTCTGTGGAAATTTGTGGGGGTTTTGTGCGATGTGACTGGAATTTGGTGGGGTTTTGAGAAGCTTTCTGCAATTTTGTTGGAGATTTTTCTGGAATTTGGTGGGATTTTGTGGAGACTTGAAGAATTATGAGGGATTTTTCTTAGATTTTGTTTTATTTTGTGGAGATTTGGTGGGATATTTCTGGAATTTTGTGACATTTTATTGTACAGGTGTGGAATGTTCTCATATTTTGTGGAATTTTGAAGAGACTTCAAGAATTGTGAGGGATTTTTGTTAGCTTCTTTGGAATTTTGTGGCAATTTGGTGGGATGTTACTGGAATTTGGTGAGGTTTTGAGAAGATTTCTGCAATTTTGTGGGACTTTTCTGCAATTCTGCGGGATTTTGTGGAGACTGGAAAAATTGAGAGGGATTTTTCTTAGCTGTTTTGGAAATTTGTGGAGATTTTGTGGGATGTTTCTGGAATTTGGTAGAGATTTCAAAACATTTAGGGAATCGTGTGGGATTTTTCTGCAATTTTTTGGGATTTTTCTTGAATTTTGGAGGATATTGAGGAGATTTTGTGGGAGTTTTGAGGGATTTTGAGCAGACATGAAGGATTTGGAGGTATTTTCTTGGGTTTTGTGGAAATTTGTGGGGGTTTTGTGGGATGTGACTGGAAGTTGTTGGGGTTTTGAAAAGCTTTCTGCAATTTCGTTGGAGATTTTCTGGAATTTTGAGGGATTTTGTGGAGACTTGAAGAATTATGAGGGTTTTTTTTTTTAGATTTTGTGGTATTTTGTGGAGATTTGCTGGGATGTTTCTGGAATTTGGTAGTGATTTCAAAACATTTAGGGAATCATGTGGGATTTTTCTGCAATTTTTTGGGATTTTTCTTGAATTTTGGAGGATATTGAGGAGATTTTGTGGGAGTTTTGTGGAATTTTGAGGGATTTTGAGCAGACATGAAGCATTTTGAGGTATTTTCTTAGGTTTTGTGGAAATTTGTGGGGGTTTTGTGGGATGTGACTGGAATTTGGTGGGGTTTTGAGAACATTTAGGGAATTGTATGGGATTTTTCTGCAATTTTGTGGGATTTTTCTTGAATTTTGTGGGATATTGAGGAGATTTTGTGGGAATTTTGAGGGATTTTGGGGAGACATGAAGCATTTTGAGGTAGTTTCTTGGGTTTTGTGGAAATTTGTGGGGGTTTTGTGGGATGTGACTGGAATTTGGTGGGGTTTTGAGAAGCTTTCTGCAATTTTGTTGGAGTTTTTTCTGGAATTTGGTGGGATTTTGTGGAGACTTGAAGCATGTTGAGGGATTTTTCTTAGATTTTGTGGTATATTGTGGAGATTTGGTGGGATGTTTCTGGAATTTGCTGGGGTTTTCCGAACATTTAATGAATTGTATGGTATTTTTCTGAAATTTTGAGGGATTTTGTGGAGACTTGAAGCATGTTGAGGCATTTTTCTTAGATTTTGTGGTATTTTGTGGAGATTTGGTAGGATGTTTCTGGAATTTTGTGACATTTTATTGTACAGGTGTGGAATGTTCTCATATTTTGTGGGATTTTGAAGAGACTTCAAGAATTGTGAGGGATTTTTGTTAGCTTCTTTGGAATTTTGTGGCGATTTGATGGGATGTTTCTGGAATTTGGTAGGGTTTTGGGAAGATTTAGGGAATTTTGTGAGATTTTTTCCTGGAATGTTTAGGGATTTTGAGGAGACTGGAAGAATTGTGAGGAATTTTTCTGCTATTTTGTGGAAATTTGTGGCGAATTGATGGGATGTTTCTGGAATTTGGTAGTGATTTCAGAACATTTAGGGAATCGTGTGGGATTTTTCTGCAATTTTGGGGGATTTTTCTTGAATTTTGTAGGATATTGAGGAGATTTTATGGGTGTTTTGTGGAATTCTGAATGATTTTGAGGAGACATGAAGAATTGTGAGGGATTTGCGTAGATCTTGTGGAAATGAGTGGGGAATTTTTGGGATGTTTCTGGAATATGGTAAGGTTTGGGGAAGATTTCTGCAATTTTGTGGCATTTTTCTGCAATTTTGAGGGATTTTTCTTGATTTTGTGTAATTTTTTGGAGATTTGGTGGGTTGTTTCTGGAATTTGGTAGGGTTTTGTGAAGATTTAGAGAATTTTGTGAGATATTTTTCCTGGAATCTTGAGGAATTTTGAGGAGACTTGAAGAACTTTGTGGGATTTTTCTTACATTTTGTGTAATTTTCTGGAGATTTGGTGGGATGTTTCTGGAATTTGATAGGGTTTTGAAAACATTTAATGAATTGTGTTGGATTTTTCTTGAATTTTGGAGGATATTGGAGAGATTTTGTGGGAGTTTTGTGGAATTTTGAAGGATTTTGAGGGGACATGAAAGATTTTGAGGTATTTTCTTAGATTTTGTGCAAATTAGTGGGGGTTTTGTTGGATGTTTCTGGAATTTGGTAGGGTTTTGAGAACATTTAGGGAACTGTGTGGGATTTTTCTGCAATTTGTTGGGATTTTTCTTGAATTTTGTAGGATATTGAGAAGATTTTGTGGGAGTTTTGTGGAATTTTGTGGGATTTTGAGGCAGCATGAAGGATTTTGAGGTATTTTCTTAGATTTTGTGGAAATTAGCGGGGATTTGGTGGGATGTTACTGGAATTTGGTGAGGTTTTGAGAAGATTTCTGCAATTTTGTGGGACTTTTCTGCAATTCTGCGGGATTTTGTGGAGACTGGAAAAATTGAGAGGGATTTTTCTTAGCTGTTTTGGAAATTTGTGGAGATTTTGTGGGATGTTTCTGGAATTTGGTAGAGATTTCAAAACATTTAGGGAATCGTGTGGGATTTTTCTGCAATTCTGCGGGATTTTTCTTGAATTTTGGAGGATATTGAGGAGATTTTGTGGGAGTTTTGAGGGATTTTGAGGAGACTTGAAGCATGTTGAGGCATTTTTCTTAGATTTTGTGGAAATTTGTGGGGGTTTTGTGCGATGTGACTGGAATTTGGTGGGGTTTTGAGAAGCTTTCTGCAATTTTGTTGGAGATTTTTCTGGAATTTGTTGGGATTTTGTGGAGAATTGAAGAATTATGAGGGATTTTTCTTAGATTTTGTTTTATTTTGTGGAGATTTGGTGGGATATTTTTGGAATTTTGTGACATTTTATTGTACAGGTGTGGAATGTTCTCATATTTTGTGGAATTTTGAAGAGACTTCAAGAATTGTGAGGGATTTTTGTTAGCTTCTTTGAAATTTTGTGGCGAATTGATGGGATGTTTCTGGAATTTGGTAGTGATTTCAGAACATTTAGGGAATCGTGTGGGATTTTTCTGCAATTTTGGGGGATTTTTCTTGAATTTTGTAGGATATTGAGGAGATTTTATGGGTGTTTTGTGGAATTCTGAATGATTTTGAGGAGACATGAAGAATTGTGAGGGATTTGCGTAGATCTTGTGGAAATGAGTGGGGAATTTTTGGGATGTTTCTGGAATATGGTAAGGTTTGGGGAAGATTTCTGCATTTTTGTGGCATTTTTCTGCAATTTTGAGGGATTTTTCTTGATTTTGTGTAATTTTTTGGAGATTTGGTGGGTTGTTTCTGGAATTTGGTAGGGTTTTGTGAAGATTTAGAGAATTTTGTGAGATATTTTTCCTGGAATCTTGAGGAATTTTGAGGAGACTTGAAGAACTTTGTGGGATTTTTCTTACATTTTGTGTAATTTTCTGGAGATTTGTGGGATGTTTCTGGAATTTGATAGGGTTTTGAAAACATTTAATGAATTGTGTTGGATTTTTCTTGAATTTTGGAGGATATTGGAGAGATTTTGTGGGAGTTTTGTGGAATTTTGAAGGATTTTGAGGGGACATGAAAGATTTTGAGGTATTTTCTTAGATTTTGTGCAAATTAGTGGGGGTTTTGTTGGATGTTTCTGGAATTTGGTAGGGTTTTGAGAACATTTAGGGAACTGTGTGGGATTTTTCTGCAATTTGTTGGGATTTTTCTTGAATTTTGTAGGATATTGAGAAGATTTTGTGGGAGTTTTGTGGAATTTTGTGGGATTTTGAGGCAGCATGAAGGATTTTGAGGTATTTTCTTAGATCTTGTGGAAATGTGTGGGGATTTGGTGGGATGTTACTGGAATTTGGTGAGGTTTTGAGAAGATTTCTGCAATTTTGTGGGACTTTTCTGCAATTCTGCGGGATTTTGTGGAGACTGGAAAAATTGAGAGGGATTTTTCTTAGCTGTTTTGGAAATTTGTGGAGATTTTGTGGGATGTTTCTGGAATTTGGTAGAGATTTCAAAACATTTAGGGAATCGTGTGGGATTTTTCTGCAATTTTTTGGGATTTTTCTTGAATTTTGGAGGATATTGAGGAGATTTTGTGGGAGTTTTGAGGGATTTTGAGCAGACATGAAGGATTTGGAGGTATTTTCTTGGGTTTTGTGGAAATTTGTGGGGGTTTTGTGGGATGTGACTGGAAGTTGTTGGGGTTTTGAAAAGCTTTCTGCAATTTCGTTGGAGATTTTCTGGAATTTTGAGGGATTTTGTGGAGACTTGAAGAATTATGAGGGTTTTTTTTTTTAGATTTTGTGGTATTTTGTGGAGATTTGCTGGGATGTTTCTGGAATTTGGTAGTGATTTCAAAACATTTAGGGAATCATGTGGGATTTTTCTGCAATTTTTTGGGATTTTTCTTGAATTTTGGAGGATATTGAGGAGATTTTGTGGGAGTTTTGTGGAATTTTGAGGGATTTTGAGCAGACATGAAGCATTTTGAGGTATTTTCTTAGGTTTTGTGGAAATTTGTGGGGGTTTTGTGGGATGTGACTGGAATTTGGTGGGGTTTTGAGAACATTTAGGGAATTGTATGGGATTTTTCTGCAATTTTGTGGGATTTTTCTTGAATTTTGTGGGATATTGAGGAGATTTTGTGGGAATTTTGAGGGATTTTGGGGAGACATGAAGCATTTTGAGGTAGTTTCTTGGGTTTTGTGGAAATTTGTGGGGGTTTTGTGGGATGTGACTGGAATTTGGTGGGGTTTTGAGAAGCTTTCTGCAATTTTGTTGGAGTTTTTTCTGGAATTTGGTGGGATTTTGTGGAGACTTGAAGCATGTTGAGGGATTTTTCTTAGATTTTGTGGTATATTGTGGAGATTTGGTGGGATGTTTCTGGAATTTGCTGGGGTTTTCCGAACATTTAATGAATTGTATGGTATTTTTCTGAAATTTTGAGGGATTTTGTGGAGACTTGAAGCATGTTGAGGCATTTTTCTTAGATTTTGTGGTATTTTGTGGAGATTTGGTAGGATGTTTCTGGAATTTTGTGACATTTTATTGTACAGGTGTGGAATGTTCTCATATTTTGTGGGATTTTGAAGAGACTTCAAGAATTGTGAGGGATTTTTGTTAGCTTCTTTGGAATTTTGTGGCGATTTGATGGGATGTTTCTGGAATTTGGTAGGGTTTTGGGAAGATTTAGGGAATTTTGTGAGATTTTTTCCTGGAATGTTTAGGGATTTTGAGGAGACTGGAAGAATTGTGAGGAATTTTTCTGCTATTTTGTGGAAATTTGTGGCGAATTGATGGGATGTTTCTGGAATTTGGTAGTGATTTCAGAACATTTAGGGAATCGTGTGGGATTTTTCTGCAATTTTGGGGGATTTTTCTTGAATTTTGTAGGATATTGAGGAGATTTTATGGGTGTTTTGTGGAATTCTGAATGATTTTGAGGAGACATGAAGAATTGTGAGGGATTTGCGTAGATCTTGTGGAAATGAGTGGGGAATTTTTGGGATGTTTCTGGAATATGGTAAGGTTTGGGGAAGATTTCTGCAATTTTGTGGCATTTTTCTGCAATTTTGAGGGATTTTTCTTGATTTTGTGTAATTTTTTGGAGATTTGGTGGGTTGTTTCTGGAATTTGGTAGGGTTTTGTGAAGATTTAGAGAATTTTGTGAGATATTTTTCCTGGAATCTTGAGGAATTTTGAGGAGACTTGAAGAACTTTGTGGGATTTTTCTTACATTTTGTGTAATTTTCTGGAGATTTGGTGGGATGTTTCTGGAATTTGATAGGGTTTTGAAAACATTTAATGAATTGTGTTGGATTTTTCTTGAATTTTGGAGGATATTGGAGAGATTTTGTGGGAGTTTTGTGGAATTTTGAAGGATTTTGAGGGGACATGAAAGATTTTGAGGTATTTTCTTAGATTTTGTGCAAATTAGTGGGGGTTTTGTTGGATGTTTCTGGAATTTGGTAGGGTTTTGAGAACATTTAGGGAACTGTGTGGGATTTTTCTGCAATTTGTTGGGATTTTTCTTGAATTTTGTAGGATATTGAGAAGATTTTGTGGGAGTTTTGTGGAATTTTGTGGGATTTTGAGGCAGCATGAAGGATTTTGAGGTATTTTCTTAGATTTTGTGGAAATTAGCGGGGATTTGGTGGGATGTTACTGGAATTTGGTGAGGTTTTGAGAAGATTTCTGCAATTTTGTGGGACTTTTCTGCAATTCTGCGGGATTTTGTGGAGACTGGAAAAATTGAGAGGGATTTTTCTTAGCTGTTTTGGAAATTTGTGGAGATTTTGTGGGATGTTTCTGGAATTTGGTAGAGATTTCAAAACATTTAGGGAATCGTGTGGGATTTTTCTGCAATTCTGCGGGATTTTTCTTGAATTTTGTAGGATATTGAGGAGATTTTGTGGGAATTTTGAGGGATTTTGAGGAGACTTGAAGCATGTTGAGGCATTTTTCTTAGATTTTGTGGAAATTTGTGGGGGTTTTGTGCGATGTGACTGGAATTTGGTGGGGTTTTGAGAAGCTTTCTGCAATTTTGTTGGAGATTTTTCTGGAATTTGTTGGGATTTTGTGGAGACTTGAAGAATTATGAGGGATTTTTCTTAGATTTTGTTTTATTTTGTGGAGATTTGGTGGGATATTTCTGGAATTTTGTGACATTTTATTGTACAGGTGTGGAATGTTCTCATATTTTGTGGAATTTTGAAGAGACTTCAAGAATTGTGAGGGATTTTGTTAGCTTCTTTGGAATTTTGTGGCGAATTGATGGGATGTTTCTGGAATTTGGTAGTGATTTCAGAACATTTAGGGAATCGTGTGGGATTTTTCTGCAATTTTGGGGGATTTTTCTTGAATTTTGTAGGATATTGAGGAGATTTTATGGGTGTTTTGTGGAATTCTGAATGATTTTGAGGAGACATGAAGAATTGTGAGGGATTTGCGTAGATCTTGTGGAAATGAGTGGGGAATTTTTGGGATGTTTCTGGAATATGGTAAGGTTTGGGGAAGATTTCTGCAATTTTGTGGCATTTTTCTGCAATTTTGAGGGATTTTTCTTGATTTTGTGGAATTTTTTGGAGATTTGGTGGGTTGTTTCTGGAATTTGGTCGGGTTTTGTGAAGATTTAGAGAATTTTGTGAGATATTTTTCCTGGAATCTTGAGGAATTTTGAGGAGACTTGAAGAACTTTGTGGGATTTTTCTTACATTTTGTGTAATTTTCTGGAGATTTGGTGGGATGTTTCTGGAATTTGATAGGGTTTTGAAAACATTTAATGAATTGTGTTGGATTTTTCTTGAATTTTGCAGGATATTGGAGAGATTTTGTGGGAGTTTTGTGGAATTTTGAGGGATTTTGAGGGGACATGAAAGATTTTGAGGTATTTTCTTAGATTTTGTGCAAATTAGTGGGGGTTTTGTTGGATGTTTCTGGAATTTGGTAGAGTTTTGAGAACATTTAGGGAACTGTGTGGGATTTTTCTGCAATTTGTTGGGATTTTTCTTGAATTTTGTAGGATATTGAGAAGATTTTGTGGGAGTTTTGTGGAATTTTGTGGGATTTTGAGGCAGCATGAAGGATTTTGAGGTATTTTCTTAGATTTTGTGGAAATTAGCGGGGATTTGGTGGGATGTTACTGGAATTTGGTGAGGTTTTGAGAAGACTTCTGCAATTTTGTGGGATTTTTCTGCAATTCTGCGGGATTTTGTGGAGACTGGAAAAATTGAGAGGGATTTTTCTTAGCTGTTTTGGAAATTTGTGGAGATTTTGTGGGATGTTTCTGGAATTTGGTAGTGATTTCAAAACATTTAGGGAATCATGTGGGATTTTTCTGCAATTTTTTGGGATTTTTCTTGAATTTTGGAGGATATTGAGGAGATTTTGTGGGAGTTTTGTGGAATTTTGAGGGATTTTGAGCAGACATGAAGCATTTTGAGGTATTTTCTTAGGTTTTGTGGAAATTTGTGGGGGTTTTGTGGGATGTGACTGGAATTTGGTGGGGTTTTGAGAACATTTAGGGAATTGTATGGGATTTTTCTGCAATTTTGTGGGATTTTTCTTGAATTTTGTGGGCTATTGAGGAGATTTTGTGGGAATTTTGAGGGATTTTGGGGAGACATGAAGCATTTTGAGGTAGTTTCTTGGGTTTTGTGGAAATTTGTGGGGGTTTTGTGGGATGTGACTGGAATTTGGTGGGGTTTTGAGAAGCTTTCTGCAATTTTGTTGGAGTTTTTTCTGGAATTTGGTGGGATTTTGTGGAGACTTGAAGCATGTTGAGGGATTTTTCTTAGATTTTGTGGTATTTTGTGGAGATTTGGTGGGATGTTTCTGGAATTTGCTGGGGTTTTCCGAACATTTAATGAATTGTATGGTATTTTTCTGAAATTTTGAGGGATTTTGTGGAGACTTGAAGCATGTTGAGGCATTTTTCTTAGATTTTGTGGTATTTTGTGGAGACTTGGTAGGATGTTTCTGGAATTTTGTGACATTTTATTGTACAGGTGTGGAATGTTCTCATATTTTGTGGGATTTTGAAGAGACTTCAAGAATTGTGAGGGATTTTTCTTAGCTTCTTTGGAATTTTGTGGCGATTTGATGGGATGTTTCTGGAATTTGGTAGGGTTTTGGGAAGATTTAGGGAATTTTGTGAGATTTTTTCCTGGAATGTTTAGGGATTTTGAGGAGACTGGAAGAATTGTGAGGAATTTTTCTGCTATTTTGTGGAAATTTGTGGCAATTTGGTGGGATGTTTCTGGAATTTGGTAGTGATTTCAGAACATTTAGGGAATCGTGTGGGATTTTTCTGCAATTTTGGGGGATTTTTCTTGAATTTTGTAGGATATTGAGGAGATTTTGTGGGAATTTTGAGGGATTTTGAGGAGACTTGAAGCATGTTGAGGCATTTTTCTTAGATTTTGTGGAAATTTGTGGGGGTTTTGTGCGATGTGACTGGAATTTGGTGGGGTTTTGAGAAGCTTTCTGCAATTTTGTTGGAGATTTTTCTGGAATTTGTTGGGATTTTGTGGAGACTTGAAGAATTATGAGGGATTTTTCTTAGATTTTGTTTTATTTTGTGGAGATTTGGTGGGATATTTCTGGAATTTTGTGACATTTTATTGTACAGGTGTGGAATGTTCTCATATTTTGTGGAATTTTGAAGAGACTTCAAGAATTGTGAGGGATTTTGTTAGCTTCTTTGGAATTTTGTGGCGAATTGATGGGATGTTTCTGGAATTTGGTAGTGATTTCAGAACATTTAGGGAATCGTGTGGGATTTTTCTGCAATTTTGGGGGATTTTTCTTGAATTTTGTAGGATATTGAGGAGATTTTATGGGTGTTTTGTGGAATTCTGAATGATTTTGAGGAGACATGAAGAATTGTGAGGGATTTGCGTAGATCTTGTGGAAATGAGTGGGGAATTTTTGGGATGTTTCTGGAATATGGTAAGGTTTGGGGAAGATTTCTGCAATTTTGTGGCATTTTTCTGCAATTTTGAGGGATTTTTCTTGATTTTGTGGAATTTTTTGGAGATTTGGTGGGCTGTTTCTGGAATTTGGTCGGGTTTTGTGAAGATTTAGAGAATTTTGTGAGATTTTTTTCCTGGAATCTTGAGGAATTTTGAGGAGACTTGAAGAACTTTGTGGGATTTTTCTTACATTTTGTGTAATTTTCTGGAGATTTGGTGGGATGTTTCTGGAATTTGATAGGGTTTTGAAAACATTTAATGAATTGTGTTGGATTTTTCTTGAATTTTGCAGGATATTGGAGAGATTTTGTGGGAGTTTTGTGGAATTTTGAGGGATTTTGAGGGGACATGAAAGATTTTGAGGTATTTTCTTAGATTTTGTGCAAATTAGTGGGGGTTTTGTTGGATGTTTCTGGAATTTGGTAGGGTTTTGAGAACATTTAGGGAACTGTGTGGGATTTTTCTGCAATTTGTTGGGATTTTTCTTGAATTTTGTAGGATATTGAGAAGATTTTGTGGGAGTTTTGTGGAATTTTGTGGGATTTTGAGGCAGCATGAAGGATTTTGAGGTATTTTCTTAGATTTTGTGGAAATTAGCGGGGATTTGCTGGGATGTTACTGGAATTTGGTGAGGTTTTGAGAAGATTTCTGCAATTTTGTGGGACTTTTCTGCAATTCTGCGGGATTTTGTGGAGACTGGAAAAATTGAGAGGGATTTTTCTTAGCTGTTTTGGAAATTTGTGGAGATTTTGTGGGATGTTTCTGGAGTTTGGTAGAGATTTCAAAACATTTAGGGAATCGTGTGGGATTTTTCTGCAATTCTGCGGGATTTTTCTTGAATTTTGGAGGATATTGAGGAGATTTTGTGTGAGTTTTGTGGAATTTTGAGGGAATTTGAGCAGACATGAAGGATTTGGAGGTATTTTCTTGGGTTTTGTGGAAATTTGTGGGGGTTTTGTGGGATGTGACTGGAAGTTGTTGGGGTTTTGAAAAGCTTTCTGCAATTTCGTTGGAGATTTTCTGGAATTTTGAGGGATTTTGTGGAGACTTGAAGAATTATGAGGGTTTTTTTTTTTGTGGTATTTTGTGGAGATTTGTTGGGATGTTTCTGGAATTTGGTAGTGATTTCAAAACATTTAGGGAATCATGTGGGATTTTTCTGCAATTTTTGGGGATTTTTCTTGAATTTTGGAGGATATTGAGGAGATTTTGTGGGAGTTTTGTGGAATTTTGAGGGATTTTGAGCAGACATGAAGCATTTTGAGGTATTTTCTTAGGTTTTGTGGAAATTGGTGGGGGTTTTGTGGGATGTGACTGGAATTTGGTGGGGTTTTGAGAACATTTAGGGAATTGTATGGGATTTTTCTGCAATTTTGTGGGATTTTTCTTGAATTTTGTGGGATATTGAGGAGATTTTGTGGGAATTTTGAGGGATTTTGGGGAGACATGAAGCATTTTGAGGTAGTTTCTTGGGTTTTGTGGAAATTTGTGGGGGTTTTGTGGAATGTGACTGGAATTTGGTGGGGTTTTGAGAAGCTTTCTGCAATTTTGTTGGAGTTTTTTCTGGAATTTGGTGGGATTTTGTGGAGACTTGAAGCATGTTGAGGGATTTTTCTTAGATTTTGTGGTATATTGTGGAGATTTGGTGGGATGTTTCTGGAATTTGCTGGGGTTTTCCGAATATTTAATGAATTGTATGGTATTTTTCTGAAATTTTGAGGGATTTTGTGGAGACTTGAAGCATGTTGAGGCATTTTTCTTAGATTTTGTGGTATTTTGTGGAGACTTGGTAGGATGTTTCTGGAATTTTGTGACATTTTATTGTACAGGTGTGGAATGTTCTCATATTTTGTGGGATTTTGAAGAGACTTCAAGAATTGTGAGGGATTTTTCTTAGCTTCTTTGGAATTTTGTGGCGATTTGATGGGATGTTTCTGGAATTTGGTAGGGTTTTGGGAAGATTTAGGGAATTTTGTGAGATTTTTTCCTGGAATGTTTAGGGATTTTGAGGAGACTGGAAGAATTGTGAGGAATTTTTCTGCTATTTTGTGGAAATTTGTGGCAATTTGGTGGGATGTTTCTGGAATTTGGTAGTGATTTCAGAACATTTAGGGAATCGTGTGGGATTTTTCTGCAGTTTTGGGGGATTTTTCTTGAATTTTGTAGGATATTGAGGAGATTTTATGGGTGTTTTGTGGAATTCTGAATGATTTTGAGGAGAGATGAAGAATTGTGAGGGATTTGCTTAGATCTTGTGGAAATTAGTGGGGATTTTTTGGGATGTTTCTGGAATATGGTAAGGTTTGGGGAAGATTTCTGCAATTTTGTGGCATTTTTCTGCAATTTTGTGGGATTTTTCTTGATTTTGTGGAATTTTTTGGAGATTTGGTGGGATGTTTCTGGAATTTGGTCGGGTTTGGGGAAGGTTTAGAGAATTTTGTGAGATTTTTTTCCTGGAATCTTGAGGAATTTTGAGGAGACTTGAAGAACTTTGTGGGATTTTTCTTACATTTTGTGTAATTTTCTGGAGATTTGGTGGGATGTTTCTGGAATTTGATAGGGTTTTGAAAACATTTAATGAATTGTGTTGGATTTTTCTTGAATTTTGCAGGATATTGGGGAGATTTTGTGGGAGTTTTGTGGAATTTTGAGGGATTTTGAGGGGACATGAAGGATTTTGAGGTCTTTTCTTAGATTTTGTGCAAATTAGTGGGGGTTTTGTTGGATGTTTCTGGAATTTGGTAGGGTTTTGAGAACATTTAGGGAATCGTGTGGCATTGTTCTGCAATTTTTGTGGATTTTTCTTGAATTTTGTTGGATATTGAGGAGATTTTGTGGGAGTTTTGTGGAATTTTGTGGGATTTTGAGGCAGCATGAAGGATTTTGAGGTATTTTCTTAGATTTTGTGGAAATTAGCGGGGATTTGGTGGGATGTTACTGGAATTTGGTGAGGTTTTGAGAAGACTTCTGCAATTTTGTGGGAATTTTCTGCAATTCTGCGGGATTTTGTGGAGACTGGAAAAATTGAGAGGGATTTTTCTGAGCTGTTTTGGAAATTTGTGGAGATTTTGTGGGATGTTTCTGGAATTTGGTAGAGATTTCAAAACATTTAGGGAATCGTGTGGGATTTTTCTTGAATTTTGGAGGATATTGAGGAGATTTTGTGTGAGTTTTGTGGAATTTTGAGGGAATTTGAGCAGACATGAAGGATTTGGAGGTATTTTCTTGGGTTTTGTGGAAATTGGTGGGGGTTTTGTGGGATGTGACTGGAAGTTGTTGGGGTTTTGAAAAGCTTTCTGCAATTTCGTTGGAGATTTTCTGGAATTTTGAGGGATTTTGTGGAGAATTGAAGAATTATGAGGGGTTTTTTTTTAGATTTTGTGGTATTTTGTGGAGATTTGCTGGGATGTTTCTGGAATTTGGTAGTGATTTCAAAACATTTAGGGAATCATGTGGCATTTTTCTGCAATTTTTGGGGATTTTTCTTGAATTTTGGAGGATATTGAGGAGATTTTGTGTGAGTTTTGTGGAATTTTGAGGGATTTTGAGCAGACATGAAGCATTTTGAGGTATTTTCTTAGGTTTTGTGGAAATTGGTGGGGGTTTTGTGGGATGTGACTGGAATTTGCTGGGGTTTTGAGAACATTTAGGGAATTGTATGGGATTTTTCTGCAATTTTGTGGGATTTTCCTTGAATTTTGTGGGATATTGAGGAGATTTTGTGGGAATTTTGAGGGATTTTGGGGAGACATGAAGCATTTTGAGGTAGTTTCTTGGGTTTTGTGGAAATTTGTGGGGGTTTTGTGGAATGTGACTGGAATTTGGTGGGGTTTTGAGAAGCTTTCTGCAATTTTGTTGGAGTTTTTTCTGGAATTTGGTGGGATTTTGTGGAGACTTGAAGCATGTTGAGGGATTTTTCTTAGATTTTGTGGTATTTTGTGGAGATTTGGTGGGCTGTTTCTGGAATTTGCTGGGGTTTTCCGAACATTTAATGAATTGTATGGTATTTTTCTGAAATTTTGAGGGATTTTGAGGAGACTTGAAGAATTATGAGGGATTTTTCTTAGATTTTGTGATATTTTGTGGAGATTTGGTGGGATGTTTCTGGAATTTGGTCGGGTTTGGGGAAGGTTTAGAGAATTTTGTGAGATTTTTTTCCTGGAATCTTGAGGAATTTTGAGGAGACTTGAAGAACTTTGTGGGATTTTTCTCACATTTTGTGTCATTTGCTGGAGATTTGGTGGGATGTTTCTGGAATTTGATAGGGTTTTGAAAACATTTAATGAATTGTGTTGGATTTTTCTTGAAGTTTGCAGGATATTGGGGAGATTTTGTGGGAGTTTTGTGGAATTTTGAGGGATTTTGAGGGGACATGAAGGATTTTGAGGTCTTTTATTAGATTTTGTGCAAATTAGTGGGGGTTTTGTTGGATGTTTCTGGAATTTGGTAGGGTTTTGAGAACATTTAGGGAACTGTGTGGGATTTTTCTGCAATTTGTTGGGATTTTTCTTGAATTTTGTAGGATATTGAGAAGATTTTGTGGGAGTTTTGTGGAATTTTGTGGGATTTTGAGGCAGCATGAAGGATTTTGAGGTATTTTCTTAGATTTTTTGGAAATTAGCGGGGATTTGGTGGGATGTTACTGGAATTTGGTGAGGTTTTGAGAAGATTTCTGCAATTTTGTGGGACTTTTCTGCAATTCTGCGGGATTTTGTGGAGACTGGAAAAATTGAGAGGGATTTTTCTTAGCCGTTTTGGAAATTTGTGGAGATTTTGTGGGATGTTTCTGGAATTTGGTAGAGATTTCAAAACATTTAGGGAATCGTGTGGGATTTTTCTGCAATTCTGCGGGATTTTTCTTGAATTTTGGAGGATATTGAGGAGATTTTGTGGGAGTTTTGTGGAATTTTGAGGGATTTTGAGCAGACATGAAGCATTTTGAGGTATTTTCTTAGGTTTTGTGGAAATTTGTGGGGGTTTTGTGGGATGTGACTGGAATTTGCTGGGGTTTTGAGGACATTTAGGGAATTGTATGGGATTTTTCTGCAATTTTGTGGGATTTTTCTTGAATTTTGTGGGATATTGAGGAGATTTTGTGGGAATTTTGAGGGATTTTGGGGAGACATGAAGCATTTTGAGGTAGTTTCTTGGGTTTTGTGGAAATTTGTGGGGGTTTTGTGGAATGTGACTGGAATTTGGTGGGGTTTTGAGAAGCTTTCTGCAATTTTGTTGGAGTTTTTTCTGGAATTTGGTGGGATTTTGTGGAGACTAGAAGCATGTTGAGGGATTTTTCTTAGATTTTGTGGTATTTTGTGGAGATTTGGTGGGATGTTTCTGGAATTTGCTGGGGTTTTCCGAATATTTAATGAATTGTATGGTATTTTTCTGAAATTTTGAGGGATTTTGTGGAGACTTGAAGCATGTTGAGGCATTTTTCTTAGATTTTGTGGTATTTTGTGGAGACTTGGTAGGATGTTTCTGGAATTTTGTGACATTTTATTGTACAGGTGTGGAATGTTCTCATATTTTGTGGGATTTTGAAGAGACTTCAAGAATTGTGAGGGATTTTTCTTAGCTTCTTTGGAATTTTGTGGCGATTTGATGGGATGTTTCTGGAATTTGGTAGGGTTTTGGGAAGATTTAGGGAATTTTGTGAGATTTTTTCCTGGAATGTTTAGGGATTTTGTGGAGACTGGAAGAATTGTGAGGAATTTTTCTGCTATTTTGTGGAAATTTGTGGCAATTTGGTGGGATGTTTCTGGAATTTGTTAGGGTTTTGGGAAGATTTAGGGAATTTTGTGAGATTTTTTCCTGGAATGTTTAGGGATTTTGAGGAGACTGGAAGAATTGTGAGGAATTTTTCTGCTATTTTGTGGAAATTTGTGGCAATTTGGTGGGATGTTTCTGGAATTTGGTAGTGATTTCAGAACATTTAGGGAATCGTGTGGGATTTTTCTGCAATTTTGGGGGATTTTTCTTGAATTTTGTAGGATACTGAGGAGATTTTATGGGTGTTTTGTGGAATTCTGAATGATTTTGAGGAGACATGAAGAATTGTGAGGGATTTGCTTAGATCTTGTGGAAATTAGTGGGGATTTTTTGGGATGTTTCTGGAATATGGTAAGGTTTGGGGAAGATTTCTGCAATTTTGTGTCATTTTTCTGCAATTTTGAGGGATTTTTCTTGATTTTGTGGAATTTTTTGGAGATTTGGTGGGTTGTTTCTGGAATTTGGTCGGGTTTGGGGAAGGTTTAGAGAATTTTGTGAGATTTTTTTCTAGGAATCTTGAGGAATTTTGAGGAGACTTGAAGAACTTTGTGGGATTTTTCTTACATTTTGTGTAATTTTCTGGAGATTTGGTGGGATGTTTCTGGAATTTGATAGGGTTTTGAAAACATTTAATGAATTGTGTTGGATTTTTCTTGAATTTTGCAGGATATTGGGGAGATTTTGTGGGAGTTTTGTGGAATTTTGAGGGATTTTGAGGGGACATGAAGGATTTTGAGGTATTTTCTTAGATTTTGTGGAAATTAGTGGGGGTTTTGTTGGATGTTTCTGGAATTTGGTAGGGTTTTGAGAACATTTAGGGAATCGTGTGGCATTTTTCTGCAATTTTTGGGGATTTTTCTTGAATTTTGGAGGATATTGAGGAGATTTTGTGGGAGTTTTGTGGAATTTTGTGGGATTTTGAGGCAGCATGAAGGATTTTGAGGTATTTTCTTAGATTTTGTGGAAATTAGCGGGGATTTGGTGGGATGTTACTGGAATTTGGTGAGGTTTTGAGAAGACTTCTGCAATTTTGTGGGAATTTTCTGCAATTCTGCGGGATTTTGTGGAGACTGGAAAAATTGAGAGGGATTTTTCTTAGCCGTTTTGGAAATTTGTGGAGATTTTGTGGGATGTTTCTGGAATTTGGTAGAGATTTCAAAACATTTAGGGAATCAAGTGGGATTTTTCTGCAATTCTGCGGGATTTTTCTTGAATTTTGGAGGATATTGAGGAGATTTTGTGTGAGTTTTGTGGAATTTTGAGGGAATTTGAGCAGACATGAAGGATTTGGAGGTATTTTCTTGGGTTTTGTGGAAATTTGTGGGGGTTTTGTGGGATGTGACTGGAAGTTGTTGGGGTTTTGAAAAGCTTTCTGCAATTTCGTTGGAGATTTTCTGGAATTTTGAGGGATTTTGTGGAGACTTGAAGAATTATGAGGGTTTTTTTTTTTGTGGTATTTTGTGGAGATTTGTTGGGATGTTTCTGGAATTTGGTAGTGATTTCAAAACATTTAGGGAATCATGTGGGATTTTTCTGCAATTTTTGGGGATTTTTCTTGAATTTTGGAGGATATTGAGGAGATTCTGTGGGAGTTTTGTGGAATTTTGAGGGATTTTGAGCAGACATGAAGCATTTTGAGGTATTTTCTTAGGTTTTGTGGAAATTGGTGGGGGTTTTGTGGGATGTGACTGGAATTTGGTGGGGTTTTGAGAACATTTAGGGAATTGTATGGGATTTTTCTGCAATTTTGTGGGATTTTTCTTGAATTTTGTGGGATATTGAGGAGATTTTGTGGGAATTTTGAGGGATTTTGGGGAGACATGAAGCATTTTGAGGTAGTTTCTTGGGTTTTGTGGAAATTTGTGGGGGTTTTGTGGAATGTGACTGGAATTTGGTGGGGTTTTGAGAAGCTTTCTGCAATTTTGTTGGAGTTTTTTCTGGAATTTGGTGGGATTTTGTGGAGACTTGAAGCATGTTGAGGGATTTTTCTTAGATTTTGTGGTATTTTGTGGAGATTTGGTGGGATGTTTCTGGAATTTGCTGGGGTTTTCCGAACATTTAATGAATTGTATGGTATTTTTCTGAAATTTTGAGGGATTTTGTGGAGACTTGAAGCATGTTGAGGCATTTTTCTTAGATTTTGTGGTATTTTGTGGAGACTTGGTAGGATGTTTCTGGAATTTTGTGACATTTTATTGTACAGGTGTGGAATGTTCTCATATTTCGTGGGATTTTGAAGAGACTTCAAGAATTGTGAGGGATTTTTGTTAGCTGTTTTGGAAATTTGTGGAGATTTTGTGGGATGTTTCTGAAATTTGGTAGTGATTTCAAAACATTTAGGGAATCATGTGGGATTTTTCTGCAATTTTTTGGGATTTTTCTTGAATTTTGGAGGATATTGAGGAGATTTTGTGGGAGTTTTGTGGAATTTTGAGGGATTTTGAGCAGACATGAAGCATTTTGAGGTATTTTCTTAGGTTTTGTGGAAATTTGTGGGGGTTTTGTGGGATGTGACTGGAATTTGCTGGGGTTTTGAGAACATTTAGGGAATTGTATGGGATTTTTCTGCAATTTTGTGGGATTTTCCTTGAATTTTGTGGGATATTGAGGAGATTTTGTGGGAATTTTGAGGGATTTTGGGGAGACATGAAGCATTTTGAGGTAGTTTCTTGGGTTTTGTGGAAATTTGTGG